>NC_073378.1:93959822-94293156 GCF_028641065.1 Leucoraja erinaceus
CTAAAACAAGGCAAGGGTTGCAATCATTACCAGAAAGGCAAAACAATGGCAGCTTTTAAAGTTAAGCAACCATTCAAATGCTAACACAGCAAAGACTAATTAAACAGTATTCACTGGCCACTTACAACCCTTTCATCCCAGCAGTCTAGTCACTCAAATGCAGTCAGCCAGTGTTTTGTTATTTTGCATTTGCAGTCATTAATTTAGAAGAGTGACATAAAATCTCTATTGTGTATGATTTTTTTTAGGCATTTCAGTACTTAAGTGAGCTGAAGATGGAAGCCTTCACAGAGCTGATATGAAGAATTTAATTAACGACAATTTGTTTCACAAAAATAGGTCCTGAGGTGAATTTTGATTAGTCAGCATGAATATTGGAAATTAATAGAAAACTATCTTCATCAACACTTTATCATTTCACAAACGTTATTCTTGTTTGAGTTTCTTTGCAAATACCGAGTTTCAGAGCTCTAAATACTTTCCCACAAGGAGATAACATTGTTTTGATCTGTGTGAGCAAATTACTTTACAAGAGAGAGAAAAACATTTGTGAAGTACTGATATGAAAGGAATGTTGTCCAGGCTGCTTTATAAATCATAACCTTCTTTGCTTAACTGTGTACTTGTTCCTATAGAAACCTGATAAATGTAGACCAATTAGGGACATTTTCACCCCTCGTGTATAGATTTACAGTGTGTACATACAATCTACATTTCAGCAGTAAGAATAAATGTCATCCATTCACACTTTTGTAATTGCTAATCTCTTAATTATTTGTCTAAACAAGTCGGCTTTCACTGGCTGTTAAAGTATAGCAGGTATAAAGGTCATGGAATGGATTTTACCTATTGTCACGTAATCGTAGAGACCCAATGCTTGTTACTGGATCCCATTCATTTCTTGAAAGATTTATTATTACGTTCTATGACCAATTCACATATATTGTTTTTATAATGTAAAACAATATTTTTGTGCATACATACTTCATGGCAGTGCTTTGTTCCTTCATTAAGTATTAGCCTGCTCTAATACAATTACAATAACAGCCATTGCAATTAAAATCAGTTCTTTTGGAAGCGTTCTTTGAGCGATGCATTAGAATTGCCATTTTCACATTTAGAGTTCTTTTGGTGCTTTGCAGAGATTTAATGGAACACCACAATGATCATGTATAGGAAGGAACTGCAGATGCTGGTTTACACCGAAGATAGACACAATAAGTCAGCGGGACAGGCAGCATCTTTGGATAGAAGGAACAGGTGATGTTTGCAGTCGAGGCCCTTCGTCAGTTGTGACCCGAAACGTCACCCATTCCTTCTATCCAGAGATGCTGCCTGTCGCGCTGAGTCACTCCAGCATTTTGTCTACCAAAATGTATCAGCAACCCAGGAACGTTGCTCCATGCAACAGAACGACCATTGGACTACGGCTATCCCCGCGGAACCTAAAGATGGAAGCTGCCGAGCCCTGCCACTGCTCGTCCAGGAGGACCGGAAAACCAGAGAGTAAGGGGAGACACCGGCGGAAAATGCAAGAACAAAGGGCCGGTGAGTGGATCTGGCCTTACATTCCACAACCGCAAGATCGGCAGCAGGAGCCACCCCAGAGGCACAGGAGCTGAAGGTGAGGAGAAGGCACAAAGGGCGAGGAGAGGGACGATGGTTCTCTGGCCGATCTGGATCGAGGTGATGGCTGGAACCCCTGCAGCCAGGGCAACGGGTCTTTATGGCCACCTGCAGCTTGGACTTTGAAAATGGTGCCAAAACCTGGTGACTTGTAGACTGTCTCAGTGGGCTATTTCTATACACTTTGTACTTAATTTGGAATTGTATTTATGTATAGTGCTAATTTAATGAGCTGTATGCAAAAAAAGGAATTTTGCTGTACCTCAGTACATCTGATAATATAGAACCATTGATGAATGTCTGCTGTGATTCATTGGGATGACGGATGAAGAGATTGAGACTGGATAAATTTGTGTTCTGTTCCATAAAGATGGGTCAATTAAAATGTGGATTAAAAAACATGTTTCTCTCCAGAACATCCAGAGCAAGGAAGAATATTTCTCAATATAAGTCTAACTGTCAAAAGTGATTTAAGGCAAAACTTTCTCTTGAAGGGGCTGTGTTGAATGTATTGCTGCAGAAGGCAGATGCCAAATTAGTTGGACATTTAAAAGATGCTAACCCTGAGAGTAATGGTTTAGAGAGCTATGGAGGAAAATTCATTTCACTTGCACTTTATATCCACTTTTTGTGCAAGTGACGAATAAAACTGATATTGATTGATTGATATTGATTGATATTGATTGGGATTGGAGGGTATTGGAATTAAAAAGATGCAACTTTAATGGCAGAAAACTGATAAAGGTGGTTAGATTAAGAAAATAGCCTATTCATGTTGCCAGGTAGACAACAATGCTGGAGAAACTCAGCGGGTGAGGAATCCCAAATAAGATTAACCAGTATTTGGGTTTTGCTTTTACCCTTGGCTCAGTGGTAGTACTCTCACCCCTGGCTGAAGATTATGAGTTTGTTTCTCTGCATTAGGCTGAACACAAAACATAAACTGGCAATTCAGTGATGTGCTGAAGGCACGTTACTGGATGCAAGTGCTTTATAATCATTAAACTGTTTAGAGAGTTCCAGTTCTTGTTTGTTTTCTGTTTATTTTTCTTCTTCTTCAAATGAGAGCTTCATCCTAAATGTACCTTTCTGCAAGTGTTGCAGTACTTATCCCATTATCCATCCTTCATTTCCAAGCCTGAACGAGAAGGATCTAAATAATTGGAATTCTGCCTTACTGTGACAAAGAAGGAGCAGGATTTTGTTGTGCATCAGTCTGAAGAACGGTCCCGAACCAAAGTGCCAAGAGCTGCAGAACTCTGAAATAGTTGGGGTGAAACAAAGAAATCCTACTTCTTCATTGCACATTGAAGACACATTTCCAAGTACTTAATTTCTTCACAGGATCACATAACTGTTTGTGAGGTCAAACTGCTGTTCTTGAGGTCTAAGCACAGAGGCTTTGCCCACTGTGCTGGACGCTGACAAGTTACAATGTCAAGGTAAGATCTTTCCTTTTTCTTTGAGTTAGTAGTTACCTCAGGAGTAGAAATGACTGAGTGCAGTGGTATGTTTCTCCTGCGATATAAGGGAGATCAAGAAGTCAAGTGTCCCTGATGACTGATTGAATGAAAGGTACAGTATGGAAACTGGACGTTTGGCCCACCGAGTCTATCCAACCATCAATCACCTAGGCACACTAGTTCTATGTTATCCCACTTTAGCATCCTAGAAACTAGGGGCAATTTACAGAGATCAATTAACCTACCAACCCATATGTCTTTGGGATATGAGAGGAATCCGGAGCTCCCAAGGAAACCCATGCTGTCACAGGGAGAACGTGCAAACTCCACACAGATAGAACCCGAGGTTAGGATTGAACCCTGTTCTATGTCTTTATGTCAGCAACCTTTTGTGTTCCTGTGGTTTGGAATTGCCATACCAGACCAGTCCAGATACTTTCTACTGTATATCTATGGAAGTTTGTTAGAGTATGCAGAGACAAACTGAATCTCTTTAGATTTTTGAGAGAGTAGTGGTGCTGGTGTGCCTTCTTTGTGATTACATGTATATGCTGGGTCCAGGGTAGGTCACCTGAGATGTTAATGCCCATAAATTTGAAGCAGTTTTCTTTCCACACCTCTCACCCACCAATGCAAACTGGCATGTGGTCTCCTGATTTACCCTTTCTGAAACTGAAGATGAGTTTTTTGGTCTTGTTAGCACTGCATGAGAGGTTGTTGTTGTGGCAGCACTCAACCAGCTGTTCTATCTCTCTACTGTATGCTGACTCATCACCACTGGTGATCCGGCTAACCGTGGTGGTGATGCCAATGAATTTATAGATGGCATTAGAGCTGTTAGAACCACACATTCATGGGTGTAAAGAGAGTAGAGCAGGGGGCTAAGTATGCAGCCTTGAGGTGTACAGAAAACTAGGACTATTTTTGCACATCAAACAGTATTGCTGATTTGGCCTTTGCTCAGGATTCCAGCATCTACAGTCCCTTGTGTCTCCACAATATTCTTCTTGTGTTGTTTTCAAAAATTTGGCATGACCTCCCTACTATTTGTACTTAATATTTCTGTTTATGAATTTCGATCCCATATATTTATTGATTCGTGATATATCTTGCCAGCTTCAAAGATCCATGCACATGAACCCAAAGGGCCACCTGTCCCAGCACACTCTTTCACATTTTCTATCAAACCTTTCTTGCTTCTCCTTATTTCTTCTGTCAAAATATATTACTTCATCTGTGTAACAAATGGTATTTTAGATCACTAGAATAACAATAACATCATATCAATTGAGTACATTCAGCTCTTTCAGCTCCTACTCAATTCACTTCCCATGTTGTAGTGTTGCCTCCAATACTAAATCATCTCACCTACACTACTGTGGGAACAGACTTTCATAAATGCACCTCAAGAGTCAATAATCAAGTGTTTAATTGTCATATTGAGTCAAAGTGTGAAATCAGGTCCTTTGGCCCAACTTGCCCACGCCGACCAACATGTCCAGTCTACAATGGTCCTACTTGCATGTGTTTGCCCCTCATCTCTCTAAACCAGTCCTATCCATGTACCTGTCTAAATGTTTCTTAAACATTGTGATAGTACATGCCTCAACTACCTCCTCTGGCAGCTTGTTCTATATTCACTGCCCTTTGTGTACCCTCAGGTTACTATTAAATCATTCTCACCTCACCTTAAACCTATGTCCTCTGGTTCTCGATTCCCCTACTCTGGGCAAGAGATTGTGTGTTTACCCAATCTATTCCTCTCATGATTTTGTACAGCTCTATAAGACTCTATAAGATCACCCCCCATCCTCCTGCGCTCCAGGGAATAGACGGCCTGCTCAACCTCTCCCTATAGCTCAGGCCCTCGAGTCCTGGCAATATCCTTGTAAATCTTCTCTGCACCCTTTCCAGCTTGACATTATCTTTCCTACAACAAGGTGCCCGAACTGAACACAATACTCTAAAGGTGGCCTCATCAATATCTTATATAACTCTAACATGACCTCCCAACTTCTCTACTCAATATTCTGACCGATGAAGGCTAATGTCCTTTTTGACCACCCTATCTACCTGTGATGCCACTTTCAAGAAAATGTGTACCTGCACTCCTAGATTCCTCTGCTCTCCAACACTTCCCAGAGCCCCACCATTCACTGTGTAGGTCCTGCCCATGTTAGACATACCAAACACCTCACATTGCTCTGTATTAAAATCTATCAAACATATAGATGATGAACAGCAATGGGCCCAGCACTGAAGCCTGAGACATAACACTAGTCACAGGTCTCCGGTCCAAAATGCAATCTTCCAACATCTAAGTAATGAGAGGCTGAAAATGTCTGCAAAAAAACTCCAGCCTGTCGGGGTCAGATGCTTTCTGAGGTTCACCCTCATGAAGCATATACACCTCAGTGACTGAGATTACAGTGTTGTCGGGGTCGGTGGGGGCCCGGAAAGGTGCATTAATGTTGTCCCTTTCCAAGCAAGCATAGAAGGCATTGAGTAAGAAGGAACAGCAGATGCTGGTTTAAACCAAAGATAAAGGTGGAGTAACTCAGCAGGACAGACAGCATCTCTGGAGAGAAGGAATGGGTGATGTTTTGGGTCGAGGCCTGAAACGTCACCCATTCCTTCTCTCCAGAGATGCTGCCTGTCCTGCTGAGTTACTCCAGCTTTCCGTGTCTATAGAAGGCATTGAGCTTGTCCAGGAGGGGGATGCCTCAATGTAACTTGAGATATTACTTGGCTTCCTCAACTACTACTACCACAATCACTACCACCACCACTACTACTAGTACCACTGCTACTACCACTACTACTATTACTACTACTACTAATACTATTACTACTACTACTAAACCTGAGAGATTGGGTGACTTTGTCGGCAGCCTTTCGGTATAATATTTTATACATTGGATTTCTACTTTTTGAATTGAATGCTTTATTGTCACATGTGACAAGTCACAGTGAAATTATTTGCTCGATGTAGGCAAATCGTCACCATGTAAAGGGCGCTTACAAAGTTACAAAGTATCCCGCACCAAGTCCTCCTTTGTTCTCCCCCGCTCCCCCTCACTGGGTCCTCCTTTTCCCCTATAAAATAGTGCTATTACTCAAATTCTCCTGGATGCATACTGCAGCATCAGAGGGAACACTAATATGGGCAGAATCAGTTCTGGGTGACTGAGCACAGTAAGGTAACAAGAATTAAATCTATAACTATTTTGTTTTTTATCTCCTAATCTCATACACTACGTGAATGAGCTATCAATTGGAAAACCTGAAGCTAGACAAAAATGCTGGAGAAACTCAGCAGGTGAGGCAGCATCTATGGAGCGAAGGAATAGGCGACATTTCGGGTCGAGACCCTTCTCCAGTCACCTATTCCTTAACTCCATAGATGCAATTGAGTTTAGTTTAGTTTAGAAATACAATGTAGAAACAGGCCCTTCAGCCCATTGAGTCCACGCCAAGCAACGATCACCCCTGAACATTAGCACTATCCTACACACAGGGGACTATTTTACTGAAGCCAATTAACCTACAAATCTGTACCTCTTTCGAGTGTGGGAGGAAACCAGAGCACCCGGAGAAATCCTATGCGGTCACGGAGAACGTACAAACTACGTACAGGCAGCACCCGTAATCAAGATCAAACCCATGTCTCTGGCGCAGTAAGGCAGTAACTCTACCGCTGCGCCACAGTGCTGCCCTGAAATCTTGTCTCTAATCCTCTCTATCCATCAGCATTTACATCACCATTTTGGGCACTCTTTAAAATATATGTCGTATTCCTAATCAGTCATTTGCACTAACATTTTAGTAAGTAATTTCAGATCAACTATTGTTTGGTTATGCTTGGGTGAAACACCTTAGAATTTTATATTATACTAGACCGAGTGGGACCCGTTGGGTCTCGTCCCCTCAACACACGGTTGAGGGGGGGCGGCCAGTGGCGTCACTCATATACACACTAGGGGGTAGAAAGGGAGAGTGTGAGGGGAGTAGAGAGCGATGATAGAGGGAGGGGGAGGGGGGTAGAGAGGGAGAGGGGGAGGGGATAGAGATTAAGGGGTGGGGGGGGGGGGGGGGGGGGCGTGCAGCATCACAGGGGAGGGCTGATCCCCAAGCGCATTACAGCAATAGCTGAAATAATTTGATGGGATGACTTTGGTGTCTGTAACAAAGGAGGCCCAATAGGTCCCAATATTCACCACTCCTAGAGAAGGAGGGGGGATAGAGAGGGAGTGGTGGTAGAGAGGGAGGGAGGAGAGGGGTAGCGGGGAGGGTGATATTGTAGAGAGGGAGGGGGGAAAGGGTAGAGAGGGAGGGTAGGGGGTAGAGAGGGAGGAGAGGGAGGGGGGCGGTGTCACAGGTGAGGGCTGATCCCCGAAAGCAATACTCCACCACTCAACCATAGGTCCCAATACTCACCACTCCCTAGAGAGGGAGGGGTGGTAGAGAGGGAGGGGGCAGAGAGGAGAGAGCAGAGGGTGAGGGGGGGGTAGAGAGGGAGATGGGGTTGAGAGGGGGGGAGGGGTTATAGAGGGTGGGGGTTGGTTCCTGAACGCAATACTCCACCACTCATCCATAGATCCCAATACTCACCATTCCCTAGAGAGGAAGGTGTGGTAAGAGAGGGAGTGGTGGTAGAGAGGGAGGGGGGTAAAGAGGGAGGGGACAGAGAAGGAAGGGGGGGGGTAAAGAGGGGGGGGGGTAAAGAGGGGGCTAGAGAGAGGAAGGGGAAGGGCATAGAGAGGGAGGGAGTAGAGAGAGAGAGGGGTGGTAGAGGGGAGGGGGGGGGCGCAGACTGAGGGGTAGAGAGGGAGGGTGAGGGGGTGGAGAGGGAGAGGGAGGGGGTGGTAGAGAGGACGGGGAGGGGGGTAGATAGGTAAAAGGAGGGGAGTAGAGAGGGAGGGGAGGGGAGTAGGGAGAGAGGGAGGGGGAGGGGGTGGTAGAGAGGGAGGGGTGGTAGACAGGGAATGTGGTAGAGAGGGGAGGCAGAGAGGGAGGGGGGGAAGAGAGGGGGGGGTAGAGAGGGAGGGGGGTAGTGAGGGAGGGGGAGGGGGGGGTAGGGTAGAGAGGGAGGTGGTAGAAAGGGAGGGGGGTAGAAGTAGAGTGAGGGGGCTAGAGAGGGAGGGGGTAGATAGGGAGGGGGTAAAGATGGAGGGGAGGAAAACTTGTTCTATTTGATCTTATTTGATTGTGCACGCCAAGTTGATTGCATTCGTGGAAACGGCGGATTACGTGAAGGTTGCAATCTCCCACCACTGTCCCATTGTGACGTCATTTGTAAATTAGGTCCATTGTGATTGGACGTCTGTGAGACGGCACTGTGACATCATCAAAGGAAAGTGCTGCAAGAGTCTCTCACTGAAACGCAGTTAATCTTATGAAATAAACGATTACAACTTTAAAATCCAGAAATATAGGTTGGAATGCAACAGGGAGATGTCTATCCTGTCGAGGGGAAAAATGCGAGTAGAATGTGTGAAAATGGGATGGCTGTGACCTCGCGTTTGGAAGAAGATACAAATTAAAAGAAAGCCAACACAACCCTGGCCCACACAGACATTTAGAATGTTAAGAACAAAAGAAAGAGTTTTAGTATAATAGAGATAGATAGATTAATGGCACTCTGCAAGTACAAATTGTTATTGTTGTAAGTCCTGTTGTAAGGTGATATAAAACAAGATGTGAAAATTGTTGTGACAGAAAATGTTTAATAAGAGAGTCATGAAATGGATTGTGAATTCAACTGTAGTTCGACCTCAAAGCTAATACAATGGAAAATCTGGTACATCGGAAAACATGGTGCAACAGTAAAAACCAATACCCTGTAAAATGTGACGTAACATAAATACAGGGTAAAAATGTATGTTAAAGTGCGATACAGCCAAAATATTAAGTGATGTAAAATATGATATCATGCATATTAAAAAAGGGGAAATACAATGTGACAGGAAACATGAAACTGTAAAGTAAAATGCAATGAGATGCATGTGAGAACATGAAACATATGGGAAATAAAACCTTGACGTGACAAACGTGACACCTAAAATAGGTCACTAAATAAAGGTAAAGTGTTTTTGAATGGTTACAGGTGAATATTGCAGAAAACACGGGTTCGCTGTTGAACAAGATTTGATGTTAAGTCTGACCTAATGTAAAATGTAACCATTTTAAAAGCAGGAAGACACAAAAATGTAGCATTAGAGACAGCGTAGCATTAGAGGCAGCGTAAATGTGATGTAAAGCCAGGCACAATACATGTCATAACGGAACACATGACACTGCAGCAGAAATGACTTGCTGAAAAATGAGCTGTGTATATTTTTTATCGCAATGTGATGCAACTTTCAACGTGACCTGATGGAAAATGTAGTGCAACCTAAACACAGCACCGTGTGAAAAGTGAATATGATGTGGAAAGCATTGCAGTGGAAAATATGTCTGAGGCAGAATAAAATGTGACATGATGGCAAATTGTTAAACATAATGACGACAGCTTAATATAAAAACAGTGAAAATGTGAAGCAATGCAACTGGTGAAATGACAGAAAGGTGAGATAAAATACGTTACACCATAAAGCATGAAGCAATATTACATTTGATATGTGTAACCAGTGATATGAAACATGACATGCCATAAACGGTTAAGAACTGAAATTGTGCCATGATAAATATATGGCAAGTGGTAAAGTCTAAAGGAATGGTGTAAAATGCAACATGTTGATCCAGATGCTATGGTTTCCCACCACATCCCAAAGATGGGTTAGTTGGTAAATTATTTGGCTATGGCAATTATCCATAATGTAGGAAGATGGTAATGGAATGAATGTGGAATTAATATGCATGTGAGATTGGTTTGGCAGTCAGGAAATAGATACGGGAGTTGGATTTAGGAAATTTCTCTAAGAGCCGGCATAGGCTTGATGGGCTGAATAACTCCTGTGTCATAGCGTAATATAAATTAAAAGAAAATATGTCATTAACTTTGATACTAAACATTACAACATTAAATAAGTTACTTTGAAAAACATGGCAAAATAGTAAACATCATAAAAATATCTAACACAAAGTGCAACAAAATATATCATAGGTCAGAAAGAGTGATAAAAGAAAAATGTGCCAATGTCAAATATAACAAAATGTATGCAACATAATAAATACATCATCAATGTAAACCATAACATAAAATATAGTGCTAAAACATTACCTAAAGTAAGTTTGATGTAATGTTAGACAGCAAGTAAGCCGTGAATTGTAAAACAAAAAGTATCATGCGTATGTTGTATCAGGAGAAATGTTAATGATGCAATGTGAAATTATGAGGTAATTTGTGATGTGCAGCAAGAAAAAGGTCTCATTAAGATGTTACACAGAAACAAGAAATAAACTGCTACCTAAAAGAAGAAAATTGTAATATGATGTAAAACATGTGATTATATAAAAGGAGTAAAATATATACAATACAATACAATACAATACAATACAATACAATACAATACCGTTTATTGGTCATTTGAACCTCACATGAAGTTCAAACAAAATTTGGTTTCTGCAGCCATACAAGAAAAGAACCAAGACACACACCAACACAATTTACACAAACATTCATCACATTGAATTTCCTCCTCACTGTGATGGAAGGCAAAGTCTTGTCTCTCCCCTGCTCTCCATTCCTCTCCCGAAGTCAAAGTCAAAGTCAAAGCCCCCGGCGGGCGCTAGCAAGTCCCACGGCCACTTAAAGCCGCGCCGGGCGATGTAAGGCCCTGCTCCGGGTATTGATGTTGGAGCCCCCGGCGGGCGCTAGCAAGTCCGCGGCCATTTAAAGCCGCGCCGGGCGATGTAAGGCCCCGCTCCAGGTCACTCTCAACCCCGCAATTCAAGCAGGAGAAGTCGCCGTTGCCGGTGCCCCGCAAAGCAGTCTCCCACCGGGGACCTGCGAGCTCCCGGTGTCACCATCCACCGGAATCGGGTCGCAGCAGCGCGCCACCACAGCTCACCACGCTCCGAAGCTGGCCAGCTCCACGATAGTAGGTCCGCTGCTCCGCAGCTCCGCAGGCTCCGTGACTTGAGCTGTCATTCCGGTTGGAGGCCGCTCCACGGTGCTAGGCCCCAACGGCAACGGAGACCCGACAGGGAAAAGGTCGGGTCCCCGTACAGGGAAGAGATCTAAAAGTTTCCCCCACCCCCCCCCCCACACATACACAGTCAAAAACCCACCACAAACTTTACACTCTACAGGACAATAAAATAAAAAAAGACAGACGGACTGCAGAGGCCGCTGCGACATCGGTCGTGCCGCCAACCCTTAAATATGAAAGCTGAAATAAGAACAGAGAATGCTGGAAATACTAAGCAAGTCAAGCAAAATCCATGAGGCCACTATTAATGACCTGGATGTAAATGTAGATGTGTTGGTGAGTACGTTTTCTGATGATACCAAAATTGGAAGTGTTGCAGACAGCTAGGAAGGTTGTCTGAAGATACAGCGGAATAGAGATCAGCTGCAGAAGTAGGCAAAGAAACTGCACATGGGTTTTAATCTGATCAAGTCCCTTGTGTTGCACTTTGGGAAGTTGGATGTAATGGGAAAGTTACAGTTAATGGCAAGATCATCTGTGGCATTGATGTGCAGATGGATCATGGAATCCAAATTCATATCTCACTGTATGTGGCAGCACGAGTAGATGCAGTGGTAAAGAAGGCGTATTGCATTCTTGCCTTCAGCTCTATAGGTCTTTGGTTACATCGTATTTGGATGATTGTGTGTAGTTCTGGTCTCCCCATTACAGGAAAGATGTGGCGGTTATGGAGATGTTGCAGATGAGGTTTACCAGAATGCTGTCTGGATTAGAGGGTTTCAGCGACTGGGAGAGACTGGATTAGATGTGTATTGTGTTCTCTGGAATGCCGGACGTTGAGGGGAGACTTGATAGAAGTAAGTAAAATTATGAGAGGCATAGATAGGGTAGAGAGTCCGAACCTTTTTCCCAGTTGGAAATGTTCAACACTAGAGGACATAGCAATAAAATGAGAGGTGGAAAGATTAAAAGAGATGTAAGAGATTTTTTACACAGAGAGACGGTAGATAGATAGATTCTTGATTAATACGAGTGTCAGAGGTTATGGGAGAAGGCAGGAGAATGGATTTAGGAAGGAGAGATAAATCAGCCATGATTGAATGACGGTGTAGACTTGATGGGCCGAGTGGCCTAATTCTGCTCGTATCACTTATGGCTTTATGAGAGTGGTGGGCCCTGGAATGCATTGCCAGGGGTGATGATAGTTGAAAGGCTGTTAGATAGGCACAGGGAAGTGCAGGAATAGAGGGATATGGATCATGTGCAAGAAGATTAGATCAGTTTAACGGCATCATGTTTGGCAAAAACATTGTGGGCCGAAGGGCCCTTTCCTATGATGCACTGTTTTATGTTCTACTAGGTCCCGTCCCCTAAACACACAGTTTGGGGGGGGGGGGGGGGGGGGGGCCTTGGCTTCGGCATCACACACATACACACTAACCACCCCCCACACATACTAACCCCCCCCCCCCGAGACTGTGTCCCCTGTGGTATCTCCACGGTGTTCAGCGCCCAGTTCGCCTACTTCACCGCCTCCACCCGGCAGATCTCCGGTGCCGTCCCCGGTCACATCCCCTGTCACCTCCCCAGTCACTTCACCGGTGAAAGGAGGAGATGCAGATTCGTACCGCACACATGGGTCAGCAGGCCACCCATTAGATATGGTGATTTTGTGTAACCATTCCTACTTCCCCACATACATTATTAATGTTTTGGCTATTGTATCGTTTAGCTACCATGTATCCATGTATCTATACTTTATTTTGTTTCTACAAGGAAAGATGTAGAACTAACCAATTGTAGTGCTTGTTAGTAGTTGCTCTGCCTAATATACGATTTATATTCCCAAGATCTTGCTTACATAATTAAGTCTGAGTAGCTGCTAGTTACTGTAACGTCCTGCAGACCAATGCTGTAAGTGGACTTCCATATGTGTTGTATCTTGACGTCTGTATGACTTGACTCATTACACCGACCCCCAAGGTTTGCATTAAACCTGAAACGGGGAATTCTGCTGGGCTGCCAAAGCCTTGACTTGCATAGTGAATGCTGCAATTTGCTGTTCCTGCTCTGCATTTTCCGATTTTAATGTTGTTGCATTAACCACAGTCACCTGTAGCGCAGTGGCTGTCTCCATGACAATGTCGGCCTGTTTTGCAATGCTGGCCGATTGAAACATACCTATCAGGTGCCCCGGCACTTTTGTAGGCATGCAGCGGAGAAACTTCTGTTTCCAGTCATTGCCGTCAATCTTTTCATCTACTGCCAGCCTCCACCATCTCCGCAGCATTTGTGATGGCCTCCTATCGCCAAGATTATCATCTCCCAGCAGCTCCAAAATGCAGGCTTGCTTCGAGGGCCGCGTTCGCTCCAAGATAGGATTTAAGCACGTCATATGCCATAATTTCTTTAGGATTAACATAGAAACATTGAAATTAGGTGCAGGAGTAGACCATTCGGCCCTTCGAGCCTGCACCGCCCTTCAATATGATCATGGCTGATCATCCAACTCAGTATCCCGTACCTGCCTTCTCTCCATACCCTCTGATCCCCTTAGCCACAAGGGCCACATCTAACTCCCTCTTAAATATAGCCAATGAACTGGCCTCAACTACCCTCTGTGGCAGAGAGTTCCAGAGATTCACCACTCTCTGTGTGAAAAAAGTTCTTCTCATCTCGGTTTTTAAAGGATTTCCCCTTTATCCTTAAGCTGTGACCCCTTGTCCTGGACTTCCCCAACATCGGGAACAATCTTCCTGCATCTAGCCTGTCCAACCCCTTAAGAATTTTGTAAGTTTCTATAAGATCCCCTCTCAATCTCCTAAATTTTAGAGAGTGTAAACCAAGTCTATCCAGTCTTTCTTCATAAGACAGTCCTGACATCCCAGGAATCAGTCTGGTGAGCCTTCTCTGCACTCCCTCTATGGCAATAATGTCCTTCCTCAGATTTGGAGACCAAAACTGTACGCAATACTCCAGGTGTGGTCTCACCAAGACCCTGTACAACTGCAGTAGAACCTCCCTGCTCCTATACTCAAATCCTTTTGCTATGAAAGCCAACATACCATTCGCTTTCTTTACTACCTGCTGCACCTGCATATTAAGGAGCATGTTCTCTACTTCCAATGCGATCTGCTCTGGAAGATGAGCTGCTAGGAACCCAAATTTTGCCTGTTGGCTCGTGACATTGAGGGAGTGAAATTGAGCTTCTAGTATTGAAAACCACACTCTCGCGTTGGTTGTAAAAATATTGGGACGTTGAGTTTTACTTTGTTGACTGACACCGTCATCATACATTTTGTGAGTAGGTGGAAGGTTGTGTGTAGCAATGGGGTCACCAGTTGTAGGATCTACTGAATCCCACAACAGAAAGCAAAGAACAAACAACACTGAGCCAGACACCTTGTATCACGTTTACTCCAGAAGTCCCTTTTACCTACATTCTCATAATCCATACACAGATAAGGCCAATTAGTGCATCTGACCTTGGAGTTGTTATTGAGCTCTTGTGGCTGGACCTTCTCGCGAGGCTGCTAGCCACTCACCAGCGGTGACAGGCTGTATGCAAAAGCAATGTGGGCGTGTAGGCACCACAATATTGTTTTGTATTCCATCTTCTCTTCCCTTTATTAAATGTACAGAAATACCTTTCAGCCTGTTCCTGATTGATCCTGACCTGAGGGAGGTCCATAAAATTATGAGGATAATAGGGTAAATGATCAGAATCTTTTTGCCATGATACAGATATCAATAACAAAAGGGCATAGTTTTAAGTGAGAGGAAGGAGTTTTAAAAGGTATCTGAAGGGAACGTTTTTTTACACAGAAATTGGTTGAGATCTGGAACATACTGCCAGAGGAGGCAGTAGAATTCGCGTGATGGGAAGGTTGAGGTTAGGACCAGTAAGTATCTGATCAAGGAAAGACAGGGAGAGGTGAAGGGATATGGTCCTGATCATACTTGCTCAGTACCAAAGGCTTAGATGGGGCAGTATCAAAGAGGGTTTCTTGAAACAGTATGTGAATAGATATTGTGGATAGATGTAGAGGGAACATACTGGACTTTGTGTTGGGAAATGAGCCTGTCCTGGTGACCTGTGTTTCAGTGAAACAGCATTTTGGGGATAGACACAAAATGCTGGAGTTAACTCAGCGGGCCAGGCAGCATACCTGGGGAGAAGGAATGGATGATGTTCGGGTCAAGACCCTTGTTCAGAGTGATCTCTGAAGGGTCTCGACCCGAAACGTCACCCGTTCCTTCTCTCCAGAGATGCTGCCTGTAAGGCTGAGTCACTCCAGCATTTTGTATCTACCGATTTAGAACGACATCTGCAGTTCTTTCCTACATACCTTAAGCATTTTGGGGATAGTGATAATAATTATAAGGTTTTAAGATTGTTTTGAATAGGAAAAAGGCTGGACCATGCAGGAAGGTGCTAAATTGGAGTAAGGCAGTTATTAGAGAGAAGCTTGGGAAGATACACTGGGAGTAATTGTTATTGGGTAAATTCACATCTGTCATGTGGGAGTTGTTTTAAGGCCAGTTGATTGATGTTCAGTAGGGAGGAGGGATCAGGATGGCAAACGATGGGAATCTTGGATGACCAAAGAGGCTGTAAATTTGGCCACAAAGAAAAAGAAAGTGCGTGCAAGGTTTAAGAGGTTGGAATCAGACAGCACCTTTGATGAATATAAAGAAAGGAGGAAAGTACTCATTAGCATTGTACATGGCAGGTTGTGTCTTATTAACTTGATCGAGATTTCGGAGGAGGTGACAAAAGTGATTGATGAGGTGGGATGGTGGATGTTGTCTATATGAATTCAGTAAGGCATTTAGTAAAATCCCCCATGTCAGGCTGATCCAGAAGATTAACATAACACCCTGAAAGTAGCAACATGAATGGAGAGAGTCACAAAGAAGACACATGGTATGCTTGCTCTCATAGGTCAGAGGCATTGAACATAAGAGTTAGGAAGTCATGATGTAGAATCCTAGGACTTTTGTTAGGTTGGATTTGGAGTATTGTGTGCATTTCTGGTTGGCCCATTAAAGGAAGAATGTGGAGGCTTTGGAAAGTGTGCAGAGGAGGTTTACCAGAAGGATGCCTGGATTTACCAGAAGGAGACCTCATAGTAGTATATAATACTAGTCTAAGTGGGACCCGTTGGGTCCCTGTCACAAGGGAGACCTGGTCCCCCAACGCAACCCTTTCCCCAATGCAATATTCCACCACTCACGCTATCCCCCATCAAATCCACTCCTCCCTGTCCCCCTCTCCCTCTACTCCCCCCTCTATCCCACCTTGCCCATCACCCCAGACCCCTTCTACCCCCTTCCCTACCCCCATGCACTCCACCACTCCTCTAGCCCACTCCCTCCCTCTCTTTTCCCCCCCCCTCTTTTCCTCTCTCCTCCTTTCCCCCTCCCTACTACCCTCCTCCCCTCCGTCCCTCTCTCCTCCCTCTCTCCCCCCTCCCTCCTCTCCCCCCTCCCCTCCCCCTCTCTCCGTATTATCTACCCCCCCGTGCGTTAGGGCCGCTCCCGGTGTCTGCGACCGTGGGTAGGAGCTACTGGAGCGCTGCCCATCCTGGGACCCGAGGTGTCCCTCGCCAGCGGGTAGACTGCGGGACTCAGTGCTACACCCCCCCCCCCCCCCTCCATCTCCTTCTACCACACCATCTTCCTTCCTTCCCCCCCCCATTTCCCTCATCCTTCTCCCCTCACTCCAATTCCTTGCCCCAGCACCTACCCAGGTCGTAGAGCAGCACCAGGGCCTGGAACTTGGCCTGTTTCTCGTGCTCCGCCCAGCCCTAGCTGTAAGTGGCCAAAGCACTCACAGACTTGCACCTCGACGGAGCCGGGCTCGCTGTGCCGAGGGCGGGGTGAGGATGGCGGGCAGCCAAGCCAGTAGAGAGGGAAGCGGAGGCTGTGCTGTAGGATGGTGGTGGCTAGACAGCCCTCGAGGCGCTGGTACACCTTGACCCAGGCCCCAGGCTTGGGCACGGCTCCAGCCCTCAGCTCGGCCGCTGCCTGGGCTCCATTCCAGGCCCTGACTTCATCTCCGGGCTCGTCCTTGACCCCGGATCCAGGCTCATCCTTGGTTCCAGCCCAGTCCGCAGCTCCAGCCCAGGCCCAGGCCCAGGCCCAGTCCCAGGGCTCGTCCCACGGCACCAGCCCTGGTCCAGTTCCCGGGCTCGGCCCACGGCACCACCCTCCCCACCAGGTGCTGGGCGGCAGCACCACTCCTTCACCATGGCGACCTCCAGCCGATTGACAGTTGCCATCCCGGCGACGCCCCTTCCTGACTGACAGGAGAGGAGACCAATCTGCATGGCAACGACTGACAGCAATGTGCGCATGCGCGGTTTTTATGATTTTTAAACTTTAATAACTTTTACAATATACCATCGATCAGAACAACACTTGTTGCACTCGCAGCACAGGAGAATGGTGAGTAAGCTGGCAAAAGATCGTAGAGCGAGAGAGATTGAGAGATAGAGAGAGAGAGATGGAGAGGGGTGAGAGGGAGAGAGATGCCATGGTTGCTGGTGGAAGTAGGTGCATTTGTGGCACTTCAAATGCTTTTTGAGAAGCATATGGATATGCAGGGAATGGAGAGATGTGCATTATGTGCAAGTAGGTAAATGATGGTCTTCGATTCATTTTCAGCACAGACATTGTGGGCCAAATGGCCTGTTCTTACGCTGTACTGTTTTATTTTCTAATCCAAACCTGCAATGCTCAATCTACCAGACGCTGAAACTAATTTAAAACCTTATATAAAATGGGCATGTGAAATGCTAAGGAATAAGCCACATGTGTTTTAAAGCTTGCTTTGCATTCAACAGTTGATTAAAATATCTAACCTTAATGAAAAACACTTTGCAAAAAATTGTTGCTTCAATTGATTGAGGTGTATAACCGCAACAAAAGATAAAACATGCTCACTGATTGCCTGCTTGATTAGCTCTTGCAGCCAAAACCTTACCAACAGGGCAAATTCTAACTGCGGCCTCTCAAGCAGACACTTCAGGCTTGCATCACACAAATCTGTCAGTAACTGTTGAAGGCAGAAAATTGTCATCTCAGATGTTACAGTACAGCAAAATCGCCTCACTGCACATGCTGCCAAAAATGACAGCTTAATTTATGCCATGCTCGAGCCACATCATATAGCCATTCAGTATGGCAGCTAAATTCACTCCCAAAGTACATCGCCACTCTTACCAAGTAACCTGCAGCCTGACAGCCAGAGGAATTGCTATGTGTGCAACAGTAGGAAAAAAATCCTAACAGCGAAGGTGTGAATTTGCATTTCTTTGTGGTAATCTACATTTTAGAACCAGCTGAACTGTCTCCACTCGTTGAGCAGTATGAAGCAGATTTAGATGTAAATGTGCATGCAAGTTATAACAGATATTATATGTTTCTTATAGAAATATTCTATGACAGGCAGCTGAATATTATAGCTGAAAAGCTGAACATTTTATAGGTAGTAAGCAAAGACAGTAGGCTGTATTTTAACTTAGACATGAATGCAGTGGTAGTGGGTAAGGGGGTGCTGTTTGGTGAGGTGGTAGTGACAGGGTGTATTATCCTCTGGCACAAATGTCAGGCTGTCCTGATTGCCAGACCTCGGACATAAGGCTGTGGTCCAAACATGGCAAAATCAAATAGTAAGTAGACAAAAGTGCTGGAGAAACTCAGTGGGTGAGGCAGCATCTATGGAGCGAAGGAAATGGGCAACGTTTCGGGTTGAAACCTTGTGGCTAGATGGATGAGGAGATTCAGATGGCAGGAACACTTCTGATACTCATGCAAATGAGACAGGGGATACACAAAGTTCTGGAGTCAGTCAACGGGTCAGGCAGCATCAATGGAGAACATGGTTAGGTAACGTTTCGAGTCAAACCTTTCCTCAGACTGATTGTAGAAGGGGGAGAAAGCTGGAAGAGAGGAAGGAAGCCAGGCAAGTGTTTGGTGGATGCAGGTAAAGGGGTTTTGATTGTCAGATGGATGGACAAAGGCCAGAGATGGGAAGAAGACCAAAGACTGTGAGATAAGGAGAGAAGAGGCGCAAAATGTGAAACCAGAGGAAGGGATATAGGTGGAAGGGAATGGGGAAGGGTCACATTGTAATTAGCCCCCACCCCTCTTACAGCTTTCGCCTCCCACTGCGATCATTCCAATGAAGTCCCGACCCAAAATATCACCTATCCATGTTCACAATGGATGCTGCCTGACTTGTTTAGTTACTCCAGCATTTTGTGTCTTTTTTTGCAAACCAGCATCTGCAGTTCCTTGTGTTTAAATGAGGCAGGGGTTTGACAGTGATCTAAGGAGAACAATGTCATGCAGGGATTATCCATGGGCGCTGGGGAGTATTCCTGCTTCCTCAGAGCTGCAGGAAAACCCTACTTATTTTAATTGAAGCTCTTGCTGTGTTAAATTCACTCGTCTGACTGTGACTCAGCCATTAACCTGACATCGGAAAGGAGTATCATGAGAAAGGAAGGTGAGTGTCCGACTCTGATTTTAACCTCCTGCAGCTTGAGCAATGTAAAGGGTTCTATGCGGTGATTAGTTAAAAATAAGGAATTGATCCACTAAAATTACTGTCATTGCAAAATACAGTAGGCTTCTGGAAAAACAAAGAAAAGTTGCCAAATATTTCATTTTGTTTGAACCAAGTACTGCGAAAAGAGAAATTAATTATCTACCCACACATTTCTGTAACAAAACACCAAGAGTTTTCATTGAGACTATGCTGAGACATCAATAATATGAAATAAATGAATAGTTGGGAGAAATGGGGTCAAGAGGTAACACACGTCTGTTTATTTTGATGGTTAATGTGGATGATAAGATTGTTCTGTTGACATTCCTAAACTGAGATGACCTGAACCTCCGTCATTAAGCAGCAATATGCGTAGAACTTTGTAATTTGCATGTGTTTGCCGGCTGAGTTTAAGCCATTGCTGCAGCAGATGAGAGAATGAGAAATCCTTTAGAAAAGGAGTTACTGCAATCCTATTCCTCCAACTACGTCCCTGCAACCTATGTTCTCATACATGCTCAGGAACCCACACAAGGAAGTCTCCCCCCCACCAACAACCCCCTCACTCTCCCACCTCCTCATGCTCCTCCTATTGCCCACCTATATTAGAGAATATACAGTATCCATTAATTACTGACCAGCACATCTGTGGGATGTGATGGGAAACTGGAAAACGCAGGACAATCCTATGTAGTTACATGAAGGAGTGCAAACCCCACAAGAATAGCACATGATGCCAGAATCAAACCCAGATTGCTGGTGCTGTATGTTGCATGCTGTGCCTATGTTCATTGCTTTTTATGTTTGTGCTTACTCCTTTACTTCCAGTTATCAACCAGCTGGATACATGGAACAATAGTGACACTGAAACTAGACTGTGTTGTAGCCTTTGGTACTTTGGGTAGGATGCTCCAGTTAGATGGTAAGACTTGGCCTCCTGCATGTGCTGAACATCCAAAGTGGCAACTCAGCTTTTGTTTGACTCAGCTTTCAAAGTTGATTTTCTTTGAAGTCAATGGAACTTATTTTCAGAAGCAGAAAGTAGGGCACACAATATCTTCCAACATGTGTTTAAAGCATAGAGAATAAATGTATCCATCTAGATATTTAATTAAATTATATTAGAAGGCAGAGAGATTGCATATTGCTCATTTTACCTTATTAATTCCAAATGATTTACAAATGATTTTGTGGCAGTTGGGATGAGTGGCCTCATTGGAAAAGCAGAGAAGAGAAATTTCAAATTCACACATTTTTACTTTGTCTAACATTTATCAAACATTCAGACATTGATATACAACAGTGAGAATTCAGCATCTGAACTACAAAACCTCTGGATAAAAATAGACGTTTTTCACTGCACAACCTAAAATACAATGTCCACACTTTAATTCCTAAGTCTCTGGAAATCCACACTTGGATAGGAAACGGCTGTATATAGTAAAGTTTTGCTTCAGAAATATGCCTAAAGGATTAAAAACAAAAGCATAAAAGTTCTATTTATTTCCTGACAATCTAAAATATGAAAAGTAATCTTAAATACATTGAAGCAAATATTAAATGTCTACATTTGTAAGCACATTGCTGTGCCATCCTCCATTATGGAAAAAATAGGTTTTGTTTTTCGTAACAACATCTCACATTAAAGCATTTGAAATGAGGTAAAACTAGTTTGTTTTGGCCCATCAAAAGTGAGATGACTAAAGATGCAGTCAACGGAAAGAATTTCCGAAGCACAATGAAATGCAATAAAAAGGAGCTCAGATTTCTAGTTGCTAGGAGACGTGCATTACAAACTATGACTGTTGAATTGTGACTCAAATTGATCTGCAATTTAACTCTTTGTGATCTATCTAATTCACCAAAACCAACTGGAAGCCATTTGATTGTCAGCCTGTAATTTGATCACAGACCAACACCAACTATTCTGCTAAAGCTTAGTAGGAAACACAAGAAAGGTGGCAATCTGATTAAATGGCATCAAGTGGGGTTTGTGTTTTTAAATGAGTAGGAAGAAACATTCATATCAACCCAAAATCATTATACGAATAATAATAACATGCTTATTTTAACATTATTTTGGTCTAATTATGAAATTGCGGCATTGGGCCATCACAAAAAGGGAATGTAGACAGATTTCTGGTGCTATCTATTTCTAAGACTTGCTCCATGTTTTTTTTTCTGTAAGTGATGAAGAGAATTTGAGTTTTTCCTCACGTTATTCGAGACAATACTTTGCGTAGTCAAAATGAAATATACTGCAATCCTATTTGCTACAAGATTTCAATATCTGACACATTTTTCACCATTGCTAGTTTATAAACAGGTAATAAATAATATTAAATAAAACTGTCTTGCTTACAATGTTTTTTGATTTATGGATGACCTGCACGTTGAACAAAACCTCAGAAAGTAGCTGGTGACGTGATTGTTTTGTCACGTTGGAGCATTCTAGAGAAGTCGAGCCATTTCCTGCTTCTCTCAGTGTTCAACGCACATACAGAGGCTTCGACATGTTTATTTTCTTGAAATTTACAAATTACAGTTACTATGTATGCATTTAGGATGAACTATCTCTTCAAATGAATGACATTGGTGTAATCTCTGTGAATTCAGCAAACTATAAGTCATGTCAGCCCTTTCCCTACATCTTTACAAGACTGCAGGTTCCTAATCAATCTCACAGTCATGTTTTTAATCCAAAATGTTTAACCTTGCCCATTTACAATGTCATGTCTTGCAAACATGCATTACAAACCAGACTCATTTTCCTGCTCAGAAATTGTCCCTAATAATTCTCTATATGTAAGGACTCATAAAATACGCCAATGTCAGCAGTGATGCAGGATTTCTGAAACCAATATTCAAATATTGAAAACAATAAACATCACTGGAAAATATCCATCATATAATCAATTACAATCAGAATGAGAACAAAAGATATGGGAATATGATAATGATCAAAATAATACTGATTTTAGTTTAAAACCAGGTACATTTACAGGAGAGAAATAATTTAAATGCACACCAGAAAGAAGGAATAAAGAAAAAGAACTGCCCCGTAAATATGGGTGCAAACTGAGAATGTTTATGGCAAAAATAGAAATGACTAAAAAATGAATTATACCCTCATATTATTATGTGCCAGGAAGGAAGAACACTAATAAGAAGAAGAGTGATTGTGACAAGTAATTATGTCACCTGTGTGAACAGCTTAATTTTCTAAATTAGCCACTTTGATAATTATGACATCTCATTTGTCTTGCATTCCATGAACCCTGAAGTTTACCTTTTGATTTTCTTTTCTCAATCAGATAACAGGCATGGATATGCCAAGGGCCTATTAAGTTCGCTGGGTAACTCAGATTTCAAGGTGATTGGAGTAGCTGATTTGTCTGAGCTAGGATTCTAACAGTAATCCTAAAACACACCTTGTGTGAGATCACTTCAAAACAGATTTGGTTTCATATGTTTGTGTAGTGCATGAAAATGTGTACTAAGCAGATTAGAAGTCTTAAGAAAAGGGCTATTTACACTACTTGACTCCAGGAGTAAACACGATTGTTAAAACTGCAGCACCTTCACTTATTATTGTGAAACACAAAGAATTCTAACTTTTCACAATTTCACAATTGGTTTTCACAATTACTTAAAATAATTTTACTCTTATCAATTTGAAGCAAACTGCTTTAAACAAGTAACTAGACCAGAACCTTTGCTTAGCATTTTCTGCTGCTTTTATGGTTCTTTTAAAATCAGTTTTAGAATTTGAACAGACAACAATGAGATGACCTATAGAGAGGAGGTAAAGGAACTAAACAGCTGGTGCCAGGAGAATAACCTCTCTCTCAATGTCAGCAAAACTAAAGAGATGATTGTGGACTACAGGAGACAGCAAGGGAGTGGACACCTCATCGGTGATGCTGAGGTTGAAAGGGTCAGCAGCTTCAAGTTCCTCGGTGTGCACATCACTGAGGACCTCGCTTGGACACTGCACATGGACACAATAACTAAGAAAGCCCGCCAGCGGCTCTTTATCCTGAGAAGACTGAGGAAGTTTGGCATGAACGCCAGCATCCTCACAAACTTCTACAGATGCACCATCGAGAGTCTGCTGACGGGCTGCATCACAGTCTGGTGCGGGAACTGTTCTGCCCACAGCCGCAAATCACCACACAGAGTGGTGAAGGCGACACAGCACATCATTGGCAACTGTCTCCCGGCCATTCAGGACATTTTTCACCGGCAGTGCCTGCGGAAGGCACACAGCATCATCAAGGACCACAGCCACCCAGCACGCAGACTGTTCTCCTTGTTACCGTCAGGCAGACGATATAGGAGCATGACTGCACGTACCACCAGACTTAAGACAGTTTTTACCCTCAGGCCATCAGGCTTCTGAACTCATAAACACATATATGTTGATATATGTTGATATATTTTATTTATTATTGTCTTTTACCTACCAATGTCACTTTTATCTTATCTTATTGTATCTTATTTTTATTCTTGCAATATCATTGCTAAGGTGACCAGTTGTCTTGTCAAACACATTTCATTGTACCGTTGACCCTGTGTTAACCTCCATATGACAAATAAAACTGAACTAACTAACTAAGCCAATTAACCTACAAACCTGTACGTGTTTGGAGTGTGGGAGGAAACAGGAAATACCAAAGACAACTCACGCAGGTCACGAGGAGAATTTACAAACTTTATACAGACAAAATCCTTAGTCAGGAATTAACCTGGGTCTTTGGCACGGTAAGGCAGCTACTCTACCGCAGCACCACGGTGCTGCCCTGCACATTAGTTTCAGTCATATCCACCAGGGTGCAATAAAATGTCTTGTTTGCATTCAGCTTGTATTGTAAACAATAAATATTAAAAGTACTACAATGAATACAACAATAAATGTAAAGCAGCAGAATGGTGCAAGATTGTAGAACAATCTGAAATTGTTACAAAAAATGCGAAAGTTCAAATACAGAATAACTGGATGAGATAGAGTTAAGAATAAGAATACATGGCATCACCTCCAGGAAGGGAATGTGAAAGAAGTGGTAGGTTCAGGAGTCTGATGGCTGTAGGGAAGAAGCTGCTCTTAAGTCTGGATGTCTGGCTTTCAAGCCCCTGTGTCTTCTCCCAACAGGCGTCGTTAATGATACTTCCATCCATGCTGATGCACTGCACCATGAAGATAGACTGGATGGAAGGAAGCAATGAGCCTGTGATGAACTAGGCTCTGTTCACCAATTTCCACAGGTTCAGGCAGTAAAGCAATTGCAATACCATCTTTCCATCTATAACACATCTGTAGAGGTTCAATAGAATCACCGTGAATATGCTGAACCCACTGACGCCTAATAACGCAAACATGCTGATGCACTTTCATAATCACTGCATCAATGTGATGGGACCAGATTAAATTGTTGGTGATATGGATGCCCAGAAATCTGAAGCTGTCGACCATCATTACAGCATTTCCATTGATGAAGGCAGGGCTGTGTTCACCACTGTCCCCCTCTCCCCCCCTCTCATCAGCAATCTCCCTGCTTTCCTCAGTCAACAACCAATTCTCCCATTTTCTTGGATATGCAGGAAAACCTGCTATATTAAGAGACATGAAGAAGTATCTGTCATATAATCTGAGAAAGGGCAAGTTTATTAATCTCATTTTAATGCAGTGTTGTGTGAAGAATTCCCACAAATGTTCATTTTGTAAAGTGAAGAATACCATTGTTTTTCTGCTCTCCATAACTCCATAACTCTATCCATTCTTAGCTAGCTTTCCATCCAGGTTTCAGGTTTAATTTCTCTACACATTACCTGTCCTACATACCTTTGTGACTTCCTTTATGAGATAATTATTTTAATTACTAGAGAGGCTTTGATAATCAAATCATTTCTCATCACTTTCCCCATTGACACCATGCCTCATTACACTCTCTAATGCTTTTCAGGTCCCTGTAGAAGCTGGATCAAGCTTAAATGTTCGTGAATAAGTGAACATGATTGATAGACATCTGTAATGATTATTGTGAGCTGTGCAAAATAGGTGGATAAAAAATAGATGAACATGTGATCTAATTAAATGTTGGAACAGGCTTAAAGGGCTGAATGGCTTATGTTTTGATCGAAGGTAAAATGGCAAACATAAGAAAAAGAACAGGCCATTTGACCCTTCAAGCCTGTTCTGTCATGCAATTAGATCATGACTGAACACTGCCTTTGGTTCTCATGATGTGCTTACAAAATAAAACATGCTTAACATTGAAATTTAAACCTGACCCTGCATAAAAGGAAAAAGGTTGCAGAATTCCCCTGGCCTTTGTGTGAGAATGTACTTCCTGATATTACACATAATTAATCTACCTCTAAATGTCCCCTTGTCCAAAATTCCCTTTCATTTAGGCTATCCTTCAACTTTCTAATTTCATGGCAAAAATAAATCAATCTATTACTATTTGCCCTCCCAAATAAATCCTTTAACCCTGATGTCATTTGCATCTATCTATGCTGCATGCAATCTCTAGCTTTTCTGAATGTTGGTGTCCATATGTGAACACAGTACATCAGATAAATCTGAGTGATGATCTGTACAAATGAAGCCTCACTTCAGTAATACAACCTTTACTGAGGTAAAGTTCAATATTTTATGAATCGTTTTGATTACTTTATGTACGAAACAGTAGATTTAAGCAATATATGTACGTGAACATCTCAATCATTTTATACTCCAGAGCTGTCTCTTATCATTATGAAAATTATCTTTCTTTGATTTATCTTTCTCAGAATTAAAGTAGATGATCTCAGAGATCCACAAATTGAACTCCAGCTGCCACAGTTGCCCATTCACTTGCTCTTTCTTTGTTTCTCCCAGGTTAATGTCATTTTGCAAACTTGGATTAAAAAACGGTCCAAGTTATTAGTACTTAGGGTAAAATATTGAAGACCCAAAAGAATCTTTAGAAAACATCACGTGAGACCTCACCAGGCAGAATACATTCATGAAGATGAAAACAAGATAAAGGAGCAAATAGAGTTATAGTGTAACAGAGATATACAGACTGGTCACCAAGTATTGATCTATACTCATCCATTTTTCCAGCACTCAGCCTTCTATGTCACAGTGTTTCAAGTGGTCATAAAAATACTTCTTAAATGTTGTGCAAGTACCTGACATTTCTTCAGATAGTGCATTCCAGATCTCAATCACCATTTGGGTAAACACTTTTTTTGCCTTTAATCCACTCTCTGTCTACTCCATTGCCTTAAACCTATGATCTCTGATAATAGGGGAATAATTTCTCACTAGCTACCCTAGCTGTGCCCTTCATATTTTTTTATACTTCGATTTATCAACTGTAAGATTAAACCATCCAGCTTTTCGAGTGTCTCCTCACAGCTGACATGCGCTATTGCAGGCAACATCTTGGTGAATAGTTTGCAATGCAAGTGCAAACTTCTTATAGTGTGGTGGCCTCACTATTGATTCATATAGTTGCATCACAATGGCCTGTTCTTATATTCCCTGGTCTAGTTAAAGGCAACTACTCCCACATATATTTCTTAAACACCTCTGTTGCCTTCAGAGATCCTTTGACAAGTACAGCAAGTTCCTTCAGATGCTCAGAACATCCAAGGGTTCTACCATTCAATATCTATATTCTGGAACTAAAGGTCATCTTCAAATACAAGCAGCTTTCAGGATTAAATTCCAAGCACCATTTCATATCCCACCCTACCAAGTGATCATTATCATTCAATTGCCAATGATTCTCCCACTCTTCACTTTTAACACCACAAATTTTCCATGGGAAAATTACAGGGATACGCAAGAACAATCAAAGGGCTATAATGGTGAATCTTAATTGCCTGAATATTGATTGGAATGATGTTGAAGGGAAATATCGCAAGGAGAGAGACATTTTTCTGAAGTGTGTTCAGAAGTTTCTTAAGTATGGCCTGAGCACTGGAAAAGAAGCATTGATTGATCTAGTGCTGGGGAATAAGGTGGCTCATTGATACGACATCTGCAGCAGGTGGCATTTTCTAATAGGATAGCAGAGCGACACACTAGAAGAAGAAGTTGGCTCCAAAACCCAGAGGCCCATTCCTTCTCTCCAGAAATGTTGCCTGTCCTGCATAGTTACTCCATAGTTTTGTGTCTATCTGGTTTAAACCAGAATTTGCAGTTCCTTCCTACACACTAAGCTTTCCATTGTGCTGGATATGGGAAGGAAGAGCAGGATAATCAGGAGTCAATTTCTGGCCAGTTGAAGCTGGACAATCATGTGGACCAAACAAAACTGACATCAAAAGACTAACAGAAGGCTGTGGAGGCCGAGTCAATGGATATTTTCAAGGCAGAGATTGATAGATTCTTGATTGGAATGGGTGCCTGTGGCAATGGGGAAAAGGCAGGAGAATGGGGTTAGGAGGGAGAGATAGATCAGATCAGCCATGATTGAATGGTGGAGTAGACTTGATGGGCCTAACGGCCTAATTCTGCTCCAATCACATGACTTTACAACCTTATGACTAACCAGATCTATGAGTGTCTAGCTCAGCAGGGGCATGGACACTCAATTAGTTGCTTGTTATATCTGCTTCTGTGACTCCAGCATGGTATGGAACCTGCACATATGCACATATGCAGTGATAGCAAAAATAAGCTGTGGTCTGCAGCTTAGCTACACCTCCAGCATCATGGTACAATGCCAACCCATGGAACACTCTAATAGAATTGCAGAGCAAAGAACTATCCTTGTATACATCTCATGTTCTATCAGCTGCACATCAAAAGCTATTTAAAATGTTTCTGGTCTGTTCCAGAGCTTGTCTTCAGGTACATGCCTGAACCTTTTAGTCACTTTCCCTTCATCCAGATCTGGCATTTCTTAATCCCATGCCTTTTCATCCTTGGTAAAGGTTTTCATGCTTTTTAAAGCTCACTCTGGTAATTTTCTCTATTTATTGCTATTACCTTTAATCTTGGGCTGACAGGTGCTTTTATGGAGATGGATGAAGGACAGGTAGTGTAGAGGAAGCAGAGAGTCTGCGGAATGACTTGGACAGGTTGAGAGAGAAAGCAAAGAAATAACAAAATGTGTGGTCATTCACTTCGGCAGTAGGAAAGATGTCATTAAGCTAGGAGGAGCGGTAAAATGATTTACAATAATGTTTCCAGGATTCGATGGAATAAGTTATAGGGTGAGGTTGGGCAGTTTAGAACTTTATTCCTTTGAGTAGGAGACTAAGGGATGACCTTATAGAGACATTGAGACATACAGCATGGAAACAGACAACTTGCCCATATCGACCAAGATGCCCCATCTACACTAGTCACACTTGCCTGCATTTGGCTCATATCCTCTAAATCTTTCCTATCCATGTACCTGTCCAAATATTGTTTTGAATGTTAAAGCGGTGTATAAAATCATGATCACTCATAGTCTTTTTCCCAGGGAAGGAGAATCAAAGAGCAGAGGGCAACATTTTCAGTTGAAAGCTTGAAAGATTTAAAAGAGACTCGAGGGGAAAATTCTTCACACAGAGGGCAGTGCGTATATGGAGTGAGCTGTTAGAGAAATTGAATAAGGTAGTAACAAAAACAATATTTTAAAAACATTTGGACATCTTTGGAGGGATAATGGGACAAATGTAGGCAAATGTGACTGATTTGGATGGGTATCTTGATACCTTTGTAGACCAGTAAGGTGTCGACTTATTTATTTACTTTATTTGCTTAATTTTAATGCGTGGTTCATACTCATGTTTTATGTCTTTTAATTTATTGTTGAATTTCGTATGTAATTTATGCGCCTCATGTTAGCTGTATGTTGTTATTCTGCCTGTTTTATGATGTCTTGCTTATTTTTTTTCTGTACAGCACTTTGGTCAACTTTGGTTGTTTTTTAAAGTGCTTAACAAATAAAGTTGGATTGGATTGGATTGAACATGGATGAGTTGGGCCAAAGAGCCTTTTCCATTCTATATGACTATGACTGGTTGCCAATGAACATGCTTCTGGGGGCATCTTAGATTGTTTGCTGATACCAATCAAGCAGACGAGTATAAGAAATGCTTGAAAGCAAAGTCCATGGTCCAGTTAGTTTGTCATCCATAAAACTGGTAGTTACATGATCTGACAATCAATATTTATCAGTTCAAGTTTGAGAGATGATGTGAGAAAGCCTTCAGTGGTGGAGAGGCTCAGGAACCACTGACACACAGCTATCTCTATTTTCTTAAATGTGTTACTCTTACTACAAACTATAGATTTCTTTAAAATAATGCATGAAATGGATTTTATTGAAATCAACCTTCTTAATTGCATGGCTCCTTGGGAGTTTATTCTGTAAGTTTATAACATGCTCATTGGAACATGGAACATGAATTTGTTTTCAGTCTGTCACTTTTGTAGCCGAACAATGTGTCAGAATAAACTTAAAACTAGGTTTGAGGAACATTAAAAATCTTGACGATATTTTTTTTTAGCATCCTGCCACCTTCTTTGAAATGAAAGGTGTTTATTATCAAAAAATCTAATGAGAATGGGGGCTAGGTTTTGTCACATGCTTATGTGATTGAAGACATTTCTGTTTGGTCACTGATTCCTTAAAGAAAAGCAAGAACAAACTTGTATGCATTTTTTGCTTACTCTTAGTTTTTGTACATAGCACTGAGGAAATGCACTCTTGCTATCACTCAGCATAGTTTATTTTGTCTGGTGTATGTTTCAATAACAAATAACCAATTGTGAAATAGGACGGCTTATTAGAAATTGATATTTGAAAAGGAAGAACCATACATCGGGATTTTTAAAGTTATTATCGAACCAATGATAAATTGTTGGCCACTTCTGGAAGAGAAACTATTTTCTTTCCAAAAAAATTCTCACCTAATGATATTTTTCCTCATTTGAATTCTCAGATGACTAATTGACGTTCGGTGATTTAAGTGTTCTCTAAATTTATTGAAATTATTTTGCACAGAAATTTAGAGGTACTTTGTGAACTTTTTATATACTTTGCCATTAAGCCAACTGGTTTAATTTGTTATATTATTTTGATATGATTTGTTAATGTCCCTTGATGTCACAAAGAAGTAATTTTTTTTCTCTGACTTCAAATAATGATAATATCTCATTAGAATTATGATAACCTAAGACATCAGTTTGTGAATACCTTTTCAAAGATAGAAGATACATTTTAATGTATAATTTAAAGTAAATGTTTTGTTAAAAAAGGTTGAAGTGCCCTGAAATCTACATTAATTGAGTAGAGATAAATGAGAATATACAGAGGCATAAAAAAAGGATCTGTACATTATAAACATCACTGCGGGACTTTGCCAAAGCAACTACAAGATTTGGCTTGTACTGAGCCGTGCCTTCAAGGGATGAGTGCCTGACGCCAGTCACTACTTTTTTTTGTCTCTGTTTATTAGTGCAAGAGTCACCAAGCTGCAAATACCTTGTAGCCAAAGGCTATCTCTACATTGTATATAATTCATTTATAGAAATGTTTAATCTTTTGTTACATGATAGGCATACAATACAAAATACATCTGTGTGCGTGAATAAGCTTTCACATCACCAAAGTTAAAATGCACAGAAGCAGAAAAACCTAGACCTTGCCCAAAATGCAAAAATCACGTGTTCTGAGGACATCTGTTGTTTTGAAACAAGCTCTCAATATGGTGATTACATCCTTAGTGCAACTCCCAGGCTTCTAACCGCGGTTATGTGAGTAACTAATAGATGATTGCATTCATGAGTAAACCCACTTCTCAGATCAAGACAACGACTTCCTACAGGTGACAAGTAATCTACTGCAATGTCTTCACCTGACTAGTCATTTTGGACATGATCACAAGGGTTGGAGAATGATGAAATTATCCCAGTCAACATCAAACACAAAGTGGTTGTAAATCAGCTGAGGACAATGACAGTAGGCAACCAATTCATGTTTTATGCTCCTTTCTTTGCTTTTTTTTCAGTGGCTATCTTAAAAATCCAAATGTTAGCAGATTACCTGAGCAGCTTAATTTTTCATGGTGAAGGTGAAATTGACAGATTCATTATGACTGCTTCAGTGCTCAGAGAAACTGTTTAAACTCCTTCTTATCCCTTCAGCTGGTTCTCAGCTCTGGAGTTTGGAAAATTAGCGATAAAGTGTGGAGATAGGCCCTTTGACCCAATTTGCCCACACTGGCCAGATATCCAGATACTCAATTTCAAGATATTGTGATGATTGTGAAGTTTGTGAAGCTAATTTCAATTATTTTGTATCCATTTGATAATTTAAAACTTATTCTGTATGCTATTTTGTAAGTGGAGAAATAACAAAAACAGAGTAACTTTCATTATTCTTTTTAACTGAGGGGAGAGCCCTACTGGGCCAGGCATTGTATAGCAATAGATACCTGATGAAAATAAAATAAAAACATTGCTGATGCTGCAAACCTGAGATAAAAACAGAATGTTGGAAAAGTAGGTCAGGCAACATCTGTGTAAAGAGAAACATCAACGTTTCAGGGTTCAGAACCCGTCATCAGAACTACAGCTTTCAGTTCTGACAATAGATATCCAATTCTTGCCCGAAAAATTGGCGATTTCCAATTGGAGGTCCAGAGAGTACTTGGTGCACATACTTACCCTGCCAGAATCGACATTCATCAGCATGGTATTCAGCAAATCGGGAAGCATCTGCATCCTTGTAAACCTTCCCTATCCATGTACCTATCTAAGTGTCTTTTAAATGTATAATTATACCATCCTCTACCACTTCCTCTGGCAGCTCGCACCACATATCCACAGTCTTCTGGGTGAAAAAGTTGTTCCTTGAGTCCCTTTTAAATTTCTTCCGACTTTTTCTCTAAGCTATGCCTTCTATTTTCTGACTACTCTCGCCTGGAAAAATAAACTATGACCATTCACTTAGCTGAGCCCCATATGATTTTACATACCTCCATGAGGGCATCCCTCAGTCTCCCAAGCTCCAGAGAAAAAAAAGCCCCAGCTGATCCATTCTCGTCTTATAACACTTCATTCCAGTCCCCATAAGAATCTTGTGAATTTTTACTACATGCTTTCCAACTTGATGACAGCCTTCCCATAGATTGCCAACCAGAACTGCGCACAATACTGTGAATGCAGTTTCATCAAGAACAGGCTTTTAGATAGAGACATGGAAGTGCAGGGAATGGAGGGATGTGGCTCATATGTAGGTAGATTAGGCTCCTTCCTGTGCTGTGCTGTTCTATGTTTTATGTTCTTCTAATAGTTACGATGCTGAAATGGTTGCTCTGCTTGGTAAGGGATAATGCTCAGGTTATTGCCTTGGCAATGGTAGTGCATTGATCAAAAACAGCAATTTGGGTTTCCCCTTGTTTGAAATGATTACTTTGTGGCATTTGTGCAATAACAATGCCAATTTACCACTTGCCAGTCATGGCCTGGATGTTATAAATGAAGAGAAATGCAGATTTACTTATGGAATCTCAGAATACTTCCAGCATCTCAGAAGGGCATTTAGCCTGCCAATTTGTTAAAGCAAACTGACTAGTTCACTCCCCTCCCTGTAAACATGTATGTACTTGTTGAGAGGTACAGAGTTAAGTTTCACGTTAAGCTGATGTTTGTTAGTTCCTCTGAAGCATACAAATAAACCTCACAATGACATTAGGTCGTCAATGAAGCTTGGCAACACTACCTATGCTCCTGAATGCCATTGGCATACTGCTTCCTTTTTGTTTTTCAGCGCTGTCTTAACCATGTTTAGTTTAGTTTAGAGATACAGTGCGGAAACAGCCTTTCGGCCCACCGAGTCCATGCCGACCAGCGATCCCCGCACATTAACACTTTCCTACACCCACTAGGGACAATTTTTACATTTGCCAAGCCAATTAAGCTACATACCTGTACGTCTTTGGTGTGTGGGAGGAAAACAAAGATCTCGGAGAAAACCCACGCAGGTCACGGGGAGAACGTACAAACTCCGTACAGACAGCACCTGTAGTCAGGATCGAACCCGGGTATCCGGCGCTGCATTCGCTGTAAGGCAACAACTTTTCCGCTGCACCACTGGGACCGTGCTTTCTCCAGTCTGTCAGAAGACATCAGATTCCACCCTCAGTTTCCAATATGCAGTCATTGTGTGGAATTCACTTGACAAATCACAATTTAATTTGGTCTATAATTTCCAGTCTCTTTTCAATTGCTTCCACTTTCCCAATTCTGTATTTACACCCCATTCCAACCCCATTTCCCCTGCAAACCTCTTCTCCTGTGAAGAAATGATGAAAATGCAATGTTCCCACTAATTTCATGACCCTGTAGTGTACACTAGCTGGTCTTTGTTTGTAATCTTTCTAACTAACAAACTGGCAACCGGTTCTATTCACTACATGGAATGGCTTGTCTGACAATGAGGTATTTACACATTGCCACATTTCTGGCCATCCCCTCAGGTAAGGACAAAACCATAGATCTTTATCGCAAATAACAGAAACATCAAAACATGTATGGTGTACACATCCGTTACACAATTCTTGAATGCTAACTTACAGTAACAGTAATTGTGCTTTTTGATTACGATTTTATGACAGTTTACAAGTAAAAATCAAAAACAAATTGTTTTATAATACACACTCACTCCTCCTGGTCCTACAAATTATTTTTAGTTACTTACGGTATGATTGGCTCTGCCTTAACTACCACCCCTGGCATTGCATTCCAGGCCCTAACCCCTCACGATGTAAAAACATTTTTTCTCAGGTCATCTTCAGCTCTTTTGCCATTCACCTTCATTCCTTGCATCTTAGTTTTTTACTTAACCATATAACCATATAACAACTTCTCTGTCTAGCAATAGTTTCACTTGGTTTACTCTGTCTGCACACTTTAAATACTTCTATCAGATGCTTCTGTTGCCTCTGATCACAAGAGAATAACAAATTTTACCAGGCTATCAGTGCAACATAAATATCTCATTTACTATTTAGTCTGGAATCAATTTAGTCAATCTAATGTTAACTTTTTCGAGCCACTTTCCTAACATTTGGTGCCTGTATCAGGCCACAACCTACAATTGTGTTCAAACTAATATTTGATGGTTCAAAGTTATTCATTCAGTCAAAAAGTCTTTAATGAAGACATTGAAGATTTAAATACCGACGATATTTCGCTGAAAAACCATTGCAATGTTAGCCTGGACAGCAATGATTCACACTCTAATTTAACAACATCCTTTGCATTGTTTTTTTCAGATAGATGTCAAATTAGGATTCTGTTTGTTCTTTCAAGTTGATTTTAAAAATATCTCGTAGCCCTATTTTGATGAAGATTAGAAGAGCTTTTCCCTGCATTCAGGCCGAAATTTATCCTTCAATCTACAGACCAATTTGTAATTATCGCATTTTGTTGTAGGGGCCTGTTATGTGCAAATTTGCTGCCACATTTTATATACAATTATAGCAACAGAACTGTAAATGCAAAAAGTAATAAATTGTGTTGCAATAAATTGTGTGAGACCGCACTTAGAGTATTGTGTGCAGTCCTGCCCTGCAACTGTAGGAAGAATGTGATCATGGGGGCAGAAAAGATTCACAAGAATGTTTATAGGACAGAAGTATTTGAACAATAAGGGACGGCTGGATGGGTTGAGATTATTTTCCCTGGAGCCTAATGCCCCTTCCCACTTAGGAAACCTGAACGGAAACCTCTGGAGACTTTGCGCCCCACCCAAGGTTCCCGAGCGGTTCCCGGAGGTTGCCGGTGGTTGCAGGTAGTGGAAGGTAAGGTAAGACCTTCCACTACCTGCAACCTCCTGCAACCACCTTCAACTAGCATTGCAACCGGCTTTGACTTAAAAATTACCGATTTTTAAAACGACAACCTATTTTTAGTCGCGGCCGGTTTTGAATTTTTTGAAATAATCACCGGAACATAAAAGAAACAGAAACCACTTTCGACCATTAGGGAGACTGACTAAAACCTCTGGGAACCGCACGGAAACCTTGGGTGGGGCGCAAAGTCTCCAGAGGTTTCTGTTCAGGTTTCCTAAGTGGGACAGGGACATAAAAATTTGAGGGCTGACCTTAAAATGGTCTATAAAACCATGAGACGGGTGTGGATGAGGTCCTTTTTCCTGGTATTTTTCCCAGGGTAGGGGCGTTAAAAGCTAGTGGGATAGACACAAAATGCTTGAGTAACTCAGCAGGACAGGCAGCATCTCTGAAGAAGGGGCTCGACCCAAAACATCACCCATTCCTTCTAACCAGAGATGCTGCCTGACCCGCTGAGTTACTCCAGCATTTTGTGTGTCTATCTTCCATTTAAACCAGCATCTGCAATTCCTTCCTACAACAAAAGCTAGGGGGCATTGATTTAGAGTGAGAACAAAGATTTAAAAGGGACTCACAGGCATTTTTTTCAAACAAAGTGCAATGGGTATACGGAACGAACTGCTAGAGGAAGCTGTAGAGGTGGGTACAGTTGTAACATTAAAAATACATTTAAACAGGTACATGGATAGTTTCGGGTTTTTTCGAGATACAGTGTGGAAACTGGCCCTTCGGCCCACCGAGTCTGTGCTGTCCAGTGATCCCCGCACATTAACACTATCCTACACCCACCAGAAAGGATTGGTATTGATTAATTGGTTTAAACATTGATTAAACATTATGTTTTATCAATAATGTTTTATTATTAATGTTTAATGTTTTATGTATCATTCTTAACCGTCACTGTATGTCATGTTGTCACTTGTGGGCGGAACACCAAGGCAAATTCCTTGCATGTGAATACTTGGCCAATACACTTATTCATTCATTCATTCAGGGACAATTAATACATATACCAAGCCAATTAACCTACAAACATGTACGTCTTTGGAGTGTGGGAGGAATCGGAAGATCTCTGAGAAAACCCACGCAGATCACGGGGAGAACGTACAACCTCCGTACAGACAGCACACGTAGTCAGGATCGAACCCGGGTCTCCGGCACGGCAAGCACTGCAAGGCAGAAACTCTACCGCCACACCACCATGCCACTGATAGGAAAGGTTTAGAGCAAGGGGTCAGATGCAAGCACTTGGGACTAGTTTAAATAGAAAACCTGGTCAGCATGGATGAGGTGGGCCTGAGGGACTCTTACTGCGCTGTATTATTCTATGATGCCATAAAACAGAATTACTGGAAACCCTCATCAGAACAATCAGCATTTGTGGAGAAATAAACAGAAATAATTTAGCATAATGTACAGTGCATTATTTCCTGTAGAAAACTTTGGCATGTCCTGAAATCATGGTAGGCGCAATCATATCTTGAAATCATGGAAGGCCTCTATTTTAATTTACTGCAGGGTTTGTACTTTGACATTGTGTCATTGACTGGTTTTGCTTCAATTCTTCAACACCATTTGCTGCTAAATATTTTAAAAACGCTGTTTTCATTTCTCCTCCACCATTGATCTCAATAGTCCATGAGTATAATCTGAACCAAGCATTAATGAGCTGTACGCGGATGCATTTTTCCACGATTACATTGTTGATTAGGAATGGGCTTATAGGGTGTTAATTAGTGGGCAGAAATTTTATTGGATAAAAGACAGTTTAATAGTTCTAATGGAGCAGTTTGACTTGAGGAAGAGGATATTCTAATCCATGTGCTTTTGGAAGTACCACCATGAGGTTGAAAACAAATCACTGTATCCAGTTCACAATTTCCATTGTGAAAAGAGTAGACAGTGACGCTGACTACTGTGGAACATTTTAACCAAACACAACCGCAAACATCTCATTCTTACCTCTTGGACCAGTGTAGAGTTTGACCCGTCAGTAGAAACAAGGAACTGCAGGTGCTGAGTTTATACCGAAGATAGACACAAAGTTCTAGAGTAACTCAGCCTGTCAGGCAACATCTCTGGAGGAAATCAATGCATGATGACTTGTGGCAGCCCCCTCTTCAGCCTACAGTAATTTGTGGAAGTCATATTTTGGGCAGCTGGGCTTGTTCTTTGATTGTTTTAATTTGTATTGTGGTGTTGCTAAACTACATGGTGATACATTACATCAGAGTGGAATGACACCTCCACAGATGGCTGCAGAGGAGGTTTCATCCCCTTCTGAGGTTTGTGTTGTGCCATCCATCATCCCAGGATATCTCAAAATGTTCCACAGGGTTTGCTTCTGACATTCAGTTCCATACGTTTCAATGGATTCAGATTCTGGTAGTAGAGCATGATGGGTATCCACCACAACGTTCCGTGTTCAGCACACAGAGCCAAGGAAGAATTTCCATCCAGTATCTTGTCGAGAAGGAAAAACATCTAGAAATGCTGGATGAATTCAGCCAGTCAAGCAGCCTTTGTGGAAAGAGGCCACATTGTTATTGCTTCAGATCAACAACTGTACCTCAGACTCCTTTGAATGCTTGCTGACAACTTCTTTCCCCACATCTGCTGGATCAACTCTTCCAGGTTTTTTGTCTTTGTTGCAGATTTCAACACCAGCAGTTTTATTTGTCTTTCAGTATCTTGCCTATCTCAGCATTTCACATAACATCAATTGCAGACATGCAATTCTGGAGTTACCAACTCCTCAGTCCTTGCATACTTCCATTTGGAATGTCTCCAATAGGAACTATCCCTGCCCATCTCTTTGACCTCCATCAGTTATAGGCAGGAGTCAGAGTTGAACAACCACAGGTTATAGTTTGCTTTCATCAGTGATCCGGGGAACTAGACAATTCCCTTCTTGCATGGTTTTTATACACCAGATTCCAATCCCAAATTAAATTGCATCTTTTGGTAGCTGATCATGAATTCTAACTCACAATAGCACAAATTTAGTAATGCCCAGTGCAAGAACAAATTCAAACCCTCCTTTGTTTTATTTTGACTTGGACACATTTTCTTATCAAGATACTTGCCATTTCGTTGTCTAATGCATTTCGTTGTCTCTGTACTGTACACTGACAATGACAATTAAATTGAATCTGAATTTAAGCGGAACAACACAAATGCTCCAGAATTCCAAGTCATCAGTAGTCCACCCACAATCCTGGCATGTCACACTTCATGATCAGTTTGGGTCTTGCACCCTTGTGCATTGCACATATTAAGTGAACAGCCGATAAAGCACTTCCTTAGAAAAATATCAATATATTTAGCTGATATTTTCACTCGTGTGTCATATTTTTATTTGTTGTTTTCAATCCAAGCTGTTTCCCACTTTTTAGTGATACTGAAATCTCTTCTCTTCTCTGCACTTTGTTTGAAAATGCAAAGCTTTGTTTCAAATTGGAAATCATTCCCAATAGTTGCAATTGAAGATATGTTATTTACCAAAATGCTAAATGGGGACAGAGTTAGTTAGTAAAATAATCATTTGTAAACTTTAAAAAGTGCATTTACACTGCTGCCTAGCCACATTACTGAAACATCTCTGATGACCCTTTTCCCCTATCTCCATTTATCTACTACTACTGTCCACTAATAGATTTCTGCTTTTTGATTTATTGCAGAACAAATGTCACACAGGAATGGGCTTTTGATAAAACTGTTCAAGGGTTCTTGGCCAATAAATCCTAATCTATCTATCTGAGTTGAACGCTATTTCACTATCACTACTTTATTAATAATGCATGCCAGTTTTGACAATAAACCAATTTATTAAATTTTTTCAATTTTTTAAAGCACAACGACTAGCATTTTTGATTAAAGCAATTGGAAAACTGTCCAACGTTTTAGATTTTTTTCCCCACTTTAAACATGTTGAATAGCTGTGGCATGAACACAGGAAAAGGACCAAAACAGTTATCCTTTCTGCCATTCAAAGAGATCAAATTTGATTTGTGACTTAACAACATTATCTTGCCTTTACTCCATTTCCCTTAGTAAATAATAGAATCCGGATTCAAATTTAATAATTGATTTTGCATGAAGCAAGCAAGTGCCTTTCACACTCTATATGTCAAAATGTTTCTTAATTTTACTCATGAAAACCCCAGCTCTAACTTGTGGACTCTGCCTTCTAGTCCTGGTTTCCCAAACAACTAATTTTTTTTTACCCCACTTACACTATCTTCCATTAAGATGTTGAAAGCTTTCATCAAAACATCCCTGATGTTCTATAATTCAGGAAATGCTGTCCTAATTTGTGTAATATTCCCTTAGAATGTAACTCATTCAGTCTAGCTATCTTCTGATGATATTAAATTGCACTCCATTTGCGACCAATAGACCGTTCTGTGATCTGGTACTTACTGTACATCTGTTCAGCGTAATCCAGGCACTGATACAAAGTTTGAATAGCGTTATACAGTATGACTTCTAACTCTTTGTATTCTAGTTCTTTTGATGCACAGTCCACTAGTCCTTAGTCATGGAGAGATTCAGATAATTTTCTGTATCGCTCCATAATACTTTAATGACCTTTGTCTCCTTGGCCTCCAACTTCATCATTAATAAGGTAGTCTACTCTATCTTTTTATGTTCACAATAAATTGCTTCTCATTTTCAATGCTGGTCTACATAATGTGATTTATTAACATACGCTGATAGCCAAATTTGTTCCCTGCCCTTATCGATGAAATTTAATGTATTTAGATTGCTATTAAGGTAATTTGAATTACACCATTTAGCAGACATGTTAAATAAATACTTATGTACTCCACATGTAGTATTTTTAAAGAGATAAATTACATTGTAGGCAGCATCTAATATAAGACTGTCTGACTCAAAATGTTCCTGCACAGCAACAAATTGGAGTTAGAGTTGTTACATTTCACTGAAATGGAATTCTTCTTGACAAGGATTGTTATGGCCGATGTAATATGTTGTAGCACAAAGAGAAAATGAAAATTATTCTGGCGGTACCTCGGGGTGAAACTTGGGATTATATGTTTGCAGAACATTTCCAAACACCTAATGTGAGTACAAAAACACTTAATTTTCCTAGTGAAAGAAAATCTATAGATGATGTTTGCTTGCCCTAATTTCCTAACCAGCTGCAAGAGAGAATTTATGTTACTTTTACTGGGTCCCCTTAAGATATTGAAGGCATATTGCTATGTTCACCAATCACTTCTATCCTAGATGAGCTACATGGGAACATGATTAATCAACATCCCAGTTTTAAAATGTTTGTCCTTTTCCTTTCCTTTTTATTTCTGTAATATCTTCCAATCCTATAATTTTCTTACATATTTACTATTCTCCATCCCTGGCCTACTTGTTCAGCCCAAATTCAATTGCTCCATCATTCGTGACTAAGCTTTAAAATTCCTTCCCTCAAATCTTATCTCTTTCCCCTCTTCCCTTGAACTTTACTTCTCTATCTTTTTTTTAAGACAATCTATCTCTTTGACCAAGCTTCGGTATTCAACCTAACAGGAAAATTGATATCAAATTGTGTTTGATGACTATCCTGCAAAACACCAAGGATTTTACTATTTTTTTAATATAAATATATGTTATTTAATGATGCTGTTGGTATGGGCTTGTGCATAGGTCAGATTACCTTCTCAATGAGTCCGAAATATTTTTACTACAATCTGACTCCTTCATGATTTAATTCAGATTTTTTTTAAATTCAAGATATTTTGAAATTGAATTTTATTACTCAAATCGTCTCGGTGGACTGGTATTGCTAAACTGGGGATTACTTGTACAGAAAAATAATAAATGGTCTGCCATATCCCCAAGGCACCTTAATACATAATTTCCAGGTGGGATATCAAGGTGAAAGATATTCCCATTTGGATTCACCACCCTCTGGCAAAGCAAATTCCTCCTCATATCCATTCTAAAGGTACTTACTTTCAATCTAAGACTGTGCCCGCTGGTTGTAGACTCTCCCACTACTGGAAACATCCTCTCCACATCAATTCTATTTCGGCCAATCATTATTTGATAGGTTTCAAATAGATCCGACCCCAATCCTTCTAAACTCCAGCGAGTACAAACCCAGAGCCTTCAAATGCTCCTCATATGTTATCATCCGCTGATAACCCAATCATCCGCTGGATCACTCTCGTATTATTCAGTCAATTTGCCAATCTTGTGCCATTCTGGTGACAGTGTGGTGGGGATCCACATTCACTGCAAACAGAGGTGATACCATTTATTACCGTTATAAATTGCATCCAATTAGGCTCAAAAGGTATCGGATAGGACAGGAAATATTGCTGGCAGCCTCATGGGTTGTCGATCCTTATTGATAAGCAGGTCATGGAATAGTCAACATCTCTGATATCTTTCGTTTAGTTTAGAGATACAGCATGGAAACAGGCCATTCAGCCCACCGAGTCCGCACCAACCCGCGATTCCCGCACATTAACACTATCCTACACACACTAGGGACAATTTACACACTCACACACACATAGCCAATTAACCTACATACCTGTATGTCTTTGGAGTGTGGGAGGAAAACAAAGATTGCAGAGAAACCCAATGCGGTCACGGGGAGAATATACAAACTATATACAGACAGCACTCATAGTCGGGATCGAACCCAGGTCTCCGGCACTGCAAACGCTATGAGGCAGCGACTCTACTGCTGCGCCATCCTGCTGCCCAGCAGATGACCTACTGCTTTGCTAGATTTTCATGCTACTGGTATTTCTCCCCAGCTGTGTGCACTTATGTGTCCTCATACATCTTTACTTTATGGCCTCCTTTCATCCTACACGATAATTAATTGTATCATTAAATTACCTATCCTTCATTCAATCAGAAATGTCGATTTTATATTTTCATCCTCCTCTTTCCCTCCTTATTGGTGTTCCATTCTACGGTAGGCGGCGCGGCTCTGGCCAGCAGCGGCCTCTGCAGCCTGTCCGCGTTTTTATTATTTTTTGTCTGTGTTTTTATGTAGTTTTTGTTATTTTATGTTGGGGGTGTGTGTGTGTGGGGGGGGGGGGTGGTGGGGTGGGAGGGGGGGGGAAACTTTTTTGAATCTCTCCCTGCACTGGAGACCCGACCTTTTCTCATCGGGTCTCAGGTGTCGTTGAGGCCGCAACGAGGAGCGGCCTCCAACAGGAAGAAGCCGGGGACTCAGGTGCCGACCCACCGTTGCCGTCGCGGAGCTGGCCGGGTCCGGAGCGGGTGGGGCGGTGGAGGAGCGCTGCTGCTGCTGATGCTGCTGCTGATGCTGCTGCTGCTGCTGCTGCTGCTGCTACCGGAGAGTCGGAGGCTCCAACGGCGGGTCTGTGGACGACGGCGCCGGGAGCCCGCGGCTCCCTGGAGAGAGACCGCTTTTCGGGGCTCCTGCAACGGCGACTTCCCCCGCCCGAGTTGCGGGGTCGAAGAGCTCCTGGAGCGGGGCCTACATCACTGCCCCGCGCGGCTGGAATGGCCGCGGACTCTGCGAGCGCACACCGGGGGCTCCAACACCAAGACCCGGTGTGCGACCTCGCACCACCCGGCGTGGCTTCAATGGCCGCGGGACAATCGCCATCGCCAGCCGGGGGCTATGACTTTGACTCTGACATCGGGGGGGGGAGAGTGCAGGGGAGAGATAAGTTTATTTGGCCTTCCATCACAGCTATGTGATGGATGTTTATGTTAAATGTAATTATGTTGTGTCTGGGGTCTATTTGTGTGTAATGTATGGCTGCAGAAACGGCATTTCGTTTGGACCTCCAGGGGTCCAAATGACAATTAAATTGACTCTTGACTCTTGACTCTTGACTCTCTTGATTCTTAAATTCCCTCAATTTGACAAAATATCCTTGAAAATTTGAGCCTGCTGCAGAAATTCAGCAGGTCAGGCATCGGCTGTGGAAAGAAATGGAAAGCTGACGTTTCAGATTGAGAATTTTCATCAGTCCAGTCTTGCTCCCAAACATTGACTGCACATTTCATAGAAACATAGAAACATAGAAACATAGAAATTAGGTGCAGGAGTAGGCCATTCGGCCCTTCGAGCCTGCACCGCCATTCAATATGATCATGGCTGATCATCCAACTCAGTATCCTGTTCCTGCCTTCTCTCCATACCCCCTGATCCCTTTAGCCACAAGGGCCACATCTAACTCCCTCTTAAATATAGCCAATAAACTGGCCTCAACTACCTTCTGTGGCAGATAATTCCACAGATTCACCACTCTGTACGAAAAATGTTTTTCTCATCTCGGTCCTAAAAGATTTCCCCCTTATCCTTAAACTGTGACCCCTTGTTCTGGACTTCCATGGTGACCCACTGAGTTCCTCCAGCAGTATGTATTTTTTGTTCCAGATTCCAATATCTGCAGTCTTTGTGTCTCCTCAAAATCTTAACTCTATTTTCTCCAAAACATGGATACTGTATGAATTTTGTGTTTTTTTCATCATTTAATACATTTTAATCTTTCAACGTACGCAGCCCTTTCAGTGTGAAGGTACGCGATGAGACTGCAGATGCTGGAATTTCTGGCAAAAACAAACAGTCTTATAGCAACATTTAAAAGACCTGAAACATCACCTATCCATTCCTTCCACAGATGCTGCCTCACCCGCTGATTTACTCTAGCACGCTATCTTTTAAACAACTTTTAAAAGACAAATACCTGGATAGGAAAGGTTTAGAGGGACACGGGCAAGGCGCGGGTAAATGGGTTAACAAGGATGGGACATCTTGGTCAACATGGATAAGTTGGGCCGACAGGCCTGTTTCCATGTTGACTGACTGTAACTTTATTGATTGTCGCATGCTTTGAGATATCCTGAAAGAGACTATGCAATGTGTGCTTTATAATTACATATCTTTCGTTCCTTGCCTTATCACCTGAAGATGACATTTGATCTTTACTTGCCACGTGCGTTACAATGGGAGATTGCCTAATAATTCCATAATAATAACATACAGCTGTGTGCATCGCACAAATAGCATTCAGCACTTATCATCATCATGGGCGTTAATTAAAATGAATTAAGTGTACTGACAGTTTGAGCAGCTTTAATCAGCTGTTCATAATTTCTCATGGACAATTACCTTAGTGATGTTTCGTCATCCTTAGATGTCTGCGACTTGAATAAGCCGCTTCTGGACCTCCGAAACTCATACAACCGTTGCACGTTCTTGTTGCCAGCTTGTTGAACTCTTGTTGATGGCAATTTCCAAGCGATGAGTGTGAAGCCCAACTTCTTGTTTAAAAATGCATTAGCTTCTAGCCCCGCATTCACAGCTGCCAGATATTTAAGGACAGTGACCAGGTGAACCAGGACATTACTGCAAAGCAGTTTCCCAATGTAAAGATCAACCCCCAACATTAGTTTTCCTAAAACCATGTTATTCTGATTACTCCATTTACATCCTAGTCCAGCATGCAACAGGGAAACAGAATGGATAGTAATGCAGTATGTCCGCTCTAGGTGATGTGAGAGAAAGAGAGAGGAAAATGTATGTCAATAAATCTTAGATGGATTTGGCTCAACTTGCCCATGCTGACCATCTACACTAGTCCCACCTGCCCACATTTGGCCCATATCCTTCTAAACCTGTTCTATCCATGTACCTGCCCAAATGCCTTTTAAATGTTGTTCTAGTACCTGACTCAACTACCTCTTCTGGCAGCTCGGTCCATGTACCCACCACTCACTGTGTGAAAAAGTTGTTCCTCTTTAAATCTTTCCTCTCTTACCTTAAACCTATGTCCTCTCTTTCTTGATTACCTCCATAACTTGCTTTGTGATATCTGAACAAAAATATTCTGTACATTTTCTCTCCATTTATCTAATTTAATAAAGTTCACCTCACTTTAGCCAAGTGCATCCATGACACTCACCTCAAATAGCTTCAACATTGGTTCATGCTTGATAATGAGTTATTGTTAGTTTGAAACATTTGTAATATGTCTTTGAGGGATTGTATATTGGCAGCAGCAGTTTGCTGCAATAAGTACGACTTTCATGGTTCCAGTTCACATCTGGTGCATACGACAAATAGACACTCTTGATTTTCTGAAGACAAGCAGAAGGAAACCTGTTCCCAACAGTAACAAATGATCAGCTCTGTGAATTCACCCTGGGGAACTGAGTACAAAATCAAGGCAGCTATGTTGATGGCGTAATGTGGGGATGCCTGAAATCGGGAGGTGCTGCCATTAAGTCCTCTCATGATGATGGAAAAGATCTCTGGGACTAATCAACGATGAGCCGGGGAATCTACCTGGGTTCCCAACCAAATTTCAATCCATCAACATCTGTGAAAAAATGTACTTAATTCACCGCAATGTTGTTTGCGGTGTCCTGATGTAGCAAAAGGCACAATTTAAATGCACGCATTTCTCTTCCACATAAATTGGTGGAATTTTCTCTTGCAATAAAGTTTTCCCAATACCCTGAAAGACCCAGAACTCTTGCAGAAAGATTGTGCTATTTATCTATTGGTGCTGTTGCAATGGGCCATTTGTCTCATGCCTGAGAGACACTTAGAGACCAGTAGTTCCTATTTGCATAATGTAAATACTACCACAACAGTGTTGCTGCTGGCAGGGGACACATAAGTTCTACAATCACCACTGCCAGAACAAATTGGACGTGAAATTGGACATGAAATTGGAATGCATACTATATAATGCTGTACTGGCAAACAGAAAGTGTAGTTTGTGATACGCGGTAAGGCTGAAAAAAATGTTGCTTGAAGAAAAGTTAAACCAAGAAAGGCTTCTTGCCTTACACAGCCTATTGCAAAGGTTAACTGTGGAAGTTTTATGAAAATTACTTTTGTTGCAAAATCAATGCAACTAGCCTTTGGCTAAAATTCAAAGATAATTTATAGTAACTATAATGATTAGCATCTGGAATCTCCGGTCTGACCTGTCACATGAATGTTATGTTCTCCTATAAAGAATTGTGCACCTACAAAGCTGGCGCCACAACTGATGAGAGAATGAGCTTAATCACTTCACAGGATTGCCAGTTGCGGTCTTGCTGGCATGATCTGAATGAAGTACTTTGGGAAAAGCAGTGGCTGACAAGGATGCCTCACAAGACTGTACAGGTGTTTTTCAACAAAGCCAAACATGTAAAAACAGGTACATTTAAACAACGGGATAAAGTCTTGGCGCCCTTAATAACAACCCTCTTCCTCATGAACTTTACATTTGTTAGAGCCCTGGAGCAACCATAATTACAGCTGTCTTCTAATTTGTTCATAAAATAGAAAATAATTTTACACGAGGATAATAGTCAGAATCAAATCATTTTCCAAGAGGAACAACGTCATTGTGGTTACTTTTTGGTTGTGCTTAATTGTAGAACCTATGCACTTGCAAGATGCTCCAGTTACAAATAAATACTTCTAAATCTTAAACCTAGTTATATCTTAAAAGTATACAGTTGCTAATATGATGTGAGCTTGCGATCATTGTAGTGTTAATCAAATTCGCAGAACATACTACAGAGCACAAAAGCTGTTTGGTCTTCTGACAACATACAGTAAATATTGGACATCCCAGTGACATATGTACACTGGCCACAGGTTGGGGGTGGGGGTGGCGGGTAGAGGGTGTTGGAATAATATTGATGAGCTTTCTCAACCTAAATTAGACTTAGAGCTGTCCAATTTGGAAATCAGTTAATTTGCTTCCTTCAGGCCAGTATTCTCTTTTATAAGATAGACACAAAAAGCTGGAGTAACTCAACGGGACAGACACCATCTCTGGAGAGAAGGAATGGGAGACATTTCGGGTCGATACCCTTTGGCTGAAGAAGGGTCCCGACCAGAAACGTCACCCATTCCTTCTCTCCAGAGATGCTGCCTGTCCTGCTGAGGTACTCCAGCTTTTTGTGTCTATCATTGAATATTTTCCATGATTGTTCAGTTAATTTCTGATTTATTTTGCCATGCCAGTAGGATTATGTGCTAGAATATACAATTCACTTCAGCTGTTTGTATCATTGAGATCACACAACCCAAATGGAAACCTGTGCCAATAAGTTCAGTCTAAAGAAGGGTTTTGGCCCGAAACGTTGCCTATTTCCTTTGTTCCATAGATGCTGCCTCACCTGCTGAGTTTCTCCAGCATTTTTGTCTACCTTTGATTTTCCTGCATCTGCAGTTCCTTCGTAACCAATTTGTTCAATCGTGTGATTGATTTTCCATCTGCTGTGGTTAAACTGAATTGGAAAATCAATTACAAAGCACAAATAATGCTTCCTAATGCATTCAATGCTTAATGTGATTTAGGACTGCATATTTCTGCACATGTAATATTCCTGAGCAATAGGAGATATCACTAGGACTATGTGCCTACCCTATGGAAATAAGTTGCAAAATGCAAATTACCACTTCTTGTTTATAGTGCCAGGAGAGCAAGGTCTCCAGTCCAAGGAGCTATGCATTTTAGAAACATAGAAACATAGAAATTAGGTGCAGGAGTAGGCCATTTGGCCCTTCGAGCCTGCACCGCCATTAAATATGATCATGGCTGATCATCCAACTCAGTATCCCGTACCTGCCTTCTCTCCATACCCTCTGAACCCCTTAGCCACAAGGGCCACATCTAACTCCCCCTTAAATATAGCCAATTAACTGGCCTCAACTACCCTCTGTGGCAGAGAGTTCCAGAGATTCACCACTCTCTGTGAGAAAAACGTTTTTCTCATCTCGGTTTTAAAGGATTTCCCCCTTATCCTTAAGCTGTGACCACTTGTCCTGGACTTCCCCAACGTCGGGAACAATCTTCCTGCATCTAGCATGTCCAACCCCTTAAGAATTTTGTAAGTTTCTATAAGATCCCCTCTCAATCTCCTAAATTCTAGAGAGCACAAACGAAGTCTATCCAGTCTTTCTTCATAAGACAGTCCTGACATCCCAGGAATCAGTCTGGTGAACCTTCTCTGCACTCCCTCTATGGCAATAACATCCTTCCTCAGATTTGGAGACCAAAACTGTACACAGTACTCCAGGTGTGGTCTCACCAAGACCCTGTACAACTGCAATAGAACCTCCCTGCTCCTATACTCAAATCCTTTTGCTATGAAAGCTAACATACCATTCGCTTTCTTCACTGATTTTGCCACCAAAATGGATAACCTCACATTTATCCACATTATACTGCATCTGCCAAACATTTTCCCAATCACCCAGCCCATCCAAGTCACCTTGCAGTCTCCTAGCGTCCTCCTCACAGCTAACACTGCCCCCCAGCTTAGTGTCATCGCAAACTTGGAGATATTGCCTTCAATTCCCTCATCCAGATCATTAATATATATTGTAAATAGCTGGGGTCCCAGCACTGAGCCTTGCGGTACCCCACTAGTCACTGCCCGCCATTGTGAAAAGGACCCGTTTACTCCTACTCTTTGCTTCCTGTTTGCCAGCCAGTTCTCTATCCACATCAATACTGAACCCCCAATGCCGTGTGCTTTAAATTTGTATACTAATCTCTTATGTGGGACCTTGTCGAAAGCCTTCTGGAAGTCCAGATACACCACATCCACTGGTTCTTCCCCTATCCACGCTACTAGTTACATCCTCGAAAAATTCTATAAGATTCGTCAGACATGATTTACCTTTCGTAAATCCATGCTGACTTTGTCCAATGATTTCACCACTTTCCAAATGTGCTGCCATCCCATCTTTAATAACTGACTCTAGCAGTTTCCCCACTACCGATGTTAGACTAACTGGTCTGTAATTCCCCATTTTCTCTCTCCCTCCCTTCTTAAAAAGTGGGGTTACGTTTGCTACCCGCCAATCCTCAGGAACTACTCAAGAATCTAAAGAGTTTTGAAAGATGATTACTAATGCATCCACTATTTCTGGAGCTACTTCCTTAAGTACTCTGGGATGCAGCCTATCTGGCCCTGGGGGTTTATCGGCCTTTAATCCATTCAATTTACCCAACACCACTTCCCGACTATCCTGGATTTGATCAATTCCTCAAAATCCTTTGAACCGCGGTCCCCTGCTATTTCCGGAAGGTTATTTATGTCTTCCTTAGTGAAGACGGAACCAACGTAGTTATTCAATTGGTCCTCCATATCCTTGTTCCCCATGATCAACTCACCTGTTTCTGACTGCAAGGGACCTACATTTGTTTTAAATAATCTCTTTCTTTTCACATATCTATAAAAACATTTGCAGTAAGTTTTTATGTTCCCTGCCAGTTTTCTTTCATAATCTATTTTCCCTTTCCTAATTAAGCCCTTTATCCTCCTCTTCTGGTCTCTGAATTTCTCCCAGTCCTCTGGTATGCTGCTTTTTCTGGCTAATTTGTACGCATCATCCTTCGCTTTGATACTATCCCTGATTTCCCTTGTTATCCACGGATGCACTACCTTCCCTGATTTATTCTTTTGCCAAACTTGGTTGAACAATTTTTGTAGTTCATCCATGCAGTCTTTAAATGTCTTCCATTGCATATCCACCGTCAACCCTTTTAGAATTAATTGCCAGTCAATCTTGGCCAATTCACGTCTCATACCCTCAAAATTACCTTTCTTTAAGTTCAGAACCATTGTTTCTGAATTAACAATGTCACTCTCCATCCTAATGAAGAACTCAACCATATTATGGTCACTCTTGCCCAAGGGGGCACGTACAACAAGACTGCTAACTAACCCTTCCTCATTACTCAATACCCAGTCTAAAATAGCCTGCTCTCTCGTTGGTTCCTCTACATGTTGATTTAGATAACTATCCCGCATACATTCCAAGAAATCCTCTTCCTCAGCACCCCTGCCAATTTGATTCACCCAATCTATATGTAGATTGAAGTCACCCATTATAACTGCCTTTGTCGCATGCATTTCTAATTTCCTGTTTTGATACCATCTCCAACTTCACTACTACTGTTAGGTGGCCTGTACACAACACTCACCAGCGTTTTCTGCCCCTTAGTGTTTCGCAGCGATACCGATTCCACATCCTCCAAACTAATGTCCTTCCTTTCCATTGCGTTAACCTCCTCTCTAACCAGCAACGCTACCCCACCTCCTTTTCCATTCTCTCTATCCCTCCTGAATATTGAATATCCCTGGATGTTCAGCTCCCAGCCTTGGTCACCCTGGAGCCATGTCTCCGTGATCCCAACTATATCATAGTCATTAATGGCTATCTGCATGTTCAACTCATCCACCTTATTACAAATACTCCTTGCATTGAGACACAAAGCCTTCAGGCTTTTTGAGGCTGTGATCTTCAGTAACAGTGATGACTGAAATATATTCCAACTTCTGTAGACAGAAACTCAACTATGGAATCATGCTTGGAAGTTACACTGAATATTTTAGCTGCTGCATCATTCTTGGCAGAGGTGCCATTCTTCATCATTACCTATGGGATGTCACCGATGTTGTTTACTTAGAGAGAGGGCCTTTCATCTCCTTCCTGTTGAGTAAAGAGAAACAGGTGTCATGGGAAAGTGGACTGGCCAGTATTGCATCTCTCAAGGAGAGATAAACTATCAAACCTATTGTAAAATGTTAAGTCGCTGTCAAAGTAATAATGACAGGCTAATGGATACTATCACAGGCACTCCCTGGGGCAAACTATCAACAATCCTACCAATTTGATAGAGGGCAGATCACTGGATTGCCATGACATCCTAAAAGCTCCTGACAAAAACTCAAGCCAAATAGCTGTAGGATGTCTCGGACAACACTTGGATGTCTTCTGCCTGGGCTGCAGCACAGGCTGTGCCTCACACCTTCATTTGCTGGACTATTGCAGATTCATAAGTGTTGACAGTATGTTGGCCATTATTACATTATTGAAAAAGGACTGGCTCCAGAGTCTGTGCAAATATAGGTGCAATGTTGCACTTGATCTTCCACGCCCCTGGAGACACACTGCAGGATATCCGACAGCCCAGATGATGTAATCACCATCTCCTTATGAATGCTGATCAGCCATCATCGACTAACATGGCACAATCCACTTTGTGTGAACTCTTGCAAAGCAATTGAGCACTAACCTAATCTCCAGGAAGATAAGTTATGAACTCTCTTTTCCCCTTGACTTGGCTACAGTCCACTCATAACAAGTGATTCACATTGTGCAAGTTTCATCTCTATACTATCCTATACTGTATGCAATCAGCCAGGATGTAAGCTAATATATTGCCAGTGACAAATGTTGTGATACGGCGTCTTCTCCCTTCTCCTCCCAATGTCGAAATTCTGGTTCCCCAGTGTGACCATTGTTTCTGAAGTGGGAATGAACAAGCACGTAGTCTTGGTGGAAAAGGTAAGAGGGGCATTTCTGAACTGTTTGGATGTTATGTCACAAAAGACTGTGGAATAAATGGGAGGTGGGATGTGAGAAGTTTCCAGCCTGCAGCTACAGAGAATCCCCCAATGCTAATATGAGGTGGTCATACAAAATAACCCATGAACAGCTTCTACTCATAAAACTACACTGGATCATAATTCAGTGTGACGTTAGTGCATCCTCTAAAGGAGTACTGAATTTATGGCCCCTTTTTCGAATCTATAAATCCATCCGATCTAAAGGAATTATAAGATCGAGAAAAACCCTGCCAGTCAGATGATAATAGCAATACTGGACGATTGTTTAAGAAGGAACTACAGATGCTGGAAAATCGAAGATAGACAAAAGTGCTGGAGAAACTCAATGGGTGCGGCAGCATCTATGGAGCGAAGGAAATAGGCAACGTTGCAAGCCAAAACAGTTCTTCAGACTGTTGTAGGGTGGGAAGAAGAAAGGAAGAGGAGGAGCCAGAGGGCTGAGGGAGAGCTGAGGAGGGGTGGAGATAATAAGGGCTACGGGAAATTGGAGAAGTCAATGTTCATGCCGCTGGGGTATAAACTGTCCAAACGAAATATAAGGTGCTGCTCCTCCAATTTCCAGTGGTGCTCATTTTGGCCATGGAGGAGGCCCAGGACAGAACGGTTGGATGTTGAACATACTTGATTAGTAAGTTTGCAGATAGAAAACATCGAAACATAGAAAAATAGGTGCAGGAGTAGGCCCTTCGGCCCTTCGAACTGGCACCGCCATTCAATATGATCATGGCTGATAATATAAAATCAATACCCCGTTCCTGCTTTTTCCCCATATCCCTTCATTCCCTTAGCCCTAAGAGCAAAATTTAACTCTCTTGAAAACATCCATGAATTGGCCACCACTGCCTTCTGTGGCAGAGAATTCTGCAGATTCACAACTCTCTGGAAAGAAAAGTTTTCCTCACCTCAGTCCTAAATGGCCTACCCCCTATTCTTAAACTGTGACACTTGGTTCTGGACTCCCCCAACATCAGGAACATTTTTCCTGCATCTGGCCTATCCAATCCTTTAAGAATGTTATATGATTCTTTAAGGTTTTCCTGTTTGTCTATAAAGCCCAAAACGGGCTTGCTCCCTCCTATATCACAGACCTCCTTACCCCTTACTCTACCTCCAGGTTGGCTGACTTGGGGCTTCTGGTTGTCTCGCAATCTAAACTCAAGCTCAGGGGTGACCGTGCCTTTGCTGTTGCGGCTCCTAGACTGTGGAACAGCATTCCCCTCCCTATCAGATCACCCCCGTCCATCGACTCTTTTAAGTCCAGGCTCAAAACTTATTTTTTTTCACTAACGTTTGAATCCCCCAGATGTGGCTGATCTTTGTTTTGAGTTTTGAGCTGATTATTTGTACCTGTGTGCTGTGTGCATTCCTGTCTATGTCTGTTTCTTTTTGTGATTTTAGCTAACTGCTCTGGTCTGTACAGCACTTTGGTCAACGTGGGTTGTTATTAAATGTGCTTTATAAATAAATTTAACTTGACTTGATTATAAGAGAACCTCTCATCCTTCTAAATTCCAGTGAATACAAGCCAAGTTAACCCATTCTTTCATAATATGTCATCCTACCATCCCAGGAATTAACCTGGTGAACCTAGGCTGCACTCCCTCAATAGCAATTATATCCTTCCTTAAATTGGGAGACCAAAATTGCACACAATACTCCAGGTGCGGTCTCACCAGGGCCCTGTACAACTACAGTCGGACCTTCTTGCTCCTAAACTCAAATCCTCTCACAATGAAGGCCAACATGCCATTAGCTTTCTTCACTGCCTGATGTACAGCATGCCACCACTTGGCCATGACATTAAAGTGGGTAATATTGTAGATAGTGAAGATGGATTTCAAAAATTGCAGCAGGATCTTGAATGGTTGGGCAGCAGGGCTGAGGAATGGCCGATGGAATTTAATTCATAGAAATGTGAGGTGTTACAGTTAGGGAAGTCTAACGAGGGCAGAACTTACACAGCGAATGGTGGGACTGTGGGGAGTGTTGTGGAGCAGAGGGATCTAGGAGCTCAGGTACTTAGTTCCTCAAAAATGATGGCACAGGTTTATAGGGTGGTCGAAAAATCATTTGGCACATTGGTCTTCATCAGTCAGGGTATCGAATATAGAAGTTTGGAAGCCATGTTGCAGGTATATAAAACATTGGTGAGGCATTTAGAGTATTGTGCTCAGTTCTGGGCACCATGTTATAGGAAAAATGTTGTCAAGTTGGAAAGGGTGCAGAGAAGATTTATGAGGATGATGCTAGGACTCGAGAGCCTGAGAGGGAGAGGTTGAGCAGGCTAGGTCTTTATTCCTTGGAGCACAGGAGGATGAGGGAAGAGCATATGGAAGTGTACAAAATGAGAGGAATAGATCAGGTAGTCACAGAGTCTCTTGCTCAAAGTAGAATTGATAACCAAAGGGTTTAAGTTGGGGGGGGGGGAAGATTTAATAGGAACCTGAGGGGTAATTTTTTCACACAAAGGGTGGTGAGCGTATGGAATGAGCTGCCGGAGGAGGTAGTTGAGGCTGGTACTATCGCAATGTTTAAAAAACATTTAGACAATTACATGGATAGTCTAGAGGAATACAGGCCAGATGCAGGCAGGTTGGACTAGTGTAAATGGGACATGTCATTTGGTGTGGCAAGTTGGGCTGAAGGGTCTGTTTCCACGCTTCCGTTCCCTACATGACTCTGTGAATCTATGAATCTATGACTTGTGGCCACCATAATTATCTTCTATTCACAGGAGTGTTGCATGATTCTTTGCCTATCTCTGTAGGAGTTAGTGGCAATTTATAAATGTATTTAACAGAAACATATATCAAAAAGAACTCATTGGGAATGCTCAACACATGTGGCAGTAACTGTTGTGTAAGATATTCATGTTAATGATTTTTCATCAGGACTTTCTGATGAAGAATTATCAACCTGAAACTGTAATCTGCTTCACTCTCCACAAATGCTGCTTGACACGTGTATTTCCAGTATTTTCTACTTTTATTTTGAATTTCCAGCATCTGTAATCTTTTTTGTTTTGAGTCTCTCAGATTCAGGTTTACTTGATAAATAAAATGTATTTCTTGGGATTGCTAATGAATGGAGTGTAGGGTATTTTGTTATGCTTAAAATGAATAATTATTTTTTTAAATTTTGGTTCATGTTTTGACAAAAATATAATTTATGGATCCATGGGTAAAAATATTATTGCTATTAAATTAAACAGTTGTAATGGATGCATTTTTTGAAATGTAATGGCTGGAGATATTATTTGTTTGCATTAATCTTAAAGTTTAAAATGCCCCATTGAAACACAGCTACAAGAGGAGATGATGCATCCCTTGTTTTACCATTGAATTAGATGATGGTGGCCTTCAAATTAAATTCAATCTGTGTGGCTTGGTTCTATAACACATAGCTAACACTATTAATCTTAATGTTGACATTTTCAAATGATATTGTAACTGTAGATAGAAGCAGAATACCTTGTGATAGTTCCAGATCTCCACTATACGTTGTACGATGAAATGTTCTCTGATCCCACACCTGTAAGGTCTAGATCTAATTTTGATATGGGCTCTTTTGATCTAAAACACCAACGCCTCCACCAAAGCAAACAATTCCTCTATTGAAGATAGACACAAAATGCTGGCGTAACACAGCAGGTCACGCAGCATCTCTAGAGAAAAGGAAAGGGTGACGTTTTGGGTTGAAATCCTTCTTCAGACTAACTATCCTCTATCGATTTTAACAAATCATTTAATTACTATCACCACCTCATTTTGCCCACTACTTAATCTATGCTAAAGGAAACACAAATCTAGTCTATGCAACCTCATATCATATTTAATCTTTTTTAGTCAAGTAAACATTCTGCTACATCCATACTGCAGTCTCTCCAAGCCCAATGTTTCCTACCTATTGTTGAGCCTAAAAATAAGTGTAGTTCTTCAGGTGGGCTCCAACTAGTGGTTTGAAGTGTTGTAAATAAACCTCTTTCCTTACTTAGTTCCAGAACTACACGTCCACAATCCAGTATCCTTTTCGTCTTTAGTTTGAAAATCCAGTATCTACTAGTGGTCTCTGCACTTTGACAATAGTTCAGATAGGCATTGACCTCTTGTTGCTTAGAAAATATTTTGATTTTGGGTAGCAAAGTAGATGACTGTGCACTTTCACACATTAACTTCATCCACAGCAGTTATTCTCATTCACATATCGAATAACATTCTACTTGTATCTATTTTCTGTTCTACATTAAGTGCATCTGTAGATTTAGATATCTGGCTCACTCCTTGCATCCTCATAACATAGAGTGTAAAGACTTAGCAGGAACCTGAGAGCTGCTGAAGGAAGTAGTTGAGGCAGTACTAAAGCACCATTTAAAAGGTTGGATAAGTATCTGAACAGGAGAGGTTAGAGGGATAAGGGTCAAATGCAGGCAAATGGTATTCATGTAGATGGGCATCTTGGTTGGCATGGATGAGTTTAGCTGAAGGACTTCTTTCCGTGCTGCATGACTATGATTCTACAACTATTCAGCAATTGAATTCCAATTTCTTGTAACTGTAAGCTTCTTCTTAATGATGCTATTGAAGGCTTAAATTATTCTACTTTACAGAGCACCCAGCTGCTCAGCAAGAGAGATACCAATGTGAAACAACCTTTGGGAATCTCAACTCCATTACTACAATTCCTTTCCTCTTCCTTTCAAATTCTTCAACTTGTAGGATTTAAATTGTTAGATGCTGGTTTACAAAAAAAGAGACAAAGTGATGCCGTAACTCAGCATCTCTGGAGAGCAAGGATAGGCGATGTCCTGTCTCCAACATTCCTTCTCCTCATGGACTGCCCCTGACAGCCTTTAACCCTCACTGGAACTTTTTATTTCCAACTTCCAGTGCATCGTCAACCATCTTGACTTCTCTACTCCCCTTACCAACTTTAATCTTGCTCCTCTGAATACATAGCCCTCCAGCCGACTATCTGACAATGCCAATGTAACTGGATGGTGTACAATAAATAAATGAATATCCCCACGTTTGGCAATTTGATTGAGGTGTAATCAATTATAAGTCGTTGATTAGGCTTGATACAGCACTAAAAATCTCCTGCACTGATATTCTGAAACCAAAACAACTTTCTTATTTTGTGCTGACGTGCTCCACCAATGAGAAAAAAACCCTGCCTCATTCCTGGGAATGACGTATCAATTGTTTTTGAAGACACTGGGCCTGAAGTTTAGAAGGGTGAGGGGGAACCTCATTGATGAGGGGGAACAGCGAAAGGCCTGGATAGAGTGAATGTGGAGTGGATGTTTCCACTAAAGGTAGAATCCAGGAACAGAGGCCATAACCTTAGGATAAAATAACATACCTTTGGAAAAGAGGTGAGAAGGATTTTCTTTTGTCAGAGGGTGGTGAATCTGTGGAATTCATTGCCACCGACATCTGTGGAGGCCGTCAATTAATATTTTTAGGGTGGAGATTGTTTGATTCTTGATTAGTAAGGGTGTCAGAGGTTATGGGGCAAATACAGGAGAATGGGGTTAAGAGGGAAAGGTAGATCAGCCATCATTGAATGCCAGAATAGACTTGATGGTCGAATGGCCTAATTCTGCTCCTAAAACTTATGAACACTGTCATTCTTTTTAGAACTACAAATATATACATTTAAAAAATCAATAAATAAATTAAGAGGCATTCAGGAGCTAGTTTTTATGCAGAAAAACAGTTGGATTTGAACATTAGAAAGGATCATGTTAACCATTTGCATCAAAGGTGTCTCCAATGTTTACAACATATGCCAATGCAATGAACTGTGGGGAACTGTTTCAATAATGTTCAATTCAATTCAACTTTAATGTCATTGCACAAATACGAGTATGGGTACAACGAAATGCAGTTTAGCATCAGTCCATAGCATAGTGCAATATAGAAATAAAAATAAAAATACAGAATAATCAAACAATAATCGAACAATGTGGACGGAGAGACTGGAGAAGTCTATCGGCGGGACTCCGAGTTCAGCAGTGTGATGGTATTATTGTAGAAGCTGTTCCTCATCCTACTGGTACGAGACCTGAGTATCAATGTGAGTATCGTGACTTTCATGAGGCAGTGAACAACATTCAAAACATTCTAGTTGCTGCCGGTTAAAGTAGGTAATAATATCTTCATCCCCATCACACCACCCCTGTTTCAAATCACATTGATCCTTTTCATTCAGGACATTCCTTGCTAGCTCATCTCCACAGAGATGAAGAAGATGGGTCTCTACCCGAAACGTCGCCCTTTCCTTCTCTCCAGTGCTGCTGCCTGTCCCGCTGAGTTACTCCAGCATTTTGTGTCTACCTTCGATTTAAACCAGAATCTGCAGTTCTTTTCTCCACAGAGAATCAATTGGATTTCTCTGAATTAGAGAGATGTCCATCATAAAGGCAGATTAAGTGGAATATTCAATTCTGGCCAGAGCATGAAATGGTTAGGTTTCAAATATGTTTGTACTGGTTAATCTGACTTGGTCAAACTGATCACTTGAAAATTGTCCCCTACCTCCTCCCATATATATCTCAACGCACAGATAAACTTCTATTCCATTTTTAAAGAGATTTCAGGCAAATGTAAATGGAAAAATGCTTGCAAAAAGTTTCTTACTTTAAATAGTTTTGAAAATCAACTGCAAAATTGTGTTGGGCATACTGAAAACAGATGTGATTACAAGCAGAAAAAATGATTATGTTATAGATGGCCCAGATATAGAAACTACCTTTGGCTTAAAAGGTCACAACAATACAATGGATGAATTTATTATCAATTATATTCTTTTATTTTGCTTTGTACTATTAAACAATTCAATGGATACATTTATTATCAATTATATTCTTTTATTTTGCTTTGTACTATTAAACAATTCAATGGATACATTTATTATCAATTATATTCTTTTATTTTGCTTTGTGCTATTAAATGCATCACTTAACATTTCAGTTGCTGCAAAAAAAGGAAAAATATTATTTTAGGAGAATAATTTTCATAAACATCTTTTTAATGAGGAAACCATGTTAATTACATTTTGACGTTTATATATAGTGTAAATTGTGACATATCCATGTAAATACAACATTCTCATAAAAATGTTGCATAGCAAATTATGGTAGTGCTTAAATAAATTCTTATCAAAATGTTATAGATATACAAAGGTTTATCTTTCTCTAATGTCATATTAAAGAGGTCTGAGTGTAATGTAGATAATAAAATTATGTAGGAAGAAAGGCATAATTGATAAAGGAAATATTTACTCTTTCTCCTATTAATTAAAAAATGAATTCCATGAGGGATTCTCAATCTTTATCATAAAGCATTCTTGCTGCCTTCTGCCTAGTGATGCATAATTCCCAGTGGTTTTTATTGAAAAATTATGCCATAGGGCCCAGCCGTATTTGCTTTTTTACTGGTAGGTAGGAAGTTATGAGGTCTGCTGACATATTGGAACTGTGGAGGCAGGACATAGCCACTGCCAGAACAAGGGGCAATCCTTAAGTCCATTTAAAAACAAAAGGAACAATAACTGTTTGGCATGGTGGCACAGTGGTAGAGTTGCTGCCTTACAGTGCCAGAGACCCAGCTTCGATCCTGATCATGGATGCTGTCCGTACAGAGTTTGTACGATCTCCCCGTGACCAGCGTGGGGTTTTCTCTGGGAGCTCCGGTTTCCTGTCACAATGTAAAGGTTTGTCAGTTATTTGGCTTGGTATCATTGTAAATTATCCCTATTGTGTGTAGGATAGTGTTAATATGCGGGGATCGCTGGTCGGCGCGGACTTGGTGGGCTGAAGGACCCGCTGCCGCGCTGTATCTCTAAACTAAACTAAACTAAACTAAACTAAACTAAACTAATATTGCTGACAGGTAACATAACCTGCATTCTATTTCATTCAATTTATATTCTTTGAGTACTTACTGGAAAATTCATACTGTCAATAATATAGTTGAGGTCGACAGAGTACCCTATAATTTGAACATTAACATTCATATCTTTTTGACTGAAGTCATGGATTTATAAGTACATAGTTTCTAAACTACATGAATCTAAGAACAGTATTTCCATATTGATTGCTGGAAAACTAATGTACACTTTTAAAAATAGTATATCTTTGCATGCCTTTTGTGCTCACTACAGCGTGTGTTTTGAGACAGAGAGGTAATAGTTTCTGTTCTGCTTCATGCTGATATTACTAACTGAAGATGATTGCCTGCTGACAAACCACCAATTTAACCAATTATTAGGGGGAGTGTCCAATCAACTTTGGACTGGTTGCAATTTTCCACCATCACTGCAGCTTTCCACCAGGTGTGGAATTAAGGCTCAATGAGCCAGGGTAAAAATTATGCATTTTGTTATATGGAGAAGATAACCTATTTTACCATTGAAATCTAATGCTAGACTTGTCACACCATAAATATATCACATCATTCCTTACTTCCATGGGTTTTGGAAAATAAATATACCTTCGTATTGTATTGGAAGCTAACAATTTACAATATAATGATATGTTTGCATCGAATAAATGGCCATATGTATTGGTTTAATATCGTCACATGTACCAAGGTACTGTAAAAAGCTTTTGTTTGCCTGCCCTCCAATTAAATCACATCATATTGCACTTGAGTACAAAGAAGCCATGCACAAGTACAACAGGTAGTGTAAAGAGAAAATTCCAGAGTGCCAGAATATTGTTTACAACACTTTAGTGGTACAGATCCTGAGAAAATGTCTAATGTCCAAATGTCTATGAAGTAGATTGGAAGATCAGGCCTACACCCTAACTTATGAGAGGACTGTTCAATATGAGTATGTGAATATTAATGTAATGACAAATGATTCATTTATTTACAAAATGGTACCATCTAGTTTGCAAGGTACATTGCATTAATGAAGGTGGAACTCTAGTGTAAAACTGAGCTATATAAGGCAGATAACAGAAATCATTAATCATTCATAACCGGCTGCCTTAAATGGGACTGAGCTGTTGTGTCAAAAAGGAAAATTGAAATCTATTATGTTAAAGAAAAATGGCAGGTGGTAGAACAGTAAAGTAAAAGCAAACAAAAAAAACAGCAAATTCTAGACATCTGAAATAAAAATAGAAATTACTGGATGTACCCAAGTGACCATGCAACATCTATATAGAGAGAGGAAATGTGAGTTAATGATTTATATTAAAGACCTCTTCATCAGATCAATCTGCAATGTTTACTCTGTTTTCTCGCATAGTTGCTGCTGAGAATCACCATTATTCTCTATTATTTTATTAAACCAAACTAAACTAAACTAAACTAAACTATAGATTGCAGAGCAAAGATAGCAGGCATTATTTTTCTCAATAAAGATCAGATCATATTGTTGTAATTATTATGTTAAAAAGGATGAGATGTCACAATATATCCCCCAACTCCCCAAAAGTCTAATATGATTTTCACGATAAATCTTCATTGGTTCATGAAAAGGAACCTAGGATTTTATTAAAGTGTGTTTTATCTACCTTACTGGCGGTCTGAAAGGTGAAGTGCAAAGGATGGCATGAATTATAATTGGAATACAAAATTTATAAACTAGAGAATCTCTGCGACAATAACTATATCCTGTAATATTGTGAAACTTTGTGCAGTGTACACTTGTTCTTATTTCATGTGGTTGAAACCTTAGATCTAGAATGAAGATCTATTTCCTGCAAGATCAGGAACTATAATGATAAATGTGAAGGAATAATTCCTGTGAGGTTAAGTTAAGGTGCTCCCTTCAGAAGAATTTGTTTAATGGATCATGTCTTCAAATAAAAGGAGTCCTTCCATAGTTCAATCACACACTCAGGGGAATTGATTGCACTTCTACAACTGTTGGCCTTCTGTGCCTTCTTTTACTTTAACACCACCCATCTCTGTGGGAAGTTGATCGGTGATTATCCTTTGAGATGATGTTAATGGCCAGTTATATTGATCTTTCAGGAATGTGATTGTGGATACAACATTTATGGTGGTATAATGGAAATAAAACCTCTGTTTACCTTACACCATAAAGAAAATAAGAATTGCTTCAGGGGATATAACAGCAAAAAAAACAGTTACAAATTTGTGAATAAGCTGTGACCAAGACCTTTGAATGAGCTTTTTATGATATTCTACATAAAGCCTTGTTATTCATGATACACAGTGTGTGAAAAATGATACATAGATCTGTTCTGATAAATAACAAAATAATAGAATGACAAAATATAATTCCTCAGGAATCAGTAAAGTCAGCTCAAGTAATTGTGGGAATAGGAATAAGAAAGTCATCTTGGAATAAGAAGGAAATTACAGTAAGAAGCCTGCTAACGTGCTTTTGTGGTGGGAAAATAGGTGTTAAACAAAAATCAGATTTTTCCTGCTACACATTATCATTTATGAGGTTGCATTGGTTTTCTTCAGTATATCTGACATTTGAAAGGGTAATATCATTGTTTGTTCTAATGGACACATGTTTAAAATGCTTATGACATATTTTTACATAATGTGTTTTAGTATTAACTGTTCAGTTACAAATGTGTTGACTCCCAATCACATCTGATTGTGTGTCATTTCAATTTTCCTTTCCACTCCCACACTGAGCTGTCTGTCCTTGGCCACAGTGAGACCAAGCACAAACAGGAAGAACAGCACCTCTCAATTCACTTTGGTTGCATACACTCCAGTAATCCACTCCCCCTCTGTTCCTTTCCTATTCTCGCAGGTCCACTCAGGACGCCTCTCTTTTTGTTCATCTTTTCAAGTCAAGTCAAGTCAAGTCAAGTCAAGTCAAGAGAGTTTATTGTCAAGTGTCCCAGATAGGACAATAAAATTCTTGCTTGCTGCAGCACGACAGAATATTTTAGGCATAAATGCAGATCAGAGCGGATCAGTGTGACCATATACAGTAGAATATATATATACACTCATAAATACACAGATAAAGTGCAATAGGCTGTTATAGTTCATAGTTTGTTTGAAGTTGTGTTTAATAGTCTGATGGCTGTGGGGAAGAAGCTGTTCCTGAACCTGGATGTTGCAGATTTTAGGCTTCTATACCTTCTACCTGATGGCAGCGGAGAGATGAGCGAGTGGCCAGGATGGTGTGGGACCTTGATGATGCTGGCAGCCTTTTTGAGGCAGCGCCTGCGATAGATCCTCTCGATGGTAGGGAGGTCAGAGCCGATGATGGACTGGGCAGTGTTTACTACTTTTTGTAGTCTTTTCGGCTCCTGGACGCTCAGGTTGCCGAACCAAGCCACGATGCAACCGGTCAGCATGCTCTCTACTGTGCACCTGTAGAAGCCCAAGATAGTCCTCCTTGCATGCTCTCTACTGTGCACCTGTAGAAGCCCAAGATAGTCCTCCTTGACACCTACATGCCTATATGCCTGTGTTTCTTCACCTTGGTCCACCTTTTCGTTACCCTCCCCCACTTGGTTCCATCAGCTCATCATCCTCCCCATTCATGGTTCTGTTGAAACTGCAGTATGACAAAGGTTAAGATAGCTGTGCAACACAACACCCTTTAGGCATTCCTTGACACACACCACAATGTTCCTGATAGATATTTTCCTTGACGCACCTGACAAAGTTTGTGATAGTCACCCTTACTAAATTTAAATAAAGGATCGAATTAGCATGTAGTTTTACTTGTATTTGTGTTATTGCATTTGTATTAGAAAGGACGCAAGGATCAAAATCTGTATAAATAGCTGACAGTTGCGTGTGGAATTTCAGAGTAGTACAGCAAATGGGAACCGTGCTGCTCTCCTTGTGCATGAGTAATAAAGTGTATCTGGAAAACAAATGTCAGAGTTCCATCTATGTGTAGGAAGGAACTGCAGATTCTTCAGAAGAAGGGTCTCGACACGAAACATCTCCCATTCCTTCTCTCCAGAGGTACTGCCTGCCCCGCTGAGTTACTCCAGCATTTTGTGTCTATTTACAGTTCCATGTATCATCTACCAGCCCATTTCTCACTCCTCCCTCTCACTTCAATGTACAGACTATCTTCATTCTACAGTCTCAAACTGGATGCAGCGTCTCAACCCAAAATGTTGATCATCCCCTTGCAACCACGGATGCTGCTTGACTTGGCAGTTCTACCAGCAAATTTTATTTTGATGCCTAATTTAGTGGGCATAGTTTTTCGTTTTATCATGACTATTATAAGATTAATTTCATTATTGTTTCACCAAAATGGATTCTTTTCCATTGAAAATTATGTATCTTATGTATGGTTTTCTTACAGTGTTTCTTGTGGTAAAACCATAATTTGCGTGAATATGATTGCTATATCAGATTAATAAGTGGCAGCTCCTAATTCTTCTTCTTATCAAGTCCACAAACAAGATTAGAAGTTGTTCAGCCAGAGCTGAACACACTTCTCGACATCTGGATACAATGTTGTCTATCCGTCGCTTCTTGTGCTTCTTGTGCGTGGTAGTGGAAAGATTGGTGGAAACAGGGCAGTGACGTGAACGCTCTTTCCTTGACCTCAACTCATTAGTAACCTATATTTAATTAGAAGAGAAAATCCTGCTGCCCACAGATTGTTTCAATTAATCATATTGGATGATGAGTGGAACTTTCCTCCACATATCTAAATACTTAATATCGAATACTAAATACTTATCCAAGGACCCAAACAGTCTTTCCAGGAGAGGCAGAGGTTCACTTACACCTCCTCCAACCTCATCTATTGTATCCACTGTTCCAGGTGTCAACTTCTCTACATCGCCGAGACCAAGCACAGGTTCGGCGATTGTTTCAGTGAACACCTCCGCTCAGTCCGTCTTAACCTACCTGATCACCCGGTTTTCAGCACCAACCTCCCAGTCCCAATCTGACCTTTCTGTCCTGGGCCTCCTCCATTGCCAGAGTGAGGCCCAGCACAAATTGGTGGACCTCATATTTCGCTTGGATAGTTTACACCCTAACGGTATGAACATTGACTTCTCTAACTTCAGATAGCCCTTGCTTTCTCTCTACATCCCCTTCCCCTTCCCAGTTCTCCCACTAGTCTTACTGTCTCCGACTACATTCTATCTTTGTCTTGCCCCCTCCCCTTACATCAATCTGAAGAAGGGTCTCGAACCAAACCATTACCCTTTGCTTCTGCCCAGAGATGGTCTGCATCCCAGGATCCTCAGGGAGGTGGCTCTAGAAATAGTGGATGCATTGGTGATCATTTTCCAATGTTCAATAGATTCAGGATCAGTTCCTGTGGATTGGAGGATAGATAATGTTATCCCACTTTTCAAGAAAGGAGCGAGAGAGAAAACGAGGAATTACAGACCAGTTAGCCTGACATCGGTGGTGGGAAAGATGCTGGAGTCAATTATTAAAGAGGTAATAATGGGGCATTTGGATAGCAGTAAAAGGATGAGTTCAAGTCAGCATGGATTTATGAAAGGAAAATCATGCTTGACTAATCTTCTTGAATTTTTTGAGGATGTGACAAGTAAAATGGATGAAGGGGAGCCAGTGGATGTAGTGTATCCAGAGTTTCAGGAAGCCTTTGATAAGGTCCCTTGGTTTATACTTGGTTTATACTCTCTAGAATTTAGGAGATTAAGAGGGGATCTTATAGAAACTTACAAAATTCTTAAGGGGTTGGACAGGCTAGATGCAGGAAGATTGTTCCCGATGTTGGGGAAGTCCAGGACAAGGGGTCACAGCTTAAGGATAAGGGGGAAATCCTTTAGAACCGAGATGAGGAGAACTTTTTTCACACAGAGAGTGGTGAATCTCTGGAACTCTCTGCCACAGAGGGTAGTTGAGGCCAGTTCATTGGCTATATTTAAGAGGGAGTTAGATATGGCCCTTGTGGCCAAGGGGATCAGAGGGTATGGAGAGAAGGCAGGTACGGGATACTGAGTTGGATGATCAGCCATGATCATATTGAATGGCGGTGCAGGCTCGAAGGGCCGAATGGCCTACTCCTGCACCTAATTTCTATGTTTCTATGTTTCTATGTCCCGCACGGGAGACTGGTGACAAAAATTAGAGCACATGGCATTGAGGGTAGGGTGTTGAAGTGGATAGAAAATTGGTTGGCAGACAGAAAGCAAATAGTAGGAGTGAACGGGTCCTTTTCAGAATGGCAGGCAGTGGCGAGTGGAGTGCCGCAAGGCTCGGTGTTGGGGCCGCAACTGTTTACCATACATATTAATGATTTGGAAGAGGGAATTAGGAACAACACTAGCAAGTTTGCGGATGGCACAAAGCTGCGTGGCAGTGTGAACTGTGAAGACGATGTTAGGAGGTTGCAGGGTGAGTGAGTGGGCAGATGCATGGCAGATGCAGTATAATATAGATAAATGTGAGGTTATCCACTTTGGCGGCAAAAACAAGGGGGCAGATTATTATCTCAATGGGGTTGGGTTTGGTAAGGGGGAGGTACAGAGAGATCTGGGTGTCCTTGTACACCGGTCACTGAAAGTTGGCGTGCAGGTACAGCAGGCAGTGAAGAAAGCTAATGGAATGTACGCCTTCATAATAACAGGATTTCAGTATAGAAATAAAGAGGTTATTCTGCAGTTGTATAGGGCTCTGGTGAGACCACATCTGGAGTATTGTGTACAGTTTTTGTCTCCTAATTTGAGGATGGACATCCTTGTGATTGAGGCAGTGCAACGTAGGTTCATGAGATTGATCCCTGGGATGGCGGGACTGTCATATGGGGAAAGATTGAAAAGACTAGGCTTGTATTCATTGGAGTTTAGAAGGATGAGGGGTGATCTTATAGAAACATATAAAATTATAAAAGGACTGGACAAGCTAGATGCAGGAAAAATGTTCCCAATGTTGGGCGAGTCCAGAACCAGGGGCCACAGTCTTAGAATAAAGACGAGGCCATTTAAGACTGAGGTGAGAAAAAACGTTTCCACCCAGAGTTGTGAATTTTGTGGAATTCCCCGCCACAGAGGGCAGTGGAGGCAGTCCCGCCATGGATTGATTTAAGAGAGAGTTAGATAGAGCTCTAGGGGCTAGTGGAATCAAGGGATATGGGGAGAAGGCAGGAACGGGTTATTGATAGGGGACGATCAGCCATGATCACAATGAATGACGGTGCTGGCTCGAAGGGCCGAATGTCCTCCTCCTGCACCCATTTTCTATGTTTCTATGCTGCCTCACCCACTGAGTTACTCCAGCATTTTGTGTTTACCTTCCAAATACTTGAAGTCAGATTTAGGTGTCGACATTCTTTTTCAGGATAATATATCATTATATATGTATACAGTCATAGAGTAATACAACATGGAAACAGGCTGAGGATGAAGTACTACCTTACATTAATCCCATTTTTGTTCTCTCTTCTTTCCCAACAACTTCTCTAAATTCAACCACTCAACTACACTGGGAACAATATACCACAACACTGGGTGAAACTACACTGGGGGCAATATACAGAGGCAATGTACCAACCTTCGTGTCTTTGCGCCATGGGAGGAAACCAAAGATCACGGAGGAAGCCCACACCGCAATGGGCAAAACGTGCAAAGTCCGCACAACAGCCAACAGCACAGGAGATCATGATTGAACATGCATCACTGGAGCTATCAGGTAGCAGCTCTACACGTTGTGTCACAGTATATGGCGTAACAAATGGAGAAGATCCTTATGACAACAAACTGTCCGATTTTTCCTGCAGTTTATGATCTTTTAAGATAACTAATTAAAGTTACATATATCCATTCGCCTATTTTTATGCAAATATGAAATGTCTAACTTATCAACAGTTAATTATGGATTAAGACATCAAATTTATTTTATGAATATAACTACATTATTTGACTTAAAGAACATAGGACCACGATGTCCCTGCCGAACATGATGGCAAGTTAAACTAATCTCCTCTGCCCGTACGTGATCCAAATCTCTCCATTCCTTACATATCCATGTGCCAATCTAAAAATCCCTTTAAAATGTCACTGTTGTATCTCCCACAAACATCACCCCCAGCAATACTTTGATGCTCTCATCTTGAAACTATGCCCCCTTGTCTTTGACATGGAAAAAGTGTTCTGTTGTCCCTCTTATGCCTCTCATGATATTTTATACTTCCATCAGATCTCCCCTGACAAGCAACTTCTGACATTCCAGAGTAAACAATCTAAATCTGTTCAACCACTCCTTATAGCTAATATTGTCTAATCAAGGCAGCAGTTTGTTAAACCTATTTTGCACCTTCTCCAAAGCATCCAAATCCTTCCTGTAATAGGGTAATCAGAATTGCACACAAGACTCCAAATTCAGCCTGACCAAAGTTCTATAAAGCTGCAACATGACTTCCTGACTCATAGTCAATGCCCCTACCGATAAGGTACGCATACCATATGTCTTCTTTAGCAATCTATTAGCATTACCTCTTTCAGGGAGCTGTGGGCTGAATAAATCCCAAGATCCCTGAATAAATCAATGCCGTTAAGGGTCTTGCCATCAACTAGATACTTTCCCCTTATATTCAATCCCCAAAGTGCACCACCTCACACTTGCTTTGAAACAACACCATCTGCCATTTCTTCACCCATTTCAGTCGCTGATCTATATCCCGTTCTGTACTTTGACCGCCTTCCTTCACTGTCTGCAACTCCACCAATTTTGATGTTGTCTGCAAACTTGCTAATCAACCTATCCAGATTTATGTCTAAGTCATTTATATACATCACAAACAACAGAGGTCACGCACAGAACTCCATTGGTCATGGACCCCCAGCCACATAAACACCCTTCCACCGCACCCTTTGTCTTCTATGGTTAAGCCAATTCTGAATCAAACAACCAAGCCACCATGGATCCCATGCATCTTATTCTTCTGCAAAGGAGGTCAAAGATTTAATATAATGTTGCATGATTAAAATATATGCAAATTGATACAACCATTCTGTTCTGAAAGTCTATCAAATTTGAAAAATATTTTTATTCCTTATATTTTTACTATAGTATTTCTACATTTTGTTGACAATTTTTAAGTAAAATATTTGCTGATGAGAATACATTTTTCCCCATGTAATTCACTCATCATTATTCATGCCTGAGCCTGTTACTAGCACAAACTATTAAAATCACAAATATTATCCATACTACACCATGATTAGATGTCTAAAAGAACAATCCACTCCTTTTCATTCAGGGGTAATAATGCATAAACCACAAACGGTATCAGAACACAGTACTAAAGAATAACAACAACATTTATTGGAATTAAATTTGAAACTCTTGAAAATTAGAATCATGATGTGTGTTCTTTCAAAGTAAAGCAGAAAATAAAGGAAACACTCGGTTAATCAGCAAGCATCGTGGAGAGAAAAATAGCTAATGTTTCATTTCAGTCACATCAGGGTTTTGATGAAAAGTCATCAACCTGCAATGTCAACTATATTTCTCGCCCCGTAATTGCTCTCTGACCTGCTGAGTTTTCCGCATTTTCTGTTCGTATTTTAGGTTTTCAGCTGTTTGCTTTTCACCCAAGATCTTGCTTTCACTGATTATAATGAAGCCAGAGTGGCGACAGTGTTACCATTGACCTTACTAAGAGGGTGGTGAATCTGCAGAATTCATTGCCATAGAAGGCTGGGGAGGCCAAGTCGATGGACATTTTTAAGAGAGTTAGGTTCTTGATTAGTACGGGTGTCAGGGGTTATGGGGAGAAGGCAGAAGAATGGCGTTAGGGGGAGAGAGAGTTCAGCCATGATTCAATGGCGGAGTAGACTTGATGAGCCTAATTGACAAATTCTGCTACTATCACCAATGAACATGAAGAGCTGAATGTTGTTAGTGTCTGTGCTAGTAGAAAAAGCCTATACTTCTTAAAACCCAACACCTCTGAAACAGAAGCTACACAGTGGTTTCTGGCAGGCATTTTGCGACCAAAGTTGATCTGGAATCCAATCAATAAATGCAAGCTGGCCCTTGATTTTCTGGCTGTAACTGAAGGTTGTGGAGAATAATTAAGCCTTGTTTCTTCAAGAGCTCAGAAGATCTCTAACAAAATCTCAGGAATACGGTTCCACACAAACAGCACAGACGATGGGCTGAATTGTTTCCTGTCATTTCGATTCTATGATTGTAGCCCTAAGGCTCTGATTGCAGTGGCGCAGAAATGTCAATCTCACAGGTATAGCCAAGGTCAGTGAATGCATTTCCAGCCATCATATTCCAACTAGCCTCAGGTACAGAGATAGAATAGATCACATGACTATCCCTCACATACCAATACTCTCCATATATCAGGCACTAACATTTATCTGCTCTTTTGTCCCATTCTTTCCACGACAGGGGGGGAAGGATAACACATAGATCTCAATTCACCAGAGGTCAAAGTCCCACATGCTGCTGCAGAAGGACAGATAAGGACTTCAAAGATGGGTATGCTCATTGCTTGATGCATCGGCAGTTTGTTAGATAGACTGTGCTTTGTCAAAGTGAATTGCGGAAGCAAGGATCAATTTCCTGCAGAATGCAGTGCAGAGCTTGGTGCCCATATTTTCCAGCATGAGGAATGCCATTACATGCAGACCTGAATTTGACGCAGTATCTGAGGGCTTGTCTCAGTTTCCAATGTCATACAGGAGGAGCTCACTTATTGAATAGAAGCTGTAGTAGTAGTAGCTCCGACACTGTCTTCCCAGTTCAGATTGTAGTTATACAAGTGCAGCAGCGTTCAAGTGGCCAGCAACATGTCATGGCAGTCCAACAATCTGCTCTGTAACAGATAACTTGGATTTGTAGATTTGGTTACAATGTTTGTATTCATTTACAATTGTCACCACGCAAAGACTTTTATGTCTCAAGCAGAGTGAAGTTGATGTGTGGGATAGTGGATGAATGGATGTTTGAGTTTGCGGTTTTGCAATTTTAATTTGTTGACTTGCCGAGAAGCATGATGTTGTTGTGACCTATTCTCATCTTCTACTCACTCTTCTTTATTCTCCACCCCATTTCCTCCCCCATCTGGTTCCACATATCACATACCAGCCTCTATCCCACCCACCCCAACCCTGCCACTCATACAGCTATATATTGGCAGTCTTTCCTCTCAGTCCTGATGCACAGTCTCAACCAGAAACATCAACCTTTGCCTCCACTGATGCTGCTTGACCAACTCAGTTCTTCTAGCATTCCGTTCCAGTATCTGCAGTTTCTTTCCTCTTCTTTAGTATCTATCCACTTGGCCATCCACCTTCTGCTTGGAAAGTTGCTGCCACAGAGCTGGTAATAAAATGGAAAGATTTATGATGGCAAGCCCGTGGAGCATATTACAGATCACAGCAAACCTTGAGTCCCTCAAGGCCAGAGAAGACTTGGCATTCGAATTGCTGCTTCAGCATGCCTACAATCTGCTTATCATTACTGGTCTTGTCTGCCTTGCTTATCATTACTTTGGTCTTGACATTGCAGCGCAGTCCATCGCAGACTCATCACGTCCTTCCATCCAGTCAATCTGTACCATGCAATGCATCAGAAAGGCTGGAAGTATTGCCAAGTATTGCCCTGGCCATTCACATTTTTCTCTTCTGTCTTCAGGGCTTGAAAGCTTGGACATCCAGACTTAAGAGCAGCTTCTTCACCACTGGAATTAGAGCCCTGAACCAATCTCTTATTGCACTACCCTTCACAGAGTGCTGACACGTATTCACACTTAAAATTACCTCATACATTTGTATTCTACTACACCAAGTGAGACCTGTTGGGTCCCTGTCACCCAGGAAGCCTGGTCCCCTAAGGCAACCCATTCGTCCAGCGCAATATTCCACCACTCACCCATTCTCCCAACACAACCCATTCCCCAAATGCAATATTCCACCACTCACTCATAGCCCCCCAACTGCGCAGGTGTGGCTCTTTCCCCTTATCCCCCAGCACTCACTTCCCCTCCTCCTCCTCCCTCAAAAAGTTCAAGCACTTGCTGCCAGGACTTTAAAAAAAAATCCAATTCCACTTCCCCTGCCTCCCACAGCACCCCCTCCCCCTCCTTTTCAGCCTCCCTCTGTCAGGACTCAGTGTTCTGTGATTGCAACATTGTTGTAAATGAGATCCCATTGTGACATCATAGCTGTAACTGCCAGTGCAATTGCCACTGCAGTGTTCAAGCCATTCTTTCTCAAACTGATTTTGTAAAGTTAAAAATTTGAATAACGTAAAATATAACATCAATCTGAATGACACTTGATGAAAACACACCACAAGACAATTGTGAGTAGGGTGGTGCAAAAATTATAATGCTATTGTGCGCACACACACACACACACACACACACACACACACACACACACACACACACACACACACACACACACACACACACACACACACACACACACACACACACACACACACACACACACACACACACACAATGAGAGTTTTAGTAATATATAGATAGATTATTGCACTTTAATATTCTTCTTCTTATCGAGTCCACATACAAGATTAGTTGTTCGGCCAGAACGGAACACATTTGGCATCTGCACACAATGGTGTCTGTCTTGTCACTTCTTGTGCTTCTTGTGCATGGTGGTGGAAAGATTGGTGGAAACAGGGCCATGACGCGAACGCTCTTTCCCTGACCCCACTTTAATATTATTTTTGTATTACTTTAAATTGCACAACACACTCTTTGCACCATTATGTGGTCTTGCATTTGTCTTTGTCATTATTGTTACATTTATCATTATCATGTACACTGTATACACTGAACTTCATGTGAACAAAGACTTTCATTGCACTTCATCTGAATTTGATCTCAATGTCTGCTGTTGGCACAGGATCCAAAGTATGCGTGTCATTCATGTGTATAAGAGTCAAGGACCATGTTGCCAACAGTTAGCCCTTGTCCAACAAGCAAACATCACTTGTAATAATAGAAAAAATACAGATAACTCTGAATTGTTAGAGAAATAGGTATCATTGCCGAGTTAGTTAGAATTAATTAGGATGATATACTGTGCATGGTTCCAAATTAGCCAGACACAGAGAGTGGAACCCTACCACTAGGTCTGTCTTCAACTTGATGTGATTCTGACTCATAGAGTGATACAGCATGGAAACATGCCCTTTGGCCCATCTTTCCCCACACCAGCTAACATTTCTCAGCCACACTAGTCCCACCTGCCCACTTTTGGCCTGTATCATTCCAAACCTGTCCTGTTACTTTTTTTTTTACAATAGGTGAAGGAGTAGGCCATTTGGCCCTTCGAGCCAGCACCATCATTCAATGTGATCATGGCTGATCATCTACAATCAGTACCCTGTTCCTGCCTTCTCCCCAAATCCCTTGATTCCGCTAGCCTTAAGAGCTCTATCTAACTCTCTTTTGAATGCATCTAGTGAACCGGACTCCACAGCCTTCTGAGGCAGAGAATTCCACAAATTCACAACTCTCTAAATGCTGGGATAGTTCCTGCCTCAATTACATCCTCTGGCAGCTTGTTCCATACACCCACCACCCTTTGTGTGCAAAATGTACCCCTCAGATTCCTATTAAATCTTATCCCCTTAACCTTAAACCTTGTCCTCTTGTCCTCAATTCCCCTACTCTGAGCAAGAGACTCTATGGATCTACCCGATCTATTTCTCTCATGATTTTACACACCTCGATGAGATCACCCCTCATCCTGCTGCGCTCCAAGAAATGGAGTCCTAGCCTACTCAACCTCTCCCTCATGCTCAGACCCTCTAGTCCTTGCAATATCCTCTTAAATTTTTGCTGAACCCTTCCCAGCTTAACAACATCTTTCCTATAGCATGGTTACCAGAACTGAACACAATACTCAAAATGCAGCCTCACCGTAGACTTATACAACTGTAATATTAGTTCCCAACTTCTATACGCTGACTAATGAAGGCCAATGTGCCGGAAGCCTTTTTGATCACCTGATCTATCTGCCACTCCTAGATCCCTCTGCTCTACAACACCTCCCAGAATCCTACCATTCCTTGTGTAGATCCTGTCCAAAGATCTTAGAGCGAAGCAAGATAGGTTACTCTCACGCAAACGTGAGGTACGCTCATGGGCGGTTTCATGGGTGATTACAGGACACATTTTAGCAAGCTGACTCCGCCATCTTGTTCCGCCATCTTGCTCCGCTTTCTTGCTCCCGCCTTCTTGCTTCCGGCCAAAGATTGGATCCGCAGCGGGGAGAAGGAGTGCGGGGCCCGGGGCAGCGGGGAGAAGGAGTGCGGGGCCCGGGGCAGCGGGGAGAGAGAGTGCGGGGCAGCGGGGAGAGAGAGTGCGGGGCCCGGGGCAGCTCTAAGATCTTTGATCCTGTCCATGTTAAACTTCCCAAAATGCAACACCTCACATTTCTCTGTATTAATTTCCATCAACCATTCCTCAGCCCACCTGGCCAATTGATCAAGATCCTGCTGCAATTTTCTTAAAAACCATCTTCACTATTTGAAAAACCATGCACTTTAGTATCATCTGCAAACTTGCTAACCTTGCCATGTATGTTCTCATCAAATCATTGATATATGAGTGTCTCCAAAACAATATGAATGCTATCAAAATTACTCTTCACTGAGAATCCAGAATCACTGCAAAGCTAAATGTTGAATCCATGCACCATTGTCCAGGAGGAGAATGAAATTCATTCAGCTCTTTTGGAAAGTAGTTTGCCTGTGACTTTCCTGATGGAACATTGAGGATAAACTGAGATTGCAATATCTTTACCTTCAACCATAGAAGTCATAATTTTCAGAGATTTGAATTGTGTGGTAGAATGGTCACATATTTTCAAAAGTAGGTTCTAAACAAAGTTGGGAATTGCTCTCTGAAGAGATTGTTTGGATATGTCTTCCTGCATGTAGCACTTCTTCTCCAATTCCTCCTCTCTCTTCTAGCTCTTGACCTGCATTGTTGTTCGCTCTCGAAGGGGAGAACCTTCACTTGGAGCAAACAGGAAAATCGTCCCTAAACTGTTCCTAGTGAGGTATTACGTGACAAACTGCACTGATATTCTTCAACCAATATGGAGTAATTAATACATCCACTGTTAGAGCAAATATTTCCAAATGCTAGTGTCAAAAGTCATTCCTCAATTCTCTATCAAATGAAGTTATTTTGATTCTGCTTAAATGTAAGTGTGTACTTGATCATTTGCAGGAGTTTCAGATTTGAGGCCATTATTAGTCATAGCACAAATATCGTGATTATATCGCGGTAAAAGAAGGTTGGAAATATCTGAAGCCCTTCCAATTACTTGACTCAGCAAATATCACAGTGACATTTATTCTACTCCTGTCCAGAGAAGCAGCAAAATATAATGATGTGATGTCAAAGATAATGATCATGGCACCAACAACTTGCGGTCATTTAGTGACTCCGAAGTTTAAAGTAAAAATTAATGGCTCTCTATGGGAGAGCTATCAAACTGAGTGTGTCACTGAGACAACATAAGGAAATGTTTATCCAGATGGGCAAAAGCTGGGTCATATGAACAATTTAGAACGTGTCTGAAGAATATGAGACCAGCTGAAGAAAGGGAATTTGATGATGTAGTTGAAAGAATTGCTGCCCATTCTGTGGAGTGATTACATTTGGGAATGAACAGGGCACCAGAAGTAAGACAGCACAAATATTTAAAATGCAGGAAAAAAATATATGGATCGCTTGCAGACAAAAGGTATTATTTTCAGCACAGGCATCGTGGGATAAAGAGCCTATTCCTATGCTGTATTGTTCTTTGTTATATTTGGAGGATGGAAGGGACGACAGTGATAGGGGTTTCATATGTTTATATAAAGGTTGGAGAGAGTATGTTAAAAGTAATAGTTTCACTGGCAAATAGACTACTTAACAATAATGTAACAAGGTCTCATTCAAAGACTATGCAACATTTTCTTGAATACCACTTTTTATCAGAATTCCCTCAGTTTCTGACACACCAGAGAGAAAACATTGCGTGTTTGTCCAACTGCTCCTTATTACTAATGGCCTCTAATCCAAGCAGCATCATAAATGGTTTCTGCACTTTGTCCAAAGCCTCAACATCTTTCCTGTAATGGGATGACCAGATCTGCACACAATAGGCCAAATGCCACCTCATCAAAGTTTCACAAAGCCACACACATGACTTCCAGCTAATTTTTGATTTTTTTACTCTACTTTTATGCTTCCCTGAAATATAGTTTGATCTCTTAATTTAAGCTCCTGTAAGGCAGGATATTGTGACACCCACATTCCCCTAGAGCTTATTGCTATTTTATTTCCCTGACTGAACATTTAGTGACTGATGTGTCAAAGGCCTTCAATGTTTTTCACTTCTCACAGAAAATACTGTTCAATTCTATCAGTCACCTGTAAGTATTTCTCCATTTCAAAATATGTTTTTCACCACCTTCAGACACACCACGTCACATTAGATGCCACATAATTGGCCAAGGTCACTGATGACATGAGAGAGTTTTCAGTCTATTGATCTGACTTATGTTATTGACTTATCTGAATGGCTTTCCCTTGTCAGTACTGATCAGGGATTTGACAATAGTCTCAGCAGACAAAATTGAGGTCAGGTGTTTTGAGTTATGCTTGCTGATTAGCTTTTATGACCTTATGTATCACTAACATGGATTTTCCCTTTGTAAATGTGATATAATGAACTTGATGAATACTTGGTGTGAGAAAATGAACCCAGAATATTAGACTGAGTTATCTATTTAGTGCAGTGCTCTCAGGTAAAAAACAAATTTAGTATCTGATGACAGGTCCAGCATAGAAACTTAGAAACATAGGAAAATAGGTGCAGGAGTACGCCATTCGTCCTTTCGAGCTAGCGCCGCCATTAAATATGATCATGACTGATTATCTAAAATCAGTACCCCCTTTCCTAATTTTTCCTGAAATCCCTTGATTCCTTCAGCCCAAAGAGCTAAATCTAACTCTCTTGAAAACATCCAATGAATTGACCTCCACTGCCTTCTGTTGCAGAGAATTCTACAGATTCATAACTCTCTGAGTGAAGAGGTTTTTCCTCATCTCAATCCTAAATGGCCTACCCCTTATTCTTAAACTGGGATCCCTGGTTCTGGACTCCCCCAACATCAGGAACATTTTTTCTGCCTCTCGCCTGTCCAATCTTTTAAGAATTTTATATGTTTCTATAAGATCCCCTCTCATCCTAAATTCCAGTGAATGCAAGCCCAGTTGATCCATTATTTAATCATATGGCAGAGTAGGTATGTTACAAAACTTACCTTCAGCGGCGCTGTAATTCTGGCACAGGCCGTGTGAGCGATTTTGGCGTGTTTGGGGGGGGAGGGTCGGGGTTAAAACGGGGTATTTTCCCGACCTGGTCCTGAATTATATTTGTTGGAGTGCAAGATTTTGCTAAAGAATCATTCCTACGGCCGTTCTGTGTGTTTTTAAAAAAAATTCACCCGACAAGTTAATCGCTGGAATGATTTTAAAAGCAGCTTCTGAAGCCGTCAATGCCGACAACTGGGATGGGTTTTATGGAGGACCAGGTAAAAGAAAGTAGTTTATTTTCATGTATAAAAATGTTTCTTAAGATGTATTTAATTCACATTTTAAGTTGCGAAACGGTGAATTTTCCCCCCGAAGAACCAGCAGTGTATTTGCTGCAGATATGGGGGTATAAATTCACTGCAACCTCAACGTTCTAAATGGTCTCGTTCCAGAAAATCCCACTCGCAAGTTGATTTAAATGGCCATTAATTTACAGGTATTAAACATTAAATTCCTTCCATTTGGCCTATAAACCCATGACAATGAGATTTAAAAATTATGTTATATTCTGAATTCTTGTTTGAATGTTATTTGGACACTTAGGCTATTTAAAAATGTTAATCTATTCTTAAGAAATGGATAGATGTTTAGATCTAGTAATTGAATTTTGTAATTAGCTACAATTAGGTAACTAACTAATTATATGCTTTAATTTCAAGTCATCTAAGTAAGATTGTTTCATATTTGTTTCAGAATGCTTCAATCTACAATAACTGAAAATTTATTTCAGTTCTCTTAAATTTTATCGGCCTTTAAATGTTCTCGATCACAGCTTTTGTGTTAAGTCAATGAACAAGATGCCAATTTCCAAGTATGAAAATGGCCATAACTTTTTTAATACTGAAGATATGGAAGTGAATTAGGTGTCAAATTAAACTTCTTTTCATGCTTTATCTGATGGGATAAATTAAAGACTTGATTTTTAAAATCTCAAAATTTTGTAACATTGCTAGGCAGAGTGCTGTGAAATATAAAAACAGAATCAAATGGGTATAGGTACAATTATTATAAACATTGGCATGTAACATAAATCAGGAACAATGATTATTAATTATTCAAGCCACCAACTTTGCAAAATGATTACCTCTAATCATTATGCAAATATATTGAATAAATCACAAAGGCCAAGACAGATCTGAAAACCTTAAAAGTGCTAGTGAGTTGGTATATAATTCAGCTAATAACATGCCCCAGCTTTAAAATCCTTAGTGAAGAAGGCTTTTGGTGTGCTGTGCTTCATCAGTCAAGAATAAAGTATAGAAGTTGGGACGTGATGTTACAAATGAACAAGACGTTGGTGAGGCTGCACTTCGGGTTTTGTGTTCACTTTTGTGCACCCTGCTAAAGGAAAGAGGCCATTAAGCTGGAAAAAGTGCAGAGAAGATTTACAAGGATGTTACCTGGAATCTAGTGCTTTAATAATAGGGAGAGGTTGGGCAAGCTAGAACTATATTCCTTTCAGCACAGGAGGCTTTTTTAAAGATTTATAAAATCATGAGGAGAATAGATAGATAAAGTGAATGCACAGTATTTTTACCCAGAGTGGCTAATTCACTGGGTGTTTTCAAGAGAGAGTTAGATTTAACACTTTGGGGTAACAGAATCAAGGGATATGGGGAAAAAGCAGGAACGGGGTAATGATTTGGGACGATCAGCAATGATCATATAGAATGGTGGTGCTGGCACAAAAGGCCAAATGGCCCTACTCCTACACCTATTTTCTATATTTTTATGACTAGGGTAATCAAGAACCAGAGGTTATAGATTTAAGATCTAACAGAGGCAAAGAGGTTTGCCACGCACTGCAAGGGAGCAGTGGACCAGACAGGAAGAGCGGACGGAATTACCACTAGACAGCCAAACCAGTAGGTAATTTACGGCTGGGGTGAGTACTTTCCCATTTATAGGAGGTAGGATTATATAAATAAGGGGTGTATCAATACAGTAGGGGATTCTTAAATAGGACCAGTTAATTACTTATATAAGATGGGCGGTCAGGAGATGTGCCAATACTGCGAGATGTGGGAATTTGTCGACACCATTGATGTAGAAGATCCCTACAGCTGCAGTAAGTGTTTGAGGCTAGAGGAACTCCAGCTCCGCATTGATGAGCTGGAGACCCAACTTCATACGCTGCGGTACATCAGGGAGGGGGAGTATTACCTGGATGTTTTGTGCCAGGGGATGGTCACACCGACCAGTTTAACTAATTCAGTAGGCAGTGAGCAAGGAAAGGAAGGTGTGGCCATAAGCGAGGCAGGTAGGGGGAACCAGGAGGAGATGCGGCAGGAGCCACAGCCCTTGTCCCTGACGAGCATGACCGAGGCTCTTACTCAATGTAAGGACGGGATCAGGGGCTGTGGGAGGGATGAGCAACCTGGTTGCAGCACCGTGGATCAGGAGGCCATTCAAGAGGGGGGAGTTAGAAGAAATGCCGTAGTGATAGGGGATAGTATTATTCGGGGGGTAGATAAGGTTCTCTGCGGCCAGCAGAACATGTCCCGAAGGCTGTGTTGCCTACCCGGTGCTAGGGTTAAGGATATCTCTGCGATGCTGGAGAGAAATTTGCAGAGGGAGGGGGAGGATCCAGTGGTCGTGGTCCATGTGGGGACCAATGACATAGGAAGGACGAGGAAGGAGGATCTGCTGAAGGAGTTTGAGCAGTTAGGGAATAAATTAAAAAGCAGAACCTCGAGGGTACTGATCTCCGGATTGCTACCTGAGCCACGGGCCAAATCGGCGAGGGTACGTAAAATTAAAAAGCTAAATGCGTGGCTCAAAGACTGGTGTGGGAATAATGGGTTTGGTTTCTTGGGCCACTGGCACCAGTACTGGGACAGGGGGGATCTGTTCTGTAAGGACGGACTTCACCTGAACGGTGCTGGGACTGGGGTCCTGGCAAATCATATAACTAGGGCAGTAGAGAGGTCTTTAAACTAAGTAGCGGGGGGGAGGTATCAAGGGGGGTAATAACGGCAGGGGTAGAGGAAATAGAGCAGGGTATCAGTGGGGAAGCGGAAAGTCAAAATGTGACAGGAGACAGAATGTGTGAAGATAAAGCTTTAGATGTAAAAGGGGCAAAAACGGAAAGGAAGGGTAGTAAAAATCATCTGAAAGTGCTTTATCTAAATGCACGGAGTATTCGTAATAAGATAAATGAATTAACGGTGCAATTAAGTATATATAGTTATGATATCGTGGCCATTACGGAGACATGGCTGCAAGGGGATCAGGACTGGGAGTTAAATATAGAGGGGTACTCGACAATTAGGAAAGATAGACAGGAAAGAAAGGGAGGAGGGGTGGCCCTTTTAATAAGGGAGGGAATAACGGCAATAGAGAGGAAGGATATTGCGTTGAAGGATCAGGATAGTGAAACAGCTTGGGTACAGATAGAGAATAATAAGGGGAAAAAAACACTAGTGGGTGTAATTTATAGACCTCCTAATAGCTGTGACGCTGTTAGTCAGAACATAAATCTGCAAATAGTTGACGCATGTAAAAAGGGAACTGCTGTAATCATGGGGGACTTCAATTTTCATATTAATTGGGCAAACCAAACTGGGCAGGGTAGACTAGAGGAAGAGTTTATAGAATGTATTAGAGACGGGTTCCTAGAACAGTATGTCACAGAACCGACAAGGGGGGAGGCAATCTTGGATCTGGTCCTGTGTAATGAAGCAGGATTAATTAAAAATGTCATAGTTAGGGACTCGTTGGGAACAAGTGACCACAATATGGTCGAATTCCATATTCAAATAGAAGGGGAGCAGGTTGAAACTCAGGCTAGGGTGCTTAGTCTAAATAAGGGGGATTATGAAGGTATGAGGACTGAGCTAATCAAAGTTGACTGGGATAGCAGACTCAAGAATAAGACGGTACATGAGCAGTGGTGTACGTTTAAGGGTATACTGTATAACCTTCAAGAAAAATTTATTCCTATGAAGAAAAAAAGGGGTAAGGGTAAGAACAGTCAGCCATGGCTCAGTAAAACTATAAAGGATAGTATTCGGCTGAAAGCAAGGGCATATAAGGTAGCCAGAGATAGTGGGAGGGTAGAGGATTGGGAAGCATTTAAAGGTCAGCAAAAAATAACTAAGAGATTAATTAAGATGGGGAAAAAAGACTATGAAAGGAATTTAGCGAACAATATAAAAACTAATAGTAAGAGTTTTTATAGCTATATAAAAAGAAAAAGGGTGGCTAAGGTGAACGTTGGTCCATTGGAGGGTGAGACTGGAGAGTTGTTGGTGGGGAACATGGAAATGGCAAAGGCATTAAACGAGTATTTTGTATCAGTCTTCACCATAGAAGACACAAAAAATATTCCAACGCTGGATAAACAGGGGGCGGTAGGAATGGAGGAGCTAAATACTATTAAGATCACCAAGGAGGTGGTATTAGGGAAATTAATGAGACTGAAGGAGGATAAATCCCCTGGGCCTGATGGATTACATCCAAGGGTCTTGAGGGAGATAGCGGTGGGGATTGTGGATGCATTGGTGATAATTTTCCAAAACTCCCTGGAGGCAGGAACGGTCCCAGTGGATTGGAAAATGGCCAATGTAACACCTATATTTAAAAAAGGAAGTAAACAGAAGGCGGGTAACTATAGACCGGTTAGTCTAACATCGGTGGTGGGTAAAATGTTAGAGACAATTATTAAAGAAACACTAACGGGGCACTTGGATAAACATGACTTCATCGGACAGAACCAGCATGGTTTTGTGAAGGGGAAGTCCTGTTTAACGAATCTGCTCGAATTCTTTGAGGAAGTAACAACCCGGGTGGATAAAGGGGAACCGGTGGATGTGGTATACTTGGACTTCCAAAAGGCTTTTGACAAGGTGCCACATAAGAGACTATTGCTAAAAATAAAAAAATATGGGATTGGGGGTAATATATTAGCATGGGTAGAGGATTGGCTAACAAATAGGAAGCAGAGAGTGGGGATAAATGGTTCATACTCGGGATGGCAACCGGTAACTAGCGGGGTTCCGCAAGGGTCGGTGCTGGGACCCCAGTTGTTCACAATTTATATAAATGATTTGGAGGAGGGAACCAAGTGTAATATATCAAAATTTGCGGACGATACAAAAATGGGAGGAAAAGTAGGGGATGAGGAGGATAGGAAGAGTCTGCAAAAGGATATAGATAAGCTAGGTGAGTGGGCAACAACTTGGCAGATGAAATTTAATACTAATAAATGTGAAGTCATTCACTTTGGGAAAAAAAATGATAGGGCAAGTTATTTTCTAAATGAGGAGGAGCTGCGTTGTAATGCAACGCAAAGGGATCTAGGGGTATTAGTACATGAATCACTGAAAGTTAGTATGCAGGTGCAGCAAGCAATCAGGAAGGCCAATGGAGTTTTGGCCTTTATTGCTAGGGGGATTGAGTATAAAAACACGGAGGTCTTGCTGCAGCTGTACACAGTATTAGTGAGACCACATTTGGAATACTGTGTACAGTTCTGGGGTCCATACTTAAGAAAGGATGTACTAGCCCTGGAGGCAGTGCAGCGAAGGTTTACAAGATTAATTCCTGCAATGAGGGGATTGACATATGAGGAAAGGTTAAGTAGGCTGGAACTCTACTCTTTGGAGTTTAGAAGAATGAGAGGCGATCTCATTGAAACATATAAGATCGTGAGGGGCCTTGATCGGGTGGATGCACCGAGGATGTTCCCAATGATCGGGGAAACTAGAACTAGGGGACATAGTTGCAGAATAAGGGGGGGCTCTTTTAAAACTGAGATGAGGAAGAACTTCTTCACCCAGAGGGTGGTTAATTTATGGAATTCACTGCCCCAGGGAGCAGTGGAAGCAGAAACTTTAAATATATTTAAGACTAAAATAGATGGTTTTTTAGCTGCCAAGGGGATAAGGGGCTACGGGGAGAGGGCAGGGATATGGACCTAGGTATGGTTAGTATAGTAAGACCTGAGTGATCTCCTGGAGAAGTGTCGATCGCCTGGATTGGGGTCGGAGAGGAATTTCCCGGATTTTTTTCCCGAATTGGACCTGGGTTTTTATCCGTTTTTTTGCCTCCCCCAGGAGATCACGAGGTTCTTGGGGTGGAGAGGGGTGATAGCGGTATAAAGGGGAGGGTAGTGTCTTGTGTTCTGTGTCTTGTGTCTACTGTTTGTGGGTAAGTGTGTCTGTTTAGTGTTCAGCCATGAGCGAATGGCGGTGCGGGCTCGACGGACCTGGTGGTCTACTCTCGCACCTACTTTCTATGTCTATGTTCTATGTCTATGTCTAAGGTAAGATGGAAAAAATTTAATAGGAACCCGAGGGGCAATATTTTCACTCGGGGCTTGGTGGGTATATAGAATGAGCTGCCAGAGAAGGTATTCAAGGCAGGCACTAAAACAGTATTTAAAAGACACATGGATGGGCAGGTTCATGGATTAGAAAGCTTGAGAGGAATATGGGCCAATAACAAGCAAAACAGACAGACAGTGGCCTGTTTCCATGCTAAATGACGATGGCTGTAAGCTCCCAAGAAGATCATGAGTTAAGGTGAAACCAAATTTTTCTGTGACAATAGACAATAGACAATAAACAATAGGTGCAGGAGTGGGCCATTCGGCCCTTCGAGCCAGCACCACCATTCAATGTGATCATGGCTGATCATCCCTGATCAGTACCCCGTTCCTGCCTTCTCCCCATATCCCCTGACTCCCTGACTTTAAGAGCCCTATCTAGCTCTCTCTTGAAAGTATCCAGAGAACTGGCTTCCACCAGCTTCTGAGGCAGAGAATTCCACAGACTCACAACACTCTGTGAGAAAAAGCATTTCCTCATCTCCGTTCTAAATGGCTTACCGCTTATTCTTAAACTGTGGCCCCTGGTTCTAGACTCCGCCAACATCGGGAATACTTTTCCTGCCTCTAGTGTGTGCAAACCCTTAACAATCTTATATGTTTCAATAAGATCCCCTCTTATCATTTTAAACTCCAGAGTGTACAAGCCCAGCTGTTCCATTCTCTCAGCATATGACAGTCCTGCCATCCCGGGAATTAACCTTGCAAACCTACGATGCACTCCCTCAATAGCAAGAATGTCCTTCCTCAAATTAGGGGACAAGTTGGAGCGGGGCTGGGCTGGAGTTGCTGTTGGCTGTGGGTCTCTGGGATAACTGTGCTTGCAGTGGGCCTGGTGGGCCTGGAGGTCGGTGTCCCGTTGGTCCTGACGTCTCCGGCCACCCCCCTGGACAGGAGCTGAGACTGGGAACTGTACCTCCTTTGCCCCCTCCCTCTGCAACTGCAAACAACCCCACTCTCCTGCTCACCTAACCTACCAACCCCCCCCCCCCCCCCCCCCCACCCCACCACCACCACCTTTCCCTCCCAACTACAGCCCTGTCCCGACCCCCTGGGAAACTGAAGGGAGCGACTTCCCCGGGGCGACTGGCATCGACCTGTTGGCATCGCCGACGTGAAGACAGTGCAAAACCCCCGCGCCGGTGCAATGGGCGGGAGCTGGAGAGGGGAGGGAAGGGGTCACACACATGGCCGGGAAGCAGAGGGGTGTAGGTGGGGGTGGTGACAGATAGGGCCAACAATGAGTGGAGAAAAACAGAAACACCGACGTGCAAAGGAGACCTACAACAGTGCATGATCTCTCTCGCGTTATGGCAGGTGATTGTCGCTGGGAAACTGCAGGGATTCACAATCTGCTGCTGCCTGCCCGCTGAGTTAAAGAGTTCCCACGGTAGACTCACGATACACTAAGGTAAACGCACGGGCCACTATGTTATTACAACAAGTTAAAATGTTTCAATTCTTAACCACAAGAGTAAAATTGACTCGTGGAAAATTTCAAACACGTTTGATTTTTTGCAAGCGTCGACAAGTTACACGAGCGCCACAAATCTCTAAGTTGCGTCCACGATTTCCGTACATTAATCGTACGTTATTACCATGAGTCTTAACTCGGGGTACCTCTTGTGTCAACTCGCAACGTGAGAATCAGCTATTACATCCTCAAAAAATTCCAGAAGATTAATCAAGCCTGATTTCCCCATCGTAAATCCATGCTGACTTGGTCTGATCCTGTTACTGCTATCCAAATGTGGCTGTGGACAGGTAGTGTGATAGCGCCGGTACACAAAAATGCTGGAGAAACTCAGCGGGTGCAGCAGCATCTATGGAGCGAAGGAAATAGGTAACGTTTCGGGCCGGAACCCTTCTTCAGACTGATCGGGGGCGGGGGGGGCGGGGACAAGAAAGGAAAAAGGAGGAGGAGCCCGAAGGCTGGGGGATGGGAGGAGACAGCAGGGGGACTGAGGAAGGGGAGGAGACAGCATGGACTAACAAAATTGGGAGAAGTGTGATAGCGCCCTCTTCCTTAGATGCCACTCTGATGCCTCACTGGCTGACTGACCATGAGAGGCCAAACCCAGCATCTTTGGTAATGTTCAATCAGCTGATATTCGTTTGGCCGCCTGAACTTTGTCAACCCAGGCATTCTAGTCAGAGAGGAGAAGGGAGAGGAGAAAAGGGAGGAGAAGGGGGAGGAGAAGGGGGGAAGAAAAAGGAGGAGGAGAAGGGGGAGCAGAAGGAGGTGTCACCATGTGGTCGACTAAGCTGCTGGAAGAAGCCCAAGACAGTCAGCACCTCTACTGAAGTTGACAAAGTGGCCAAGGCAAGCCTGAGGTGCCAGTGCCTCTTCCGAGGGACTGTGCCCACTCACAGATGAAAAGACTGAGCTGCCAGGGTAATCCAGAGACCGTCAGCAGCGTCTCTTCAAGCCCAAATCTGAGCTGGCGGAATAAACCTCAGAACACCCAGTCTTGTGCAGCTCATTGAAAGGATACATTACTGCAGCCATCTCTATTTGTCCAGAACGGGTACATTCAATTCAATGATTCAATTATACTTTATTGTCATATGTACATAGTGCTTTTGCATACAATACACAAAGTACGCAAAGAATCACCACGTATCTGGCGTTGACAAAGTTACACAGGTTTCATTAGAGTTCAGATGGTCCCGCTTTGTTCTCGACGACACCCCGCCACGCTGGGTCCCTCTTTTGTGATGTGATACTCAATTGTGAGTATCTTATTTGTTTTCATTTATTAAGTCCGTGATTACTGCATTTTACAGATTTGAATATTCTTATCATTTGTGCCGAGTCAAATGCCATTGAGTGACAAAAATCTGAAAACATGCAGATGTGAGAAATCTGAACTCAAAAGGAATCTGAAATAAATCTGACAAAGAGTCGCACACCTGACACATGAGCTGTTTCTATTTCCACAAAAGGTGAACATTTTAAGCATTTTCAATTTGTATTTCAGATTTCCAGCATCTGTGTTTGTCTTTTAATTTTCATGACTGTAGAATCACATTTTTTTCCTTATATATATATTGACGGCCAATTTATGATTTAATTTCTGTGCTACACTACTACATTTTAGGCAAAAGCAGAGCATGATTCAAGCTAAGGCATATTTGTATTTAGGTAATTAAATAGGGCAGATAATCCAGGCAAGCGTTTAGATCTCCCTGTTCTTGCATATACATTTTGTTGATTCTTCTCAACATTAATCTGCTATTGTTCACCTCTGACAAGAGGACAGTAATACTAAAGCAGATTGTTGTCATGCACTGGATGTACTGGTCCACTGCCGATTTTCCAGAATTCTTGGTTCCAGAGCCTTTCTGGATTATCCGTTTTGCCAGAGCAACAGAGGTCATGGCCTTGGGGGGCTGAGATACCAGCCTGCAAAGTCAGCTGCGGAAGTTGGCTATGGGAACCAATCTGCTGGCTTTGGCCGGGCTGTAGTTCCAAAGCTCTGGCCACAGAGGGCAAATTTGACCCACCGATTGGCGCGAAAATCCCGATGAGGTTGAGATCAGCAACCTCACCTGGCCTAGGAACTACATTTTCAAAGAGGGCCTGCGCGGGGGTTGGGGATTCTGTCCAGATTAAAGGTGTGGACCAGACCACCAGTTGCTGGAAAATCGGTGGAAGACCTGTCATAGGCAACACAGTACTCTTTATTCCAATAGGCTCTGTTTCCTATTAGCTCCTTCTACATCCAGTTTTAACCTACCAATGTATTTGGGACTAGCAGAATGGTGTAATGACTTAGAGCCCTGTCCATTGCCTTCTGGAATTTCAAATCAAATCCAATTAGACTGACGAAGTTTCCCTCAGAGTTGCAAGATTTTTTCACATTAAATAACCTTTTCACATTAAATAACTACTATAGTAACAATTGCCAGTGGCACCAAAGTATAAAACTACCTACCATTTAGTATAGCTCAGCAGTCCCATTCAAAATAATAGTGATGGCAGATCTGTGAGATGGTAATAACAATTCCATTATTTATTATGTAAAAGAATATGTGTGTTATGATTGTGTTTATCATTTGTTTGGTTGTTTTGTTGTTTGTCTTTTGCACAAAAGTCCGCGAGCATTGCCACTTTCATTTCACTGCACATCTCGTATGTGTATGTGACAAATAAACTTGACTTGACTTGACTTGAACACAAGTAGTTATTATGAAGTAATTTTACAAATGACTTTGGACTATTCTATCACGCATCGTGAGATAGATTTACTTGGTTTCCATTGATGGTGAGATAGATAATCTATGATGGATGGACAATCTGCTTCACCTACTTATTGCTCATTCATAAATTGGGTACATTTCTGCAACAGGAATCAGGTGGGCTCTCAGACAGCACATGGATAGATCATTGGTTGTTGTCATTAAAGACGAGGCCTCTAGAAAAGAAACATTTGAAAATAAATCCGTACGAGGTTGCCTTTGGCGGCTTTGCTTATATTAAACAAAGAATATCAGATAAGTTCTCATGAGCAAAACATGATGACTTGAGATGAATTTAAATAGTGCGATTAAGTTCACAGAGGAAGATCAGAAAGATAGCAGCAGAAGAGACATTGAATAGCTAAATCATTAATGTTTTCAGGTTGCACTTTGTGAAAGATAAGGTTAGCAATTGTCGCATTTCACCGTTGTTGAATGTGCAGATTAGTGGTGGTTGTACTTTGTGTTTGCGTTCTAAAATTTATCTTCATTAAGATTAGTAGAAGCAGTAGGACGCAGATCTGCACTGATACAGTGCATTTAGTGCCAGTGACCAGGGATGAATTTCCAACCAAAAGATTCCAATGAAGCATGTTTAAATTGTCATTCATGTCATATAGCACTTACATAGTACACGCAAATATTTGCAAACAAATGGAGTCCTGTCAATCAATGCAAATTACCCTTTATTCTTACTGCAAATCCACTGAAATCAGAAAGCAAAATAAAGCAGGATTTTAGAATATGAATTTAAATGCGTTTTAATCATGATTTTTTTGTTCATGTTTGCCTGATGTAGAAATTTGAATCTTTAGATTATATGTGTTATGGACAACATGACGCTGTGAAAATGCACCTGAAAATTAAAATGGGGATTGAGAGTAAACATCTGAACAACGTAAGGAATAAATGTAACTGTTTGATTGGGAAGAAAAGATTTTTATAAATATGACAAATGATACAGCCTGTACAACAATTCCAAACAAAACCGAGGAAACTGGAAAGATTTAAGTTCACCATGGTGTAATTTTGTGTGGTAGACGTAATTGAAACATGACTATATAAAAATATATATTTATTCTCTCTCCATTTTCCAACCTCCCTTTTTCCTCTTTTTCCCTGTGCCCCCACTTAAATGCATACCCATTCCTTCTTTTCCCCTTAACCCCTGTTGTTTTCCACCTCTAGTCTTTCTGTGGGGTTTTCACCATCCCCTCGATCTCCCCCTTTCCCTTTGCAGAACAGTCAATGCTAAGCAGAGGCCTTTTCTTTGCACCCCTACACCCACACCTCAATGAGTTTCCTGCCCTTCATGATGAGCTATTCCTCCGTCGCCTCAGCCTCTGGGCCTTTTTCTTTGGCAGAGAATCCTCGCCTCCCAGAGAAAACCCCTTCTCCCATCTCCAACACTCCTTCTCTTCATGGATTCCCACTCCTTCAACCCTCTCTGGACAGTTTTATTTAGAACTGCTGGTGCAACATCTATCATCCTGACTTCTCTACTCTCCTTACCCACACCAATGTCACGCCCTCTGAAACAGCCCTCCACTCACTCAGTAACAGTCCAAATATTGTTATAAGACCTGCTGATAGGAAGGTGCCATTGTACTCTGGCAGGCTGTCCTCTATTGTGCTGAGGCCAGGTGCCAGCTCTCAGAAACCTCTTCATACCTACCTCTTGACCATGATCCCACAAATGAACAGCAGGCCGTCATCTCTCAGACCTTTACCAATCTCAATACCTTTGATATTCTCTGTCCCACTGCCTCCAACAACAAGCAAGACTGCTCTGGAAGATCCATTGTTTCCAGCGGCTCCTGCCCCACAGCCTTGTCCAATTCCTTCTGACCAACATCTGAGACACCTCTTTCAATAGCTTTCAATTCCTAGGGCCCCATTGCCTCATATTTACCATGGACATCCAGTCCCTCTACACCTCCATCCTTCTTCCTTGAACAGAGAACCAATCAGTTCCTCTCTTCTAACACTCTCCCACACCTGGCGTAACTTGTCCTCACTCCCAACAGCTTCTCTTTTGAATCCTCTCTTTTTCTTCAAGTTAAAGGTGTAGCCTCCTCCTCCGTCCCTGTACCCAAAAAGGCAAGGATTACTTGTCTTAATGACTACAGGCCTGTCGCACTGACCTCTGTAGTCATGAAGACCCTTGAAAGGCTTGTGCTGGCCAAGCTGAAAAATATCACAAACCCCCTGCTGGACCCTCTGCTGTTTGCATATCAGGCCAATAGATCTGTGGATGATGCAGTCAACCTGGACCAGCACTTCATCCTCCAGCACCTAGACCGCCAGGGGACCTATGCGAGGATTTTGTTTGTTGATTTTAGCTCTGCATTCAACACCATTGTGCCAGAGCTACTACACTCCAAACTTTCCGAGTTGACTGCCTGAACCCCTCTGTCGGTGGATCACCAGCTTCCTCACAGACAGGAAGTAGCATATGAGGCTGGGAAAGCACATCTTGGACCAGCAGACCCTCAGCATAGGAGCACCACAAGGCAGCGTACTCTCCCCTCTCCTCTACTCTCTCTACACCAATGACTGCACCTCTACTGAGTCCTCTGTCAAGCTTCTCAAGTTTGCGGATGACACAATCCTGATTGGACTGACCCAGGATGGGTGGGAATCTGCCTACAGACAGGAAGTGTCACAGCTGGCGTCCTGTTGCCATCGCAACAACCTGGAGCTCAATGCTCTTAAGACAGTGGAATTGATTGTAGACTTTAGGAGAGCTCCCCTTCCCCTCACCCCACTCACCATCAACAACACCACAGTCACATCTGTGGAGTCTTTTAAGTTCTTGGGAACTATCGTCTCCAAGGACCTTAAATGAAGGACCACCATCGACTCCACAGTCAAAAAGGCACAACAGAGGATGTTCTTCCTGCAGCAGCTGAGGAAGCACAATCTGCCACAAGCAATGATGGTCCAATTATATACGGCCGTCGTTGAGTCTGTCCTCACCTTCTCCATCATGGTCTGGTTTGGCTCAACCACCAAGCACGACATCCGGAGGCTGCAGCAAATCGTCCAATTAGCTGAGAAGGTTATTGGCTGCAACCTTCCTTCCATTGACAAACTGTACACTGCAAGGGCCAGGAATCGAGTGGGTAAGATCTCTGACCCCTCTCACCCTGGCCACAAACTCTTTGAAACACTTGCCTCTGGAAGATGACTCCGGACTGTCAAAGATACCACAGTCAGACATAAAAACAGCTTTTTTCCACGAGTAGTAGCTTACCTCAAAAACCAAAAATCTGTAGCCTCCTTTTGCTTTGGTATTTTATTTCATTCACATGTTTAATCAATAGTGTTTCATTATTAATGTTTACTATTTTATGAGTCACTCCTAACATGTTACTTGCGGGCAGATCACCAAGGTAAATTCCTTGTATTTGCACACTTGGCCAATAAACTTATTCATTCATTCAATCATTCATTCATTCATTCATTCAAGGTGTAGCCATGGGCACTCGCATGGGCCCCAACTATGCCTGTCTTTTTCTTGGTTACATTGAACAGTCCTTGATCCATATGTACACTGGCACTACCCCCCAACTCTTTCTCTGCTGCATTGACTTCTACGATGGGGCTGCCTCCTGCAACTGTAAAAAAACATGTTGATTTCATTAACTTTAACATTAACTTCCATCCTGTACTCAAGTTCACTTGGATCATCTCCGGCACCTCTCTCCCCTTTCTTGATCTCTCTTTGTCTCCATCACAGGGGACAGACTATCGACTGTTACAAACCCACCAACTCCCATAATTATCAAGACTACACCTGCTCCCACCGTGCCTCTTGTAAAGACACTATAACCTACTCTCAAGTTCCCAATTTCTGCCGCATCTGCTTCCAAGACGAGGCTTTACATTCTTGGATATCAGAAATATCCTTTCTTTAGGAAATGTGATTGCCCCCGACTGTAATCAATAGATCCCTCACCCATGTCTCTCCTGTGTCTCATAGTTCTGCTCCTGCTCCCCTTCCACAAAGTGAAACAAGGATAGAGTTCTCCTGTTCTTACCATAACTGGTCCTTACCTTTCATGCCAATAACCTACTCATCCAACACATCATTCTCTGACATTTCTGCCATCTTTAATTTGATCCCATCACCAGTCACACCTTCCTATCCCCACTCCTTTCCACTTTCTGTAGAGACCTCTCCTTTCAAAACTCTTTGGTTTGCTCATCCCATCCCACCCAAACTAGACTTGGCCACTGTTCCGTGCAGCAGTTGTGCTCAGTCGCCAAAGCCTGGTCGATGGCCTGGTTGTTTACCATTTTACCTCCCCATTCCCATACTGACATTTCTGTCCTGAGTCCGCTCCATTGCCAGAGCGAAGCCTCGTGCAAAATGAGGGAACAGCACCTTATATTCTGTTTGGGCAGCTTGCAGCCTAACAATATGAACATTGAACTCTCCAATTATAGATAAATAACCCCCCGGACATGCCCCAACTGCTTTTCACCCTGTATTTCGAGAGCACATTAACCTACGGCATCATTTCCTGGTTCGGGAACTGCAAGGCGTACGAACGGCATCAACTAGACAGGATTGTGAAGACTGCCAGCAGGATTATTAGTGCTCCACTCCCTTTCCTGCTGGACATATACAGGAAGAGATGTATCAGCAGAGCCATCTCTATCATCAAAGACCCCTACCACCCATCGCATCACATATTCTACATCCTGCCATCTGGGAAGAGGTACAGGAGCATTAGCTGCAAAACCAGCAGGATGCTCCTCAGCTTCTTCCCGCAGGCTATAAGACTGATAAACGGACTTTGCCCCCTGCCAAAGTATCGCGCACCAACCACCAACCTGGACACACTGCAGCAGAGCCACTGTCGTTCCACTGCCGATCGGAACGCCTGTTGATGTTTAGTAGAGAGTAGAGTGTTTAATTTGTTCATGATATATGTATTTTTATTTCTATTTATTTTTTACTGCGCACCGAATGGACACTGGTTGAGCAATGTTTTTTTGTTTCCTCTGGGTATGTGAGTACTCAGGAAAATGACAATAAAGATATACTTGATACTTGATACTTGATTTACCTGCATCTCTTCCCAGACCCCCTTGTGGATGTGTACCCATTTCTCCCTTTCAGCTTTCTCCTGTCCTATTATACATAATCATTCCTCTGGCTTCACATTTTTTTGTCTTTTCATCCAACCAACCTGTCTGACAAAGGATCTTCAGAGATGCTGGGTGACTCCAACACTTTGTCTATTTTTGAATTAAAGAATAAAATTGGCAGCCAAATATTGGGAAATGAGCCAAAGCAAATAAGGAAGTGAGTTTGGGAAAAATATTTAAGCAATCACCATTGTAATATAATTTATAAAGTGATGATTGACAAATACACAAATGAAGAAAGATTGATGAAAAAAGAACATCTTGGCAGGATGAACGTGGCATTAGTGTGAGGATGTACTGGAACAACAAAGTGACAAATTGAGCAGTGAAAATATTGAAAATCTTAAGCTCTTATAAGACTATAAGAGCTTAAGATAACAAAAAGACAATACGGGGAGAAAAGATGAGGTGCGAATGTAAGCTAGCCAAGAAAATAGAGGAAAAGCTTCTTTAAGTATGTGAAGAGGAAAAGATTAGTTAAGACCAAAGTTGGACCCTTGAAGACTGAAAAAGGTGAATTTATCATGGGGAACAAGGAAATGCCAGATGAGTTGAACAGGTACTTTGGATCTGTCTTCACTAAGGAGGACACAAAGAATCTCCCAGATGTACTAGTGGCCAGAGGATCTGGGGTGACAGAGGAACTGAGGACATCCACATTAGGCAGGAAATGGTGTTGGGTAGACTGATGGGACTGAAGACTGATAAATCCCTGGGGCCTGATGGTCTGCATCCCAGGGTACTTAAGGAAGTGGCTCTAGAAATCATGGATACATGGTAATAACTTTTCAATGTTCTATAGACTCAGGATCGGTTCCTGTGAATTGGAGGGTAGCTAATGTTATCCCACTTTTTAAGAAAGGCGGGAGAGAGAAAACAGGGAATTATAGACCAGTTAGCCTGACATCGGTGGTGGGGAAGATGCTGGAGTCAATTATAAAAGATGAAATAGCCGCACACTTAGATAGCAGTAACAGGATCGGTCCGAGTCAGCATGGATATACGAAGGGGAAATCATGCTTGATTAATCTTCTGGATGTTTTTGAGAATGTACCTGGGAAAATGGACAAGGGAGAGCCAGTGGATGTAGTGTACCTGGACTTTCAGAAAGCATTTGATAATGTCCCACATAGGAGATTAGTGGACAAAATTAGGGCACATGGTATTGGGGGTAGAGTGCTGACATGGATAGAACATTGGTTGGCAGACAGTAAACAAAGAGTAGGGATTAACGGATCCCTATCAGAATAGCAGGCAGTGACTAGTGGGGTACCGCAAGGCTCGGTGCTGGGACCGCAGCTATTTACAATATACATCAATGATTTGGATGAAAGGATTCAAAGAAACATAAGCAAATTTGCAGATGACACAAAGCTGGGTGGCAGTGTGAACCAAAGATCCTATAGCAAAGCAAGATGGCTTACTCTCACGCAAACGCATAGTACGGTCATGGGCAGATTCATGGGTGATTATAGGACCCATTTTAGCAACCAGCCTCCGCCATCTTGTTCCGCCATCTTGCTTCCGGCCAAAGATCGGATCTTTGCTTCCGCCTCCGCTCCCGTATCTTCGCTTTGGTCATTGACTTGGGCGGGGAGAGGGGTGCACGGCCCGGGGCAGCGGGGAGAAGGGGTGCGCGGCCCGGGGAGAGGGAGTATGCGGCCCAGGGTAGCAGGGAGAAGGGGTGCGTGGCCCGGGGAGAGGGAGTGTGCGGCCCAGGGTAGCAGGGAGAAGGGGTGCGTGGCCCGGGGCAGCGGGGAGAGGGGGTGCGTGGCCCGGGGAGAGGGAGTGTGCGGCCCAGGGTAGCAGGGAGAAGGGGTGTGCGGCCCGGGGCAGCGGGGAGAGGGGGTGTGCGTGAAGTTGCGGGGAGGTTTACAATGTTTTTTATTTACTGTCCCTTGTCTAGTCTGAAATAAAGTTCATCATTGGATATAAAAATCAGAAGAAGTATAATTGTGTGTGTTATATGATTATTTACATTTATATCACATTCATGTATGTGTGTTTATAAACATTTTATTCTTTAACAAGAATTAACAGAATTATGAACTAACAGAATTATGAGTCTAACCCTATATCACGCACAAAAACTCTTCCCCCGCAATGTTAATCACCCTGAGAGTCAGGTCGGGTCGGGTAGGTTCCGGTTACAACAAAATCAACTCAAACACAGCTTGTGAGCCATTTAAAAATAAATTATTTAAAAAACATAAAAAAAGATAATTGCCAGTCAAATGTTATTCTTGACAGAAGTATGAACTGACAGAATTATGAATCTAACCTTATATCACACACACAAACTGTTCCCCCGCAACGTTGATTACACTGCAAGTCGGGTCAGGTAGGCTCCAGTTACTAAAATGGGCGGGGTAAAATGCCCAGGATGCCCTCCGTAGCGTACTACACGTCAGCCCATTGCATTTCGCAGGAGTAGGCTATCTTGCTCCGCTATAGGATCTTTGGTGTGAACTGCGAGGAGGATGCTAGGAGAATGCAGGGTGACTTGGACAGGTTGGGGGAGTGGGCAGATGCATGACAGATGAAGTTCAATGTGGATAAATGTGAGGTTATCCACTTTGGTATCAAAAACAGGAAGGCAGATTACTATCTAAATGTAGTGAAGTTGGGAAAAGGGGAAGTACAACGGGATCTGGGGGTCCTTGTTCATCAGTCTATGAAAGTAAAAGGCTTGTCCCACCAGCATGCGATTGCATGTGTCTAGCGCGGCCAAACGTGGTGGCTTAAGGCATACGGCCTCACGGGGCCGGTCCCACTTCCAACCGCGGAGCCATCTGGAGTTTTGCGGGGCTGGTCTCAACATCATACTCACCAATCGAAGCGCCGAATGGCCTACTCCTGCACCTATTGTCTATTGTCTATTGTCTATAAGACAGAAGTAAAAACATTACTACTGCAGAGCTATAGAGGAACAGTAAACCATTCTGAAGACGCATCAATAATCAACAAAAATAGTAAGATTAAACGAGAACTTACCAGTTTGAGATAGCGAATTCCACAGACTCATAACTCTCTGTGTGAAAAAATGTTTCCTCATCACCGTTCTAAATGGCTTACCCCTTATTCTTAAACTGTGGCCCTTGGTTCTGGACTCCCCCAACATCGGGAACTTGTTTCCTGCCTCTAGCGTGTCCAAACGCTTAATAATCTTATATGTTTCAATAAGATCCCCTCTTATCCTTCTAAATTCCAGAGTATACAAGCCCAGCTGCTCCATTCTCTCTGCATATGACAGTCCCGCTATCCCGGGATTTAACCTTGTGAACCTACGCTGCACTCCCTCAATAGCAAGAATGTCCTTCCTCAAATTTGGAGACCAAAACTGCACACAATACTCCAGGTGTGGTCTCACTAGTGCCCTGTACAACTGCAGAAGGATCTCTTTACTTCTATACTCAACTCCTCTTGTTATGAAGGCCAACATGCCATTCGCTTTCTTCACTCTCTGCCCACTGCTCCGTTTTTTTAGTACTGATGCTAAGATCATTAAAGTGCTTATGATCCTGAATCCATGAGCATGATACTAATTTCTTTGTGCTCATTTCTGCAGCAAACTCTAGCCACGCTGCCTTGGTTTCACCAAAGAGACTTATTTATTTTTTGTCAACGGGGAATAATGTATCCATGTATACAATCATACTCAATGAGGCATCACTAGACCACGGGGAAGACTTTGATTGTTTGTTTCACTATTCTATTCCTGACTCACGAATTCTTCACATGGCAGGTTTACAATGTTCCTTTGATTAGTGAAGCTGAACTGAACTTATGCTCGTCCTCATGGTGTCCATTCAATGTAGGAATAATATATTGAGGCTGTGACTGAGTTTGTAAACTGTTGACAGATGTACTGCCTAAACCCCCCAGTTTCTGATGTGCCAAAGAATATCCAGTGCATCGGCAAAAGAAAGTTCAGTCCTGTGCTAAGAAATTAAAGCCCAAGGTCCTCTCAGGCATAAAATGGGTGAGAGTGCTGCTCAAGCATTGGGGATCCTGAGCACAGATCCTTACCTCTCTTGCTCCAGCTCTATGCACTCAGAGAGTTTGATGTTGCAAAACAGTATCAAGAGTAGTTAAAAAGGATAGTTGTGGTTTTTGGAGTGCTAGTTATTACCATGTAAGTTAACCAGAACATTATACTTAAAGAGGATGTGTTAGAACTGTAACATTACTATGTACATTATGTAGGCAATATTGCTAACCAGTTACACCTCAAAACCTGAGCCCCCATTTCAGTGAACTATAAAGACCAGACCACTGAAATTATTATATTTGAGCATGTTTTGGGTCGGGACTCTTCTTCAGACTGATTATATTGAGATTACTGCTTTAACACTGCCTCCAGTGTCTGCACTAAAGGAAAGTTTGTGTATGATCTTGGAACTATTTCTGGTAGGTGAGACAACAGATTGCTTCTTATTTTGGAGGCTTCATTAGAGAAGCATCTCAGCTACCCACTGGTCAAGCTCATTTTGTATGCTGAGTACCTCATAGAAAGATTGGATTGAGAAAATCATACAGTAAGTTAGACAGTAGAAGGTTTAGGGTGAAAACTGTAGGGATCTAGGTACACAATTAGTATAGTAAAGATGATTATTAGACATTGTGTGTAGGGATGAACTGCAATAGAGAACAGACAATAGGTGCTGAGTAGACCACTCAGCCCTTCGAGCCAGCAACGTCATTCACAGTGATCATGGCTGATCATCCACAATCAGTCCCCCGTACCTGCCTTCTCACCATATCCCCTAACTCCACTATCTTTAAGAGCTCTATCTTACTCTCTCTTGAAAGCATCCAGAGAATTGGCCTCCACTGCCTTCTGAGGCAGAGAATTCCACGCATTCATAACTCTCTGCATGAAGATGTTTTTCCTCATCTCTGTTCTAAATGGCATAATCTTAAACTGTGGCCCCTGGTTCTGGACTCCCCCAACATCGGGAACATGTTTCCTGCCTCTAGCGTGTCCAATCCCTTAATGATATAAGATTCCCTCTCATCCTTCTAAATTCCAGAGTATACAAAACCAGCCGCTCCATTCTATCAATTTATGACAGTACCGCCATCCTGGGAATTAACCTCGTGAACCTATGCTGCACTCCCTCAATAGCAAGAATGTCCTTCCTCAAATTTGGAGACCAAAACTGCATACAATACTCCAGGTGTGGTCTCACTAGGGACCTGTACAACTGCAGAAGGACCTCTTTGCTCCTACACTCATACCCTCTTGTTATGAAGGCCAACATGCCATTAGCTTTCTTCACTGCCTGCTGTACCTACCTGCATGCTTACTTTCAGTGACTGACGAACAAGGACCCCCCAGATCTCGTTGTACTTCTCCTTTTCCCCACTTGACACCATTCAGATAATAATCTGCCTTCCTGTTTTTGCCACCAAAATGGATAACCTCACAATTATCCACATTAAACTGCTTCTGTCATGCATCCGCCCACTCACCCAACCTGTCCAAGTCACCCTGCATCCTCATAGCATCCTCCTCACAGTTCACACTGCCACCCAGCTTTGTGTCATCTGCAATTTGTTGATGTTACTTTTAATGTTTTCATCTACATCATTAATGTATATTGTAAATAACTGTGGTCCCAGCACCGAGCCTTGCGGTACCCCACTAGGCATTGCCTGCCATTCAGAAAGGGTCCCGTTAATCCATACTCTTTGTTTCATGTCTGCCAACCAATTTTCTATCCATGTCAGTACCCTACCCCCAATACCATTGGCTCTAATTTTGCCCAATAATCTCCTATGTGGGAACTTATCAAATGCTATCTGAAAATCCAGGTACACTACATCCACTGGCTCTCCCTTGTCTATTTTCCTAGTTACATACTAGCTTTTCACTGTACCTCGGTACATGTGACAATAAACTAAACACAACTAAACTAAACTATAGTCTTAATTGGTTAAGTAGCTTTCTATGATGTAACTATTTACTGATATCTCGGAAGGGGTTCATTAGGTTTTTCAATATTTTTTGTCTATTGACAAATCTTATCTGATAACTATTAAAACTCTCGTTGGTTTGTTGGTTTGTAACGGGTTCTAGTCCACAAAAATTCTTTTAAGCTATTTGTGGATTTAATCCTCCACCCTTTGCCGTAACGGAGACGGAATTTTTATATATTCCTGTCGAGTTTTTCCTCCTCCACATCTTGTTTTGAAAATTAGAAAATGTGGTTATTAATTTCCCTGCTTTTTTAGTAAAAACCTCAATTTTTTTTAAATCAAGCTGCTGCATGTCACAGGGCCATCTCACACATGTCCAATCACAATGGATCTCATTTACATATGATATGACATCACAATGGAACAGGTGTGGGATTGCAACCTTCAGGTGCACAATCAAATAAGATCAAATAGAGCAAGTTGTCCTACCCCCCTCATATATCTACCCCCTCCCTCTCCACCCACCTCCACTCCCCCTCCCCCTCTACCTTTCCTATCCCCCCCCCCCTCCTCCCCCCCTCCATCCCCTTCCCCCTCTACCCTTCCTATCCTCCCCCCCCTCCCCACACCCTCTCCATCCCTTTATCTTCTCCCCCTCCACCTCTCCCCTTCCTTTTTCTCTCCCCCCTTCACCACACACCCCTCCACCCCCTCCTCTCTTCTCTCCCCCCTCCTCCAACCCCTCTCCTCTCTCTCCCCCACTCTCCTCCCCCCCTCCTCCTCTCTCTCCCCCTCCCTCCCCTCCCTCCCCCTCCCTCCCCCTGCCCCTCCCCTCCTCCCCTCCTCCCCCCTCCCCTCTCCCCCCCCTCCCCTCCCCCCCCCTCCCCCTTCCCCCTCCCTCTCATCCCCCCTCTCCCCCGTTCCCTCCCTCTCCCTCTTTCTCTCTCTCTCTCTCTCTCTCTCTTCTCTCTCTCTCTCTCTCTCTCTCTCTCTCTCTCCCTCTCTCTCTCTCTCCTCCCTCCCTCTCTCTCTCTCTCCCTCTCTCTCTATGTGTCTCTCTGTCTCTCTCCCTCTCTCTGTCTCTCTCTCCCCCTCTCCCCCTCTCCCCCTCCCTCCCCCTCCCCCCTCCCCCTCCTCTCTCTCCCTCTCTCTCTCTCTCTCCTCCCCCCCCTCTCTCTCTCTCCCCTCTCTCTCACTCTCCTTCTCTCTCTCTCCCCCTCCCCCTCCCCCCACCTCTATCACCCTCTCTCTTTTTGCTTTTCTATCTGTCACCAAGCACTATCTACCTCAAAAATACTTTTTCAATGCCATAACAACAAACTCTACTGCGACAATTAGATTATTTGTGGGAAGGGTTTTGGATATTAATTTCCATAAAATAAATAATTCTGAAATAATACCTATAGCAAAGAAATACAATGGCCAACATTCATCCATACTTAAACCAGGCAATTGATAAATTGTCAAAAAATTACTCGCTACCTCTATTTCCATTACAATCAGAAAGTTCCCTTTAACGGTGCTGTTTACTTCTCCTTGTATTTGTGGTAGAAGCAGCTGTTTAGTTAGTAGCTGACTGCTTCAATATATAAACCTCTTGAATAAATGCTACAGATCAATGAAGTGTTGACTGTGATTAATTAATAATGAAATTCTTTGATAAATTTATTCAGTTATTGATTGAGTGTCTCACCTCTCAGCTCTCTTTCCGTTCTTGTCCGAATACTGGTCAATGCCTTTATTTACCCTATTGTTCCAATGCATAAAAACCATAAAAATTAAATGTAGAATGAGACAATTCAGCCCCTCATATCTGCTCCACCAATCATTAGGATTATGGCTGATCATGTACCTTAATCTCAATCTCCTTCAGAGGCTCAATATCTCTTGAATCCCCAAACATTTAAGAATATACTAGACTAAGTGGGACCCGTTGGGCTCAGCTTCACACAGGAAGGCTGGTCCCCAACGCAAAATTCCACCTCTCCACCAATTACAATATTGTGGGGGTGGGGCTTTCTGGAAAGCTAGTATTGGTGTTGTGGGCTGAAGGGACTGGTTTCCAGAGGGCTAGTATGGACATTGTGGGCCAAATGGATTCTTGGGCTGGTGGCTCAGTCACTCAAGCCTGGTGTGCTGGCAGCTCACTCACTCACGTCTGTTGGGCTGGCAGTTGACTCATGGCTATTCCTTGAAATTCCATTTCAAGTAGGGTGCAAGGCCACCAAATTCAAGTGCAGTTTCCATACCACTTCAAGCAGGGTGCAAGGCCACCAAATTCAAGTGCAGTTTCCTACCATTTCCAGCAGGTTGCAAGGCCACAAAATTCAAGTGCAGTTTCATACCATTTCAAGCAGGGTGCAAGGCCACCAAAACCAAATGCAGTTTCTTGCCACTTCAAGCAGGTGCAAGGCCATCAAATTCAAGTGCAGTTTCATGCCACTTCAAGCAGGGTGCAAGGCCACCAAATTCAAGTGCAGTTTCATACCATTTCAAGCAGGGTGTAAGGCCACCAAACTCAAGTAGTTTCATACCATTTTAATCAGGGTGCAAGGCCACCAAATTTGTGCAGTTTCATACCATTTCAAGCAGGGTGCAAAGCCACCAAATTCAAATGCAGTTTCATACCATTTCAAGCAGTGTGCAAGGCCACCAAAGACAGAGAGTTGTGACCTTTCCCTCCCCCATCTTGCAGAGACTGAGTCACGTCCACACGTCCGGGTTTTATAGTCCCTCCCCCTTCCCACCAGAAGGGGCGTGGCCTTCATGGTGTTATGGGTGCAAGGCCACCAAATTCAAGTGCAGTTTCCTACCATTTCAAGCAGGGTGCAAGGCCACCAAATTCAAATACAGTTTCATACAATTTCAAGTAGGGTGCAAGGCCACCAAATTCGTGCAGTTTCATACCATTTCAAGCAGGGTGCAAGGCCACCAAAGGCAGAGAGTTGTGATCTTTCCCCACCCATCTTGCAGAGTATGAGTCATGACCACACTCCGGGTTTTACACCGGAGGGGCGTGGGCTTCATGGTGTGATTGACAGGAGGGGGAATCTCAACATTTTTAAACACTAATGAATCTTTTATTTTTCATCGATGGGAAAAATCCTCGGCACCTGATGAGCGGAGGGCGACTGAGTAAGATGGCCAAATATCGCAGCCGTACGTGGTAGCATTTTTTCTAAAATCAATATACAACGCAAGCATGAAGTGGTCAATATTAGACTTTTAATTATATAGAAGGCAACACCACTTTTCAATAAGGCAAAGGCAACACCACTTTTCAATAAGACAAACCACACAACTTTTGCATTTTCAAACCACGTTTTCAAACTACGTTTTCAAACTACATTAAAGACACTCACAGGTCAGTAAAACCACTCATGGTTTAGTAGACATGTGTTCAGTGTTATTCACAGCTCAGACTGAGAGTTGTGACCTCTCGCTCCCCCATCTTCCTGAGATGGAGGCAGTCCACACTTCCGGGTTTTATAGTCCCTCCCCCTCCCACCGGAAGAGGTGTGGCATTCATGGCATGATTGACAGGAGAGAGAATCTCAACATTTATTAAACATTAATAAGTCTTTTTTTTTTCATCGATGGGAAAAATCCTCTTGTCCTGCGCAGTGGAGGGGGACTCTGAGTAAGATGGCCAAAAATCACAGCCGTAAGTGATAGCATTTTTTCTAAAAATCAATATGCAGTGCAAACAGGAAGTGGCCAAGGTTGGATTTTTAATTATATAGATGAATTTTCTTCTTGAATATACTCAGCAAATGACTCTCACAGCCCTTCTGAGCTGTGTCCCGTCTTAAATTCTTTCTTTAACTCTAGGAATCCATTAATATAATTTCCTGTATCAATATTTTGCCTGAGGTGTGAACATCTGTGAACTACCTGGTGGCGATAGTGCACGATCTTCAAATGTAGATGTGGGGAAACAGCGTACGTATGCCCTCCATCAAATAGAGTCTGCACAGCTAAACTGTTAGAATGGGAAAACTACTCAGAGAAGTAATTCACCATCAGGAATCTGAAGTGGTAGTTTTTTAGTTAAATATAATGAAGGAGTAGCTTTCATACTAATTGCTTGAGTTATAAATTAGTGCAGTGTTTTGCTCACCCCTATCTGATTTGGCCAATATCAAAATTTGGCTCTGACCACAATAGATACCGAATCTAGACCTTTACATTTATGCTCAGGCTGCAAGTAGAAGATCAAAAAGGCGACATTAAACTTTGAAGTTCCATTAACCTTAATAAACTTAATGAACCAGTACATTAGTTTAATTCAAATGCGCAAATACTTAGAAAAAACATCAGAATGGTTAACTGTGTCTGACACTGCAGTGAATAACACTCAACCAACTTTCTGCTCTTCTGTGAACTCTTGGACAATAGAACCAAAATATCCCTTTGGAAAATAAATATATTTAGGAAGTCATAATGGACTTTAGTGACAGAAACATAGAAACATACACAATAGGTACATGAGGAGGCCATTCGAGGCAGCACAGTCATTCATTGTGATCATGGTAGATTATCCACAATCAGTAACCCGTGCCTGCCTTCTCCCCATACCACTTGATTCCTTTAGCCCCAAGAGCTCTATCTAACTCTCTTTTAAATTCATCCAGTGAATTGGCCTCCACTGCCTTCCAAGGCAGAGAATTCCACAAATTCACAATTTTCTGTGTGAAAATGTCTTTCTCGTCTCATTTTTAAATAGCCTCCCCTTTAATCTTAGACCCTGGCCCCTGGTTCTGGACTCCCCAACATTGGGATCATTTTTCCTGCATCTAGCTTGTCCAGTCCTTTATAATTCTTATCCTTATCCTTCTAAATTCCAGTGAATACAAGCACAGTCTTTCCAATCTTTCCTCATATGACAGTCCCGCCATCCCATGGATTTACCCCGTGAACCTACGCTGCACTCCCTCAATAGCAAGGGCGTCCTTCCTCAAATTAGGACACAAAACTCACATGATACTCTGGCTTCCCGTTACTTTCATGATGTGCTCTCACCAGGGTCCTGTAAAACTGCAGAAGGACCTCTTTACTCCTATACTCAAAACCTCTCATTATGAAGGCCAACATGCCATTAGCTTTCTTCCCTGCCTGCTGTACCTGCATGTTTACTTTCAGTGACTGGTGTACAAGGACACCTAGATCTCATTGCACTTCCCTTTTTCCTAATCTGACACCATTGAGATAATAATATGCCTCCTTGTTCTTGCCACCAAAGTGGGTAACCTCACATTTATCTACATTATACTGCATCTGCCTTACATCTGCCCACTCACTCAACCAGTCCATGTCACCCTGCAACCTCCAAACATCCTCCTCGCAGTTCACACTGCCACCCAGCTTTATGTCATCTGCAAATTTGACAATACTACGCTCAATACCATGTGATCTAATTTTGCACACTAATGTCCTGTGTGGGACCTTATCAAAGGCTTTCTGTAACTTCAGATACACTACATCCACTGGACCCTCCTTCGTACATTTTACTTGTCACCTCCTCAAAATTTTTTTTTTAAATGGGCTGCACACTGGAGAATATTTATAGGAAAATCATAATGGATTTCTGTTAAAATGTTTCTAAATATGTTATAAGTGTGGTATGCAGAACCCAGAGACATTAAGGAGAACAAGCACTTTTCTGAAAGTAGCATCCATAGGGTGGTGAATAAAGCTTTTGGCATGTTGACCGTCTTCAGTAAGGGTGCTGAGCATTGATATTGGGCCGTTATGTGCCAATTCCTGCTGGATCTCCCCGTTGTTAATCATGTTGCTAACTCCCCTTCCCATCCCTATACCAATCTTTCCCTCCTAGATATATCCTGCATTGCCAGCGTGAATTCCATGTAAACTGAAAGAAACTGTTTCCCATTGGGTGACTTACAACTGAACAGTATGAACATTGAATTCTCCAATTGTAAGTAACTTCTGCCTTTCCACTCTTTGTATCCTGTGCCCCACCCCCTCCCCCACCCCGCCTTGCTTCCATTTCTCCAACTGTCCTGCCCCTCTTTCCATTCCATGTCCCTCCCTTTGGCTTTATTCCTCTTCTCCCCTTAGCTGACACATTTTTGCCTCTTTTTCATCTCCAGTCTTAGTCACTTACTCCACCCATTTCCCAACCAACTACCCACACCCATCTCCACCTCTCTTTTCCAACTTTTCTCTCCTCTACCACAATCAGTCTGAAGAAGGATCCCCAGCCGAAAGGTCAGCTATCCATTTTCTCCACAGATGCCTCCTGATCCACTGAGTTACACCAGCATTTGGTGTTTTACTTGGTGTTGTATTTTAGAGCTTGCCTTCTTGATAAATTCAATAGCAGGAAGAGCTCAATGCCAGACTCCGTTATAGCATCTCAAACCATCATTGAAGGAGGTACATTCTGGAGCTTGGGCGAGTGGATAGCACCAAAAGCAACATATGAGCATGATGTGATACCTAATACAGAAATGTGTTTGCAGAATGGCCAGGACTGGGTGCTCACTATGCCAGGTTAAACACTGTTTCAAAAAGGGGAAGAAGGTAGAGTGGAGTTGTTGATGAAGCAAGGTGCTGAGTTGTGACATAAATGCAATAGATAGTGATCGGTTTTGTTTCAAAATCATGAATAGCAAGGGGAGGAAGACACATTTAAGTAGCCCTCGGGCCCAATATATGACCTCTCATACCATAGAATTGAAATATCAGGGGCATGTTTGAAGGGAACTGCAACCCTCATGGGAGATTTTAATCTACATATTGATTTGATGAACCAACGAGCAAGGCTGTCAATGTAGAAGAATTTGTGAACGCTTCATAAATTGTTTTTTTAGAGCAGTACATCGTGGAGCCAAATTTAGGGATGGGCTATTTGAAAATTGGTCATGTAATGAGGAAGGATTTGAATGTAGAACAAAGAATAGTACAGCACAGGAACCGGTCTTTCAGCCCACCATATATGTGTGGACTACAGTGCCAATATAAACAAATCATGTTCCTTGGAGCAATTAATAATGGATCCTGTGGTTAAAGTTCCCCTAGGGGGCTCAATGCCCCATATGGGAACTTTAACCACAAGATCCATTATTAACTCCTCCAAGGAATATGATAGAATTCCTAATGCAGTTTGAGAATAAGTATCATATTTTCATAGCAAGCATCTTCATTTTTAATTAGGGCATTGTAATGGTATGAGTGAGGAGTTGTTGGAGGTAGACTGGTTAAATAAGCTTGGACACAGGTCAGTGGGGGAATGGGGGCAGATTATCAAACAGCTGGTCCGTGATGCTCGGCAAGAGTTAATCACATGTGAACCCTGGCACAACCCCGGATAACAACAGCTGTAAAGGATAAAGTTAATTGAATACTCGGGTACACAAAGTGACATGGGCTGGTGGTAGACCAGAGGACTGGGAAAAGTAGAATCAGCTCATAAGAAAGGAGAAAGTGAAAATTGAGAGAACATTTTGAATTTTCCTCCCACATCCCAAAGACGCCTAAGTTGGTTGGTTAATTGGCCACTGTAAACTTCCCCAGTATGTAGGTGAATGGTAGAATCTTGGGATACGTGATGAGCATGTGGGAAGATTTAAAGATGGGATTAATATAGGATGTGTTTAGATTGCAGTTTGGAGTTATAGTGTGGAAACAGGCCCTTTGGCCCACCAAGTTCTCTATGGCCATCAATCACCCAAACACTAGTTCTAACCTACACACTACGGCCAATTTACAGAGGTGAATTAACCTTCAAACCTGCAGGTCTTTGAAATGTGAGAGGAAACTGGAATATGAGAGGAAACCAGTGAAAACTTCCACGGTCACAGAGTGAATGTACAAACTCCATATAGAAGACACCCATAGTCAGCATCGAGCCCAGGTCTCTGGCGTTGTAAGGCAGCAACTCTAATGCTGCGTCATTGTGCTGCTGTGTGGACTCTGGACCAACGGGCCTGTTTCTGTGCTGTTCCTCTGTTTAATTTTATGATTATGTGTAAGTACTTCATAATTTCATACACCTTAATTAAATCTCTCTTTAGACTCCACTGTTCCAAGGAAAAGAACGTCGGCAGATTTAATCTTGCCTCATAAATAAACCTCTCCAGTCTTGGCAAACATCCTTGTGAATTTGCTCTGTGCCTGCATTGGAACAATTATATCTTTCCAGGTCTGACAATGGATCATCGACCTGCCATGTTTACTCTGTTTTTTTCAATGTTGATGCTGATCATGATTGTTACACCTGGCAAACCTCATCCAATCTTGATGTGATCAGTCAGTAGAGCCAGTGTGGCACGACAGAAGATTAGCAATATACTGTAAATCTTAGCATTGTTCAGTGTTAATCAAGGAACCTCAGTACACTTGCTCAGTATGATACAATTTAAAGCATGACCTGCCGTTACCAGTCACTCACATTTCAAATTTCATATTTCATGAGGTGTCCTGAGCCAACAGAAACCAAACAACCACATATGTTATGGACATCTTTGTCCTGAAAGGAGAAATATTCAATCAGATCCCGAAGAGTTAAATTTTGAAGACTAATTGTAAAATCTTGACTTTTGCAGATTGCGTGATCAAATTGAAATATGAAAAATTATTAAAGGATGTGATACGGGGAAACTATTTCCTCTGGTGTGAAATCAAGTATTGGAGGTGGGGGTGGGGGGGGTGTTGCAACCTTCACATGGTCCGCCCTGTTACGATGAATGCAATCAACCTGGTGTGCACAATCAAATAAGATCAAATAGAACAAGTTGTCCTATAACTATAGGCTGTGCATGCCATATGCAGGAAAAGGTACTGGGGAGCCTAATCTAAAGTTTGGTCTAGGTATTACAGAAATGAAACCAAAAAATAATCTCACTAAGAGCAGTAGAAATGTGGAATGTGCCTGGCCCCACTAGGCAATTTGAATTGACTCAGAATCATTATAGCTGGTGGTCTACAATTGCTTACCAGTTTGAAAAAATGACATATGTAGTAATTAATTTATTAACATATGTGGTAATGCATATTTTCCATGTGTATTGTTGCTAAAATAATGAAAACGAGCAATCAATTGTGGCAATAATGATTCTGAGCCAATTTAATATGTTAAATCTGGTCAGTAGAGAAGTGTATCAAGTATCAAAGGACAGTAAATTTTAAGGTATAGATCAAATATGATCTAATTGAATGATGGAACAGCCAAGGATCTGACTGACTCAATCTTGTCCCAATCCTACTTTGTCAGGTTTTATAGGACTGGTGAATTTACTGATCCAAGGGGTAGTAAAAGCAATAGTGACACCAAGCTTCTGTTCACGCTTTGAAAAGTTAATATGTCATTGATGTGCACATGGGTTATCTTATGATTTTGTGCTTTTGGTGCTGGACCATAGATTGGGAGCTCATAATTGTATCATAGCAAATAATGAATTTAATTTGAGTAAACTTCAGATACTCAATTTTGTACTTTGGTTTGCACTATTATGGGTTGGTTGCCTAGCAAACTGATTGTTAACATTGTATTATTGATTAATGTATATTTATTTGTGTGGTATTGCATTAATGAGCCTGCAAAGCTACAGCAAGCTAGAAACTCATTATTCTATTGGCGATACATTTAACAATTAAACACTCTTGACGCTTGACGCTCTTGACTCTTTGGAATTTCTCAGCTAGCAACTGAAAAAATGCATTTGAGATGATTTGATTTTGAGGGAATTATAACATTATTTATGCTTTTTGTACTTTTTTTTGCTTTTGAGATTTTAAATTTTTAGTGAACTAAATAATATCAATAGCAGGACACCAGGTGGCATAAGGAGTGAATCTCAGGATTGTGGGAAAAGGAATAAATTATTTAGCTTCTTCAATTTGTTCTGCTATTGTGAAATTATGTCTGACCTACAGACGTAGATTTGACCATTTTTAGTGATACATTAGTCAATAAGCTATCAATATTGATTTTAAAGTTAACAGGCTAACAGTCAACAGTAACATCAATTGCTATTTACGTGGGTTTTCCAGATTCCTGCTTCAAACCATTAAAAAATTAATTAGCTACACACAGTAAGTTAAATATTACATTGCTTATTGATGACCTCCAGAAGAGCTCTTCCTGCCTAGTAGCCACAGATCAGAATCAGAAGCCATGGATGAACAGCGAGGTCAGGCTACTGCCGAAAGCACGGGACACCGCTTTCAGGTCAGGCGATGCTCGAGCCTACAGTTCATCCAGGGCTAACCTGAAGAGGAGCATCAGGAAGGCCAAGCACTGCCATAAGCTCAGGATTGAGGAGCACTTCAACAACAACTCCGACCCCCGACGCATGTGGCAAGGCATCCAGGCCATCACGGACTACAGACCCTCCAACATCACCCCCACATCCAGCGACGCCTCCTTCCTTGAGGAGCTTAATCATTTCTATGGCCGCTTCGACAGGGACAATCTAGAGACAGCCATCAAGGCTGTGCTACCTGCCGATCATCAACCCCTCACACTCACCCCCTACGACGTGTACGTGGCACTGAGTAGGACTAATGCACGTAAGGCTGCTGGCCCTGACGGCATCCCCGGGCGCGTGCTCAGTGCCTGTGCTGCGCAGCTGACAGACGTCTGGACTGACATCTTCAACCTGTCACTTGCCCAAGCAGTTGTCCCCACTTGCCTTAAAGCCACCTCCATCGTGCCAGTGCCAAAACACTCCACTGCGGCAAGCCTCAACGACTTCCGCCCAGTTGCACTTACCCCCATCATCACCAAGTGCTTCGAGAGGCTGGTCCTGGCACACCTCAAACGCTGCCTACCCCCCACACTGGATCCCTATCAGTTTGCCTACCGCAAGAACAGGAGTACGGAGGATGCCATCTCAACGGCACTTCACTCCGCCCTCTCCCACCTTGTCAACAGAGACACTTATGTAAGAATGCTGTTCATCGATTACAGCTCAGCATTCAACACCATTATTCCATCAAAACTGATCACCAAACTCGGTAACCTGGGCATCGACCCCTCCCTCTGCAACTGGATACTGGACTTTCTAACCAACAGACCCCAGTCTGTGAGGTTAGACAAGCACACCTCTTCAACCCTCACCCTGAACACCGGCGTTCCTCAGGGCTGTGTGCTGAGCCCCCTCCTCTACTCCCTCTTCACCTATGACTGCACACCTGTACATGGTACTAACACCATCATCAAGTATGCAGATGATACAACGGTGATTGGCCTCATCAGCAACAACGATGAGCTGGCCTACAGGGAGGAGGTCCAGCACTTAGCAGCATGGTGCGCTGACAAACCTGGCCCTTAACTCCAAGAAGACCAAGGAGCTCATTGTAGACTTCAGGAAGTCCAGAGGTGGCACGCACACCCCCATCCACATTAACGGGACGGAGGTGGAACGTGTTTCTAGCTTCAGGTTCCTGGGAGTCAACATCTCCGATGACCTCTCTTAGACCCACAATACCTCCACTCTGATCAAGAAGGCTCATCAGCGTCTCTTCTTCCTGAGGAGACTGAAGAAGGTCCATCTGTCTCCTCAGATCCTGGTGAACTTCTACCGCTGCACCATCGAGAGCATCCTTACCAACTGCATCACAGTATGGTATGGCAACTGCTCTGTCTCCGACCGTAAGGCATTGCAGAGGGTGGTGAAAATTGCCCAACGCATCACCGGTTCCACGCTCCCCTCCATTGAGTGTCCAAAGCAAGCGCTATCTGCGGAGGGCGCTCAGCATCGCCAAGGACTGCTCTCACCCCAACCATGGACTGTTTACCCTCCTACCATCCGGGAGGCGCTACAGGTCTCTCCGTTGCCGAACCAGCAGGTCGAGGAACAGCTTTTTTCCGGCGGCTGTCACTCTACTAAACAACGTACCTCGGTGACTGCCAATCACCCCCCCCCCCCCCCCGGACACTTATTATTTATTTTTTTTAATTCAAATCGTTTGCTATGTCGCTCTTCAAGGGAGATAGCTAAATGCATTTCGTTGTCTCTGTACTGTACACTGACAATGACAATTAAAATTGAATCTGAATCTGAGATGTCCGTTAGAGGAAAAGTGCCTGCCTGTCGGAGCAGTGAGGTTGTATCTATTGTATGTTGGCTCTGCCCATCGGAGCCTGTGTCAATGCATCTGTGCCAAAGTGAGTGGAGTTCAGGCTGTTTAACTACAATTCCCAGAATCTGGCTGAGGGCAATGGGAGAGCAATCTTATGATTTTCTTGGCAGGCAGTAAAGAATGGTAAACAGTTCTAGTTTGGATGTTTATATCTGCTCCATCAAGGAACTCCTAGATTCAACACAATTTAAGTTATTGTCATCAGATTTCTCCTCCTTAATTTCTCCTCCTGGAAATTAACAGTAAGCTGAAAAATAGGCTGGTAAATAGTCATAATGTGATATGCCTTTTACTTGCAAAGAGCGGATGGAATGTAGTAATTAATATAGTAACACGTGGGGAAATGCAGACTCTTCAGGAGTTATGCTGATGGCGTAGTGAAAACCAGGAACCTGCAATAAGAATTTATCAATACTAGCAGATCACTCAGCTACTTCAAATGTTGGAAAATATGTTGTGTAGTATGGTCCTGTAATAGAGCGTAGCTGAATCAAAACTAACGTACTGTAGATAGATGATACAAAAAAAAAACTGGGCTCATACAGTAAAACTATGAAGACCCATATAACTTTCCTAAGGACCATACATGCAGGGGAAGGTGCAAGTGCTGGAGAGATAGCTAACTTTTGGTAACCATAAAATAACTAAAAAGATAAATGTTAAACAGCATAAAGAAAAGCATGAAGCAGAGCGTGACTATTACAGCACACCATACAAAAACAGATCTCAGGTATTTTAACATTTCTTGTTGCATAATTTCCAAAAAATCCAAGGAGTATTCAACAATTCAACGATTCGTTATTGTCACATGTACAATGCCCTAGGTACAGTGAAATTCTTTGTTTTTGCATACAATACACAAAGTACGCAAGAGTCACCATGTTTCTGGCACCGACAAAGTTACAAAAGTGCTCATTACTGTCCTGAAGGTCCCTCTCTGTTCTCGGTGGAGATCTCCTTTTCTCCAGGGATGCTGCCTGACCCACTGAGTTACTCCACCATTTTGTGTCTATCTTCGGTGTAAATCGGCATCTGCAGTTATTTCCTACACATTTGCTGCCTTACAAGCTCAGTCCACTGTAGTCACGACTCTTGATCATCATGGGCAAAGAAGTTAGCAGAAGAGTGCTGTAATGTTGAGTGAATGACGGTGGCTCCATGGAGAACAAACATGCTGTTCTATTGCAGGAGGAGAGCCTTCATTCTCTGTTTTCCACCACACCGACTGAGATGCTGCCTGCCAACCAACAGATGATGACTTTTGCTGCTTGAACTAGAGGCAATAAGGTTGTACACAGTAGAGTTGTTCTGAGCCTGAGCTGATCAAAACTATTTGCATAATCCTCCTCTGAACATGACTGTCAAATCTATCTATCTATCTATCTATCTATCTATCTATCTATCTATCTATCTATCTATCTATCTATCTATCTATCTATCTATCTATCTATCTATCTATCTATCTATCTATCTATCTATCTATCTATCTATCTGTCTATCTGTCTGTCTGTCTGTCTGTCTGTCTGTCTGTCTGTCTGTCTTTCTCTGTCTGTCTGTCTGTCTGTCTGTCTGTCTGTCTGTTTGTCTGTCTGCCCACCTGCCCGCCTGTCTATCTATCTATACATAACTGAAACTCTGATATTGTGCTCTTTCGGTTTGCTCGGTTTTTCTATTTGCAAAAAAAACGTACGCGATAGCGCTACGACTTTTAGCCAGTGCGCTCACCATTCTCCTGTGCTGCAAGTACAACAGGTTTCGTTCTGATTGGTATTATATTGTAAAAGTTAGCAAGGTTTCAAAATCATAAAAACTGCGCGTGCGCAGATCAATCTCCTCTCCTGCCAGTCAGCGGCATGCGGATTGGTCTCTTCTCCTGCCACTCCCCGGGATGGTCCACCCCTTCCTGCACCATCACATCTTTACTGGAGCTGAGGATGGCCGGCAGAGGCCTCCAACCGGACACAATTTTTGGAGGAACCAGAACCCGGTGCGACACGGCGCGGCCCAGCCCAGCCCGGCGCGGAGTCGGAGATGTTGCCAAACGGAAAGCGGAGAGACTGATTCCGGTGGAGAAGAGCATCCAGCCCCCCTCCTGCCCCCCTCCCCCGTAATACCCTCCTCTCCCCCATGACTCTTCCCCCATCTTTTCTTCGAGCTGTCCACCCCCCCTTTCCTGCCCACACACCGGTGCGGCCGTGACTGCTGGTGTTTCCCGGCCGAGCCGAGGATCTGCATCGACGGCTGATGCTCCTCCGGGACATGCAAGAAGGGAGAGGAGTGGCAACCTCCAGATCCAGGGGAGGGGAGAGTGGGGGAGGAGAGGGGATAGAGGAGGGAGGAGGGAGTAGGGAGGGGAGAGGAGATATGTGGGGAGGGAGGGAGTGACTGAGGGTAGGGGAAAGGAGGGGTGAGGGAGGGATTGTGGATGGTAGGAGGAGAGGGGAAAGAGGGGGGAGGAGAGGAGGGAAAAAGAGGGGGGGGAGAGGGAATTGGGGGAGAGGAGGGAGGAGTGGGGAGGTAGGGGGTGTGGAATAGAGGGGAGAGGAGTGCAGTGGGGGAGGTGAGGAGGGATAGTGGGGGGAGGGTGGGGATGTGAAGAGTGGGGGAAGTGGGGGATAGATGGATATGAGGGGGGTAGGGAGGGGAGAGGAGTTATAGAGAGAGGGAGGGAGTGACTGAGGGTAGGGAAGAGGAGAGGGAGAGAGAGGTAAGGGAAGGATTGGGGAGGGGAGGAGGAGAGGAGAAAGAAGAGAGAGGGTGAAGAGGAGAGGAAGGGAGTGCTGGGGGATGAGATGAGTGGTGGAATATTGCGTTGGGAGAGCGGGTGAGTGGTGGAATGTTGTGTTGGGGAACGAGTTGCGTTGGGGGATCATGTGATAGGGACCCACTTTGTCTAGTGCCTCTTAAATGTTGGAACTGTGTCTGATTCCATCACCTCCTGTGACAGGGCTTTCCTGGTATCAACCATAAGGATGGCAACCGCCCATGCGGTAGATCTTGGCCTGCCCCGAGGTTGCTATTGTGACTGGAGCAGGTGATATTTTGGTTTCAATAGTCATGAGTCAAGAGTATTTAATCGTCATGTGCATCGGAACCAGAACAATGAAATTTATACTTGATGCAATTCTACAAGCCGATTAATGCAATAACATGACTAATTAGCATGCAATTATTCAATAAATTAATAATTAGTGATACTAAGTATCCAGACCATATTAGTGCAAAATTGAAGTAAGTAGTGCCACAAAAACCAAGCCCATAGCAGAATGTTGCTGAGGTATGATGACAATTAGGGTTGTTCGGGTTATTTGGATTCTTATTAAAGTTCACGAAGGAATTACTACCCGAGGGCATTGCAGAAATGATGTGAGATATTCTTCTCCACTCTTTCCCTGTTCCTAGCAGCTTGTTCTACTCTGCAAGCTCTTTGCTCATTTTGCCAATTTTGCAAAATTATGTACTCATCTCTGCAAATAAGAGTGAGTATGCATTTTTCAGGACCTGCATGTTGCTTGCAAGCTCAGCTTTTTCTTCTTGAGCTGCCTCCTTGAAACACTGCTACCCTTCTGGAGGTGGTACTGCTACTGTGCTTTGGTTAAGTGATTTTAATCGTTCAACTGAAGGACATAATATATTTCCAAGTCAGGATATTGGGTGCATTGGAGAGGTGTCATCGGGGGGTTGTAAAAAAAAAGAGCTGTTGGAGGAATTCAGCAGGTCAGGCAATATCTGCAGCAGCAAAGGGATAGCTCATATTTCTGTTGAGACATTGTACCAATCCTGATATCCCTCTGGTTCTGCAGATGCTGCCTCATCCACTGAGTCTGTCTGGAAACTGGTTTTGTGTCCCAAATTTAGGATGGCGGCTGCAGTTCCAATCATGCAGGGTCGGGTTGAACTATTTTTGTTGTACTTTTGCACCAAGTAGAAAATATTCCATCGCATTCCTGACTTTTGCTTTGTAGATTGTAGAAAGGCTTTGGAGACCAGAGGTGTCATTTGCCTTGGGATACCTGGTCTCTGAGCTGCATTTGTTACCATTGTATTAATGGGATGGGTCCAATTGAGTTTCTGGAGGAGAATAACTCACTGAAAGTCGATGGAGAGGACTTGGTGTGGTAATGCCACTGAATTCACGATAAAAGTGCTTGGGCTCCCTTTAGTTAGAAATGGTTATTTCCTGACATCTAGATGTCAATTAATATTTGTTGCTGAATAAAGTCTAGATTTTGCTTCAGGAAAGTTTGTTCTGGTTAATTTGCTGAGAAGTTGGTGAAAAGGATTGAACAAATGAAGTGAGTTGTGCCTTAAAATTAGCAAAAAAAACCTTCTGCAGTTGCTGCTCCACCCCCCGTAAAACTTTGCTACTTGGTGCTGTTCTGGAAAACACTTAAGACTTACAAAAGCATTGTAAGCACAGAGGGAAACAACCAGCACCTAACCTTTACCTTGTGGTTCATTCTTTTAAATAGGGCTGTGGGGTAATTTATCCACATGCTGAATGTGAGTCAGTCGCACAAGGTTAACAGAGGGCATTAACTGGGAATGGGCATTAGCTAGCATCAAGTTAGTGCTGTGTGAAGTGCTTGCTCTGCCTACTCCCTGCAGATGTTCACTGCATGCACAATAACATCCTCACCTCAATGGCATCCTAGCAATTTTCCCCACATCCTGTCAATGCCACTTTGCTATTTGTGGTGCCTTGCTGTGTGTAAATTGGCTGCCACATTTCCTATATTATAACGGCATTACAGTACTTCAGAAGTAATTCATTGGTTCTGAAGCATTTTTCTGCTCCTGTGAAATGTGAAATAAAATTGCAAGTTCTTTAATGGACAGAAAATCACAGGCTGTGTGTCCCATGACATGCCTCTTGCTTTAAATAATCAGCTGCAGAGCTGGCTTCATGCTTCAGACCCACTGTTCTACAGTTTAAAAGCACACTGTACAATTGTTGGATTTTCAGACCCTACCCTACATAACAACATGAGAGAAGATATACAAAATGAGTCAAATATTCTCCTTTGCAAAATATGTGAGGATGACATATTGACACTAAGCTTGCAAGAGATTATGAAATTAAAAAGGGGCGCTAATAACATTGCCTACTATTATTGTGAACCTAGTATTTCTAAATATTTATTTTACACATCAGTTGTGAGTGACAATAAAATACTAGTCATGGAATCATGGAGTCATATAGCACGAAAAACTGGCCCTTCAGCCAAGATGCCCCATCTACACTGGTCCCACCTGCCTGTGTTTGGCCCATTTTCCCTCTAATCATTACTATCCATGTACCTATCCAAATGTCTTTTAAATGTTATTATAGTACTTGCCTCAACTACCTCCTCTGGCAGTTCGTTCCATATACCCACCATCCTCTGTGTGAAAAAGTTGCTCCTCAGATTCCTAAGAAATGTTTCCCCTCATGTTGAACCTACACCCCCTGGTTCTTGATTGGGTAAACTACTCTGGATAAAATACTCATTGCATTCATCATATCTATTCAACTCATGATCATATATTCCTCTATAAGATCACCCCTCATCCCCCTGCGCCCCAAGGAATACATTCCTGGCCTGCCTAGCCTCTCCCAGTAGTCAGGCTCTCAAGTCCTGGCAACATCCTTGTAAATGTTTTCTGCACTCTTTCCAGCTTAACAACATCCTTCCTATAGTGGGGTGACCAAAATTAAACACAATACTCCAACTGTGGCCTCACCAACATCTTGTACTACATTTTTCAATTTCTCTCCCCACCATGTAAGACTGCATATGTTTTTTAAGTGGCTTTAATGTGTGCTACAAATCTATACCAATTATTATCTTTAACTTTTCACTTTTGTATGTTAATCCATTTAAGGGTGGAAGAAGAATCTATAGAATGATCATAAAGCAAGAGTCCTTTCAACCAATTCCAAGGGTTTGTCTGGAACTGAATTTGATTGCTGCAAACTTGCCATCATATCAGAATCAGAATCAGAATCACACTTAATTCACCAATTGTGTTTTGCAACATACGAGGAATTTCATTGGCCAGGTCAGTCATACAATTAAAAGCAACAGATCACTCAAAAACAAATTTTAACATGAACATCCACCACAGTGATTCCTACACATTCCTCACTGTGATGGAAGGCGAAATAAAGTTCAAGTCCCTTCCCTTCGTTCTTCCTCAGTCATGGGCCTCGAGCCCCTGTTGACGGGACGATGTTGACTCCCGTAACCGGCGGCGTTCAGGCCCTCCGCGTCGAGGCGATTAGCTCCCGCATCGGGGGGATGTCAGCTCCCTCATGCCAGGCGATCGAACCTAGTGTCGGGGGTGGTCGAACCTTCTGCGACGTTGGAGCTCCCAACTCAGCCTCTCCTGACTGCGAGCTTGACGGTAAGTCCGCAGGCCGCGGTGGGAGCGATCCCAGGCAAGGCATCAACTCCAATGTTAGGTCCGCGCCCCGTGGTGTGGCTCATGACAGTCCGAGGAGGCTTCCAGCTCCATCGATGGAAGCCGAGCGCGTCGGAGAATGTTATCCGAAAATTAATCACATCTCCAGCAAGGTAAGAAACTGAAAAGTTTATGATCAGCAAGTCCAGCTTGGTGCAGAGCCTCTCCAGGCACCGACCTAACCCACTGACGTAGTTCAGGTATGTACCAGGGAGCAATATTGGAAAATGAGACAACCCAAGTTTTCAGAGGGGCTAGAGAATCAAGTGCAGAAGATAAAGTGTTGTTGTGGTAGTCCATTAGATCCGAGAGTGAGGGGGTTGGAACAGGAATGGGGTTCGAGGTAATTAAACTGCTGAGATCTTCTGTGTTAACATGTCTGATGTTGCGGTATGACATGATGCGATGCACCCTTGATTTACTGAACGGTAAGTTGGTGTTGAACAATACAACTTTATCATCCAAATATCATCCATAACTGCAGCCCATATTCTAACCACCATCCAGCACTGCTGTGCTTGACTACATTGCCTCTCAATATGATTTTAAAATTGCCACTCTTCCAAATTTAATTGTTTTTTCATTCAATGCCTTGCCTTGATGTATCAAAACAGGAAACTTTGTAGTTTCTTCATTAGTAAATATTTTTGTTGGGCCATCCCTTTTCAGCGCTATGTGGGTCATTGATTTTATTTGGATTACTGGTGCTGGAAGTAATTTTGGGGTGAAATTGCACAAGTTGTGAAATTGGACCAGTAATTTGTATATGCTTTTCATGCTGCTGTTTATGTGAGCACCAAATAAAAACCAAATCAGAGCAGAAAGATATAATGAATCATTGGACATTCTCAGTAGAACCTGGCAAACATTGCGCTCGTTTCTTGTATGTTTTAATATTTAATGAGACATCAACTCACAATGGAAGTCCAGAATAGGCATTCTCAGAAGTGAATGCAACCATTCAAATACCTCATGGTAATCCATGGAGAGTGCTTAATCTAACAATGAGTCCTTAAGAACATTAAAAATAGAAACAGGAGTAGGCCTTTGAGACCAATATTTGACAAAATATTGGCTAATTTTCTGCATCAATGCTATTTTTCACTATTCACAAATTCCTAGATTCTTTACACGTTTAAAAATATATTGACATCTATTTTGAATGACAGAGCCTCTAGACCTCTCTGAGATAAAGAATTCCAAAGATTTACTACTCTCTGCATAAATAAATCTTTCCTCATCTCAGTTATCAATGTTTAGGAATTTGAAACAATGAAGACATGGCATTGAATGGAAAACCAATTAAATTAGGAATGATTGAAACATAATTGAAGGGGCGGTCTCACTTGGGCAACCTATTCCGCAAGTTCTAGCGAGTTTGCCCTCGACTCACACTCGCAGCATTGTCGACACAAGGTCGTAGGAGGTCTTTGTAACTCTCCTTCATGCTCAAGAGTAGTCCCCTTGTACTCGAGGCTTCATGTTGAAAAATGCCCGTGAGTAAAAAAAGGTCGCCATGGAAAAATTTGATACCTTTTTTACTCGTAGGTTTAGTCATAATATGTCGTAGTAGGTCATAGTAGGTAGGCATGTTAGTCATAGGTAATTGAGGGTAGTCAAAGGTAGTCATAGATAGTCTTCATCATAGTCGAAGGGAGGTCGAAGGGAAGTCGAAGGAGATCGAAGGAGGTCGGCTTCACTCTCCACTATTCGGTGTCCAATTTTCTCGGTTAGTCGTAGCTAGTCTTAGCTAGTCGAAGCTAGTCTTCAACATAGTCGAAGGAGGTCGAAGGAGGTCTTCTACATAGTTCAAGGAGGTCTTCAACATGACATTTTTTTCAAACGCTCCTAAACTCTTCTAAACTCGCCAATTAGGTCGCCCAAGTAGGACCCTAAAGTCCCTAAAGCCATACCTAATTCTTTCAGCCCTGTTTCCAGACGAACCATCCTTCTGTGTGCAGCCTGCCAAACATGACATGCATCCATGTTCTCCAGAGATACTGCCTGATCCGTTGAGTTACTCAAGCACTTTCTGTCCTTTTGAGTAAACCAACATCTGCACTGCCTTGTTTCCACGACAAACATTTTGTAAGTTTTAATGAGATCTCCTCTCTTTTTTCCCCAAACTCCAGAAAATACAAACTCAGTCTACAGTGCATTCAGAAAGTATTCAGACCCCTTCACTTTTTCCACATTTTTTTACGTTACAGCCTTATTTTTATATGGATTAGATTATTATTTTTTATCATCAATCTGCACACAATACCCCAGAATGAAGAAGCGAAAACGGGTGTTTAGAAATTTTTGCAAATTAAAAATAAATAAATGAAATACCTCATTTACATAAATATCCAGACCCTTTGCTATGACACTCAAAATGGAGTTAATCCTGTTTCCATTGATCATACATGAGATGTTTCTACAACTTGATTGGAGTCCACCTATGGTAAATTAAATTGATTGGACATGATTTGGAAAGGCACACACCGGTGTATATAAGGTCCCACAATTGACAGTGCATGTCAGAGCAAAAACCAAGCCATGAAGATGAAGGAATTATCCGTAGACCTTTGAGACAGGATTGTGTCGAGATACAGATCTGGGGAAGGGTATAAAACAATTTCTGCAGCATTGCAGGTCCCGAAGAACACAGTGGCCTCTGTCATTCTTAAATGGAAGAACTTTGGAACCACCAGGACTCTTCATAGAGCTGGCCGCCCGGCCAAACTGAGCAATTGGGGGAGAAGGGACTTGGTCAGGGAGGTGACCAAGAACCCGATGGTCACTCTGACAGAGCTCCAGAGTTCCTCTGTGGAGATGGGAGAACCTTCCAGAAGGACAACTATATCTGCAGCACTCCACCAATCAGGCGTTTATGGTAGAGTGGCCAGATGAAAGTCACTCCTCAGTAAAAGGCACATGACAGCCCGCTTGGAGTTTGCCAAAAGGCATGAGAAACAAGATTCTCTGGTCTGATGAAACCAAGATTGAACTCTGGCCTGAATGCCAAGCGTCATGTCTGGAAAAAAACAGGCACTGCTCATCACCTGCCAACACTATACCTACAGTGAAGTATGGTGGTGGCAGCATCATGCTGTGTGGATGTTTTTCAGTGGCAGGAACTGGGAAACTAGTCAGGATCAAGGGAAAGATGAACGGAGCAAAGTACAGAGAGATCGTTGATGAAAACCTGCTCCAGAGCGTTCTGGATCTCAGACTGGGGTGGAGGTTCACCTTCCAACAGGACAACGACCCTAAGCCCACAGCCAAGACAACACACGAGTGGCTTTGTGACAAGTCTGTGAATGTTCCTCAGAGACCCAGCCAGAGCCCAGACTTGAACCCGATTGAACATCTCTGGAGGGACCTGAAAATAGCCGTGCATCGACACTCCCCATCCAACCTGACAGAGCTTGAGAGGTTCTGCAGTGAAGAATGGGAGAAATGACTCAAATACATGTGTGCCAAGCTTGTAGCGTTAAACCCAAGAAAACCTGAGGCTGTAGTCACTGCCAAAGGTGCCTCAACAAAGTACTAAGTAAAGTGTCTGAATACCTATGTAAATATTTCAGTTCAGGTCAGTTATTTCTTTTAAATTACTTTGCAAAAATTTCTAAACAGCTGTTTTCACTTTTTTATTATGGGGTATTATGTGTAGATTGATGATTTAAAAAAATGAATGTAATCCATTTTAGAATAAGGCTGTAACATAACAAAATGTGGAACAAATGAAGGGGTCTGGATACTTTCTGAATGCACTGTACATCATGGTTCTTCACATGATGAACCTGTTATCCCTGAACTAGTCCACTGAATCTTCGCCGCGATGCTAAAATGAGAAGTTTACTCTTTGTTTGGTTAAGAAGACCAAATCTGCACACAATATTCCCGTGCAATCTCAGAGTGTTTAGTTGCAGTAAAGCATCTTAACTATTTCACTCAAAATTTGCATTAAAGCCAACATACTGTTTTCCCTTCGAAACATTTGCTGCACTTGATGTAGCCTTTCAGTGACTTGTGAGCCAAAAAAGCATAGGTCCCTTTGAACATCCACATCATCCAAATCTCACCATTTAAAAATATTCTGTTCTTTTGTCCTTTACTCAAAGGTGGATAACTTCACAGTTTTTAACTTAATATTGCACCTGTCATTCTTTCAACTCACTTAGCTTGTCTATGTTCCCTTGGAAACCTCTTTGTATATTTTTTCCTACTCACAATACCATCTAGTTTCGTATTACCAGTAAACTTGGAAATATAACTATTTCTTTCAGTAGCAGTGGACACCTTAGGGTTGACTCTGCTGACAGCACCCCAATGCTGGAGGCATCATTATGGGCATAGCTGGTCACTCAATCTGTGTCTGGGACCATGAAGCATAGACATGTCCATGGTGTGTTTGGGAACACCACTTTTCAGCTGGACCTCTCTAATGAACATTGGATTTGAAGGCTCAGATCTACCATGGCTGCCATTATGTTCTGGCAGAAGAGTTCTAGCCATAGTCTTCTCTGGACTATTCTCACAGTTGTCAAGATAATACTAACTCTCAACTTTCTTGCCACACGATCTGTTTCATGCTGATGCAGCAGAACTTATCAGCATCTCCCAACTTGCTGCTCACTGTAGATTGTAGCTACCTCCCAAGCTCTCTACCTCTGAAGAGATGATTTCATCTAGGGACACGAACTGCTGGAGTAATTCAACAGGTCAGTCAGCATCTCTGGAGAGTATGGGTAGCTGATGTTTCGTGTCAAGACCCTTCTTCAGACTGATCCTACTTTGATTTTGATGAGGAATGGATTGCACTTTGGCCACTTAGATTCATCAGGATCAGTATTACAGGACAATAGTATGGTGAATTTTCAGAAGACGCTGCCATAAGTGTCAAATAAGTCAGGAGGACACATTATTGGCACAAATGCTGAATACAAGATTCAACAGTCAGCTAGTTTACCCACTAAACAAAATCAGATTTATTTCTGAACTAATCAGATGCATGCAGCCATTGACTGTACTCATGACCATAAGGACTCCCCTTAATAACCTGGACCTTTACACTCCAATGCTTTGTTGATTACAAGTGTTTCCTCATGCTATATGTCATCTTTCAGGGAGACATATGATTTCTTCAACTTGAAGGAAAGTCAGACATTTTCAGGCGTTGAAACAGAGGGATTAAACATTTTGGAAACAAAGCTACTACTATTGCCTTGTTGATTCATGTCAGGCTTTCACCATCCACATCCATCGGAACACAACTACAACGACAGCCAAATACTGGGACTGTAGTGAAAACATTACAAGTTTGCCAAAGCTCAAATTTCATTCCTTGCATCAGCCCAGGGGCTGCTTCCATGAAATGCCAATTATGTGGTAACATAGAAAATAGACGCAGGCTTAGGACATTCGGCATTTCAAGCCAGAATGGTCCTTTGCATTTTGTCACCAATCATTGACAGCATCAGTGACCTTTGCAGCAATGGACCAGGCCAAAAGCAATCAGGGTGCAAGGCTTCTCCAGCTCTGGTGCATCTCCTGGTGCATCGCCTTGTTAGTCTATCACACAATCCCACCATCACTGGGTGCACAAGACATTCTTCCAGACAGCAATCTCAGTAATAAGGATCACTCTCCCTTTCTGAGAATTGTAGAATTCTCCCCCCTCTCTCACTCTCATGGCAGCCACTGAATGGGTTCAGCGATGGGTGGTGTATCTTTAAGCATTGGCTCCACGCTGTGATTGCAGTGCAGCCAAGTGTCAGTAGGTTTACACAGTTGAACCCGGGTCAATCCCATATTAGTGCTCGATTCTGGGCATAAATAATCCTAAGAAAAACACGTCCTGGAGGAATTCAATGGGCCAGACAGCATTTGGGGAGGGAAAGGAGAGTCGACTTTTTGGGTCGGGACCTTTCTTCAGAATCAACGCTAAAGGTGTTTGGAACCAGATTTGTCCAATTTCATGGTTTTGGTGGGAGGAAAGACCAGATTTTGTATTAACACGATCCTGACCATTTTGGACATAATAAAAATATGTGCAATTCAATTTCTAGGCATTCCTCTTTGACTGAGATTTAAATGATCTCCCAAATCTTGTTTGATCCTGGTTCTGTGATGCTCAGTGGGGTATTTTACCACAATGAACATGCCGCATAAATACAACTTACTACTATTGTTGTTAGCAGTTTCTACCAATAATATACTTCACCATTCATTCAAAGCTGCTGCTGAGATTATAAAATCAGTACTGTTAGCTACGAGAAGTCATCACAATGGGAATCAGAAATCTGTAGGAGAAAAACGACAGAACAAATTGGAAACAAATATATTCACGTCAGGCAAAAACGTTCTTGAGTACCACTAGACCATACTCAGGCATGTCTGGCGTTGCCATGGCCTCACATTATGTGGTCTACACCAGCATTGTTTTCACTTGTCTCTGACCTTAAGTGTTGCTCATAACATAGTGACTTACATGGTTAAACAGTGAACTTTGTATCATTAAAGTCAAACCATTTTCAAATTTGGTATATTTCTAGCATTTAGTTTTTCTGTACAAGGTTTACTGGCAGATGGCAACCAATAATATATTTATATATTTGTATCATGATCCTTGTTCCTCTCCAAAAACTATGTTAACTAACTGCTGCATAGAACCAGTGTTTGAGGTTAAAGACATTTATAGCGAATGTCTAATATGTTACCTTTCTCGTATAGGTAAAATATGATGGATAGATGAAAGAATTGCTTTGATTCTACGTCGCACCTTATCGCCTCTCTATTTTTGTACTTACTATTTTTTAAATGAAATGTTGTTTCATGTATTATTTTAAAATGTTGTGACTGAAATGAAATGCACATCTCTTCAATGGACCTACAAATCTTTGTAAATCCCTATCATAGTTATTTCTTCCTGATAACTTTACAAAGAAAATGGTGGGTTTAGGACAAAGCTTTAAGTGTTTATTTGCCATTTCAGTGTGTGGATAGAAAATAGTTCATGTTAATTTAATTCGCCTTCCAAATGATAGCAGCAGTATAAAAATGGTTGCTCTCATTCTTGTAATCAGTTGCTCAGAGCACAAGGGCAGCATTCCCTCGTGTCTCATCTGTGAACTAATCTTTCATTTCATAGCAGATCTTTCCATATCAAACAACAGAAATGGCTCAATTTGCATGACAGGATTTGTAACGGGGCAAATCTAGTGTCAAACTCGATTAAAGATTACACTAGAGAGCTATCATAATCAGCACTCTAATGAGCCTAAGGAGTACATATAAAGTCTCCCCTCTTTGTCATTCTAGTCATGTAAAAAGGGAATGTGTTTCTTTTCATCCACAATCCAGTTCTTTATTTTGCTCATTATGCCCTGTGTGGATCGCAAGTCATGTCAGGCTGGTTTCAGAGGGGGAGAATGGGGAATAATAAAGCAAACATCACTTCACAAATGACACTGCTTGGTATAAGCCAACGTTTGAAGCCCTAATTCTTCTAATCTGCAAAATAGTGAATACTAATGGGCTTTTGCTTTTGTGACTGCTGATGCATATAAAGAAAAACTTTAATGAGCTGCCTGAGTTGTGCTTACAGATACCTGTCAAATGTCTGTCATTTTAGCTATCATTCGTGCATTTTAAGGTAGGGAACAGCCAAAGGATGACAGTATTTGTGCAAGCATTCTTCATACTAAATTGTGCAATTTTTCCCATGTCATAATTTTATCATAACCAGCAAGCTAGGTGCTTTTAAAGATGGGAGAAAAGGGATGTACTCTCTCTGACAAACTGTCTTGTAACAATTCAGACAATTCTTGTTCTCAAATGGATATTGTGTTAAGCCAAATCCACATATAATCACAAAAAGGTTTCAAACCTCCGACTATACTTAAGTCACAGAATCTTTTCCCTTCGAGTTGTTTCTAAACAATACATAAATCTTGGTCACAATTATTACAAATCTCTTCGGTACTGCATCCTGTGTCTCTGAAAGCTACCTCCCTGACCTAGTCAGTGTACCTCTGATCTTCTGCACCCCAGAAGCTGTCACAAGTCTCCCTCCTTCCCAGGAGTTGAACACACAATAGAGAATAGGCCCTGGCTGTGAGGTTCAGCAGCCATTAACCCCTACCAGCTGTTCCTGCAGGGAGGCTTCTGTGGCTGAATGTCCTTTCTCTGTGGAGGCCCTCATTTCCACTAATCTAACTATTGTTTGTTAGGAATGCTGACAGAAGAAAAGAGATTTTTCTTGTGTCCACGCAAGCGTGTGTATCTGTGTGCAAGAGGAGAGAAACTGAAAGCTAATTTTTTCTTTTGCTGGCACCCTAGCAGAAGGAACAGGCTGCCATAAATTAGTGGAGATACTTCCTCGCTTGTTTACTTTAAATGGTTAAACAAGCCAAAATATTTTTGGAGCTATTCTTGGGAAAAAATATATAAAGTTTGCTCTGTAATGTTACATTTGTTAAGCTAATAAAGCATGCGATCTTGATGTTTTAATTTTGTATATAAAGGAATGAATATTTTCTGCAGTATTTTTTACAGTGCAGTGAAGATGAAATAGAAATCACATTTGAAATATTCTGATGATGTTTGAAGTTACAAAACATAATGAAAGCTCTACCATTATGCATGCTTTTGGAATATCTCTTGAGCCAAGAAGATTATATGCAAAAGACTGAGTAAAATCTATAGCAAACAAGCTTATTATAAGCCTGTATAGTTCCCAATGGTAACCTTTCCAGCACACAAATTAAATCTGGAAACAGAGACAATTGCCAGATAATGAGGCATTTCTTGAAGAAAGATCTCATTTGATTGCTTTAATCATTGTGGTTCCAAGTGTGGAAGGAGGTTACTGTAATTGTTCAAAAAAGTCTGTAAATAAAGCCAATCCAGGGCAGTGAAATGTGTGCAGGCTATTTCATGAGCAACCTTATGCACCAAAACCCTGAGCTTTCAAGAAGTAGCCTTTTCCAGACTCATTTTTTTTTCTTTAATTTCACCACCACGTCTTGATTATGGATACACAACAGTTGGCCCATTTAAATTCAAATTAACAATAATCCATGTAAAGATCGTATTTTCCAGGCAATTAGACTATATGGGTGAGGCAAAGCACTTTGAGTTAATAAACCTCCTCTCTGCATCTGTTCCCATGTCCAGTCCATCGTAATTTTCTTTCACTGCGCCAGAAGAAATCAAAATGTCTTGTGCTAGCACAAAACTTGGACTTGTAGCTGTGAGAACACGTAAGCACGTTTGAAACATCTTTTAATCTGAAGTGGTTGAAAAAAAAATGATAAACAACAGCTGAAGCATGTGGCACATACAGCACTCGTCCTGTTGTGACAGCCAGCACTATCAGCGTCAGTCAATTATCTTCACAAACGCCTCTTGTGCTAATGAGCACTCACAAAAATCACCAGACTTTTCTGGCAAGGAGAAAAGATCAGTTTCATTGCTTGCAGAACTAATTCAGCGCACAAAAGTGGAGGCTTCACCATCGCTGCCTCTTTTACTGCCCCTTTTGTGCTGTCTTTTGATGTGCACTGAAGAGATCGGCCTGTGTTTGGGGCTGTTCATCTCCAGTTCATTGCCTGTCATTAACATACATATCCATATGAAAAGTTTGGTAAGTCACTAACAGCTGTCCAGAATGGAGTTTCAGAAATAAGGAGAAAAAAGGACCAATTCCTTCTTAAAATGGTGACAGAATCTTTTCGCCCTTTTTGGCAATGATATACCTAACCATTTAAAGTGTCTTTCACTCAGAAAGTAACGCGCATAATACAACATTCACAGGCACAGCAGCCTCCATCGTCGCAAAGCAGTCATTATTCGAATTCAAAAAAGTTAGTGAGATCCCATGTCCATTTGAACTTTCACCACCCCTATCACAAGATAGCTCTGAATTGTATTTTCCCTGCTTTTTTTTTGACAAAACGGGAACCTTTTAGTCAACTGCACCCCACTGAAAAGGTGATTCCGTGATTTCCAGTTTTTTCATAGACTGACAGAATGAAAGTACATTGACAGTCAGGACAGGCAACCAACCAGGCATGAAGCCCACTACATTCAGGAGACAGGAAGATTTACATCAGGCTACTGATGGACAGTCTGAAATTGCTGCAAGCAAGTACTTCCAAACCTCAGTTAGCTATCAGAATAGAAATTCAACATTGTCACCAGAAAAAGAAATAAAATGTTTTGTAGGTGACTGCCAACAGTACCTCCTGGGCACTGTATGATGAATTTATCACATGTTGCGCCTGTGTTAAGCAAATGGTAAGTAATTGAGTCTCGTACTGGTGTTTGCTAGGCAAGGCTTTCACTTCTTGCATGCCAACAACAACCTTTGCGTTTGGTAGTAATAGAACAAATGTTTATTGCCATGGATTGCAGTACGAATTGCATGTACAATTTCCTTTCATTCATCCAAACTAAAGTTGAGCTCCTGACTGCAACCTACTGATTTACAAATCCATCTCCTCTGCCTGGCCCACCCCGCCCCCAGAGTTCATGACCCTTGCGTCATAATTTACAATATGTGGCACCCAGAGTTTTCTAAATCTCAGTTTGAACTTGGATGGATGAATTTGTGTCCAATTATTAGGGCTCTGATGTGCTTTTACAAGGGCTATTACCAAAACCAAAACGCACAGCAGGCTACAAGCTACAAGTGCCAGCAACTTTTTTTTCCTACAATTGATCCTTCTGCCATATATCAGCTGCTTGTGTTGCATTTAAACAAGAGTTTAATCCCACTTGTTGCTTCCTTTTTTCATCTTCTGTACCCTTTCTCACAAGCATCTCTCCCACATCAATCACCCAAGCACTTCTGCCTATCGTTATTCGAAAATTAAATCTTATTTATTATACATCCTGCTTATTGTCTTTTTTTCAAATTCCAGCATTCACTCAAGAAGCCCCGAATGACTTCTTAAGCACATTTCTATCTTTGCTGCAATTACACAAACTGCAGCTGTGATTAGTTCGCCGCAGGGGGAATAGAAAAAGACACCCTTGAATCAAAATGGAGGGACCTGACTGTGTATTATTGTCTCACAATGCTGAAGTTTATTGCTGAGACCTGCTTATCCATTTGCACTGCATACCATGGGAACTTCAGTCAGGTGGAAAGTGATTCTGTTCTCTGCCTGACATAGCCCTAAGTATCGCAAGAGCAGCTAAACCCACTGAAGCCCTTTCCAGTAACTGAGACATTTAGGATAATCTTTATGAGAGTTTTGCATGAGCCTTCTGTTTGTCTGCTGTTGTTAGAAGTGGAGTTAATGATGAGCTTCCACTGACTGTCTTTCCTCCGAGGCCAAAAGCGGCTGTTTAAGTTAAGTACCCCCTCCCTCAAGCTCTTGGGAAACCACTCGAGAGGGATTTGCTTGGCTCAATGTTCATGACACATAATGAAAACAATTTTACGCTGTGGAGGGAAGTATCGGGCAATTACTAACGTGACAGCCACCTGCAGAAGCAAGCCCTCTGCAGCAGCGTTGGGCCGTTCATGAATATTTTATGGTGTGATGTTATTCTGAATGGCTGGGGCAGGTGAAGGGGGCCGAGGGTGTAAGTACACAGCTGGAGGCTGTGTAGCAAGTCCTGTTTCTCTGCAGCAGTCCATAGTATAACACCAAGAAGATTTTTGACCCTGGATGAGTCTTTGCAAAAGTAGAAGGAGTAAAGGAAAGATGATGTGACAAGTCATGGTGGGCACTCCTCAGAAAACTCTTGTTGGCCAATTTTACACATCATGTCTCACTTGAAAAGCCACTGTATCAACTCTTTCAGAGGTTTGTGATATAATTTGCTAACTTGAGGTCTGAATTGTGATTAGAAAGGCAGTTCAATTAGGCTTGACCTCTGACCTGGTTCAACTGTTACCCAATGCTTGCTGCATTCTCTAATAAAAGAAACATTATCATGTTATATGGGTAGCTGCATACAATATTTTAAAGAGAATAAGAAGGCTACAAGTTGTCAGAAGAGATAGCAAATGTGAGCATCAGTATTATCAGATGTATGAGTTTGAATGTTAGTATGCTTGACCACTGTTGGTATGCATCTCAGAATAAAAGGGTGTACACCCCAATGTTAAATGAAGGAGGTGCTGTGAGAGTTAAGACTAGTATAGAAAATGATGAAAGCGTTATCAAAGATTAAACATTTAAAGGACATACAGCATTAGACTATGGTTGCCCTTCAAGAATGCTCCAAATGTTACTCAATCATTAGCAAAGGCAAAAGACACAGAGGTCCAGCAGCAAATTTTATAACAGGTAGTTGTCTATTTTTCTGCATTTATTATTTGTAGTGCAGCCAGCTGAGTGACATATTTGTTAAGGTTAAGCACATGTGAAAGAGGAGAATAACAACACAAATGCATTGAGGGCAAGGAGAAACCACACCAGTGTATAAAGAAACATAATAAATTAGAATTTGTAGAAAATATGGAGGATGGGAGGAAGGGGGTTGGGGTGGCTGTATATCTGAAAGATTTTGGAAAAAGTCCATGCCCAGACTGTGATCTGCAGAAAATAAAGCAGAGCTTAATGTAGAGTCCGCAAGCAATTGCCTCACAGTGACCATTATTTAGGTTTCTATTCTCTATTAGGTACTAAAATCTGGAGTTATCAGATGGTTAATAGGTCTTTATGGTTTGCACTTTGGAGAAAATAATTATCTGAGACAAATGCCCTGCATACAAATGGGTATAATTGTGGCACTTTTATTAGAGTAAAACAAGAGCAAAATGCATGAAAAGCACTGATCTACACATCCTACAAAATTCATTTTTATATTCAGAAATGTTATTGATTATATTTTGTGTTGCTTTGAATGAGTGAGATGAATACGTGGGCATAAATGCACCTCTCTCTCGCTCTCTTGCTCTCTCTCTCTCTCTCCCTTTCACTCACTCACTCACTCTCATCTCTATCTCTCTCTCTCTCTCTCTCTCTCTCTCTCTCTCTCTCTCTCTCTCTCTCTCTCTCTCTCTCTCTCTCTCTCTCTCTCTCTCTCTCTCTCTCTCTCTCTCTCTCTCTCTCTCTCTCTCTCTCTCTCTCTCTCTCTCTCTCTCTCTCTCTCTCACATTTTAATAAAAAATTGGGCCCATTTTTCATTATATTTAGAAATAAATTGCACTTCATTCTAAAAATTTTCTCCAGGCCAAGAAACTGGAGCAATGATCAATTACGCAAAATTGTTGTTTTTTTTTTATTCTTTCCATTGTTGGAGCAGGAAAACAATGATTTTTGGATATTCCAAACTTCAGAAGATGCATTCTAATGTAATATGGATTCTGCTAAAAACAAACCACAAACAAAGAAAAGCACATTATCCCCCCATGCCATTAGAAAATGCTGTGTCAGAAGCTGAAGACAGCAAGAAAGGAGTCAGAGATTTCACTGTGAATATTGCAAAGAATTAATTAGCAAAAAATTAGGAATTTTCAAACTGCATATTAATGAAATATAGATTATGCTAAGTACAGGGAGAAGAAATAAATCTGTTTTCATTCAAAATGTTATAGAAAGTAATCATGCATCTAAATGGAATTGCTGTATTTATAACTGCTTGCAACAGAAAAATAGCTGCATGTGTATTAAATAGGACTCCACAACATAAATAAAACATTTTAGAAATGCTCATTTTCCAGTAGAGCCATTTGTCAATTTCAATGTCAGTTTCATGAATTCAAATTCGGCTAAGGAGTAATCTTTGCGTATGATGGCTGATTTAAATATCAACAAATCTATCACCAAAGTGAGCACTAAAATAACTAAAATGACTGGAAAACAACACCATACACACGATATTAATTATAAAAGATAACATATTCTGATAAGACCCTTTATTTTTCATGATTTTCAAATATCACAATAGTACACCATGTTAATTTTAAAATAAGCTAAATCAATGAAGAGTAAGTCTGATTTTATTTCACTGTTTTCTTGATCCCATTTATTGCTCATAAAAAGGACAGGAGATTGCAGCAATTAGAAGCTGCATGCATGCTAATTTAACAGATCTAGGTATTCCCTTTGGATGCACTCCATTCTTGTTCTCAGTTTTGGCAACAGCTTGGAGCTGATTGTTGACTCCAGGAAGGGAAAGCTGAGAGACAATGCACCTGTCTTCATTGACGGGACAGTGGTGAAGATAGTCACCAGTTTCAGGTTTTTGAGTAGGAGGGAACTGCAGATGCTGGTTTTACCCCTAAGATAGACACAAAATGCTGGAATAACTCAAAGGTTCAGGCAGCATGTCTGGATAGAAAGATTGTGTGATGTTTTGGGTCAAGACCCTTCTTCAGACTAAGAATCAGGGGAGAGAGAGACACAGATATGGAAGGGTAAGGTGTGAAAACAAGAGATCAAAGGGGATGGAAGATCAAGGAAATGTAGGAAAATGTTAGCCAGGGGAAGGTGAGCATGTGATAAAATTTAATCAGGAGGACAGTCAGACTGGTCGGAGAACAAGGATGGAAAGGGATGGAGAGAGAGGGAAAGCAGGGGTTACTTGAAGTTAAATAAGTCAATATTCACACCATTGGGTTGTAAGGTGCCCGAGCAAAATATGAGGTGTTGGTCCTGCAATTTGCATTGGGCCTCACTCTGACAGTGGAGGAGGCTCAGGACAGAAAGGTCAGTGTGGGAATGGGAGGGAAAGTTAAAGTATTTAGCCACCAGGAGAACATGTAGATTAGATTAGATTAGATTAGATTCCTTTATTGTCGGTCTGAACAAAATGTTGTTGCCTGCAGTCATACATATAATAATAAATAAAAAAACATACAATAAACACAAATTAACATCCACCACAGTGAGTTCACCAGGCACCTCCTCACTGTGATGGAGGCAAAAGTCTTAAAGTCTCTGTCTCTTCATTCCTTGTTCTCCCTCTGCGCTGAGTTGATCCAGGCTTCTGATGTTGTGACCCCGCCGGATGATGGTTAGTCAGTCCCGTGGCTCAACCGAGCTCCGCGAACGGGCCGGTTCAAGCTCCGTGGCCCGGGGTGGTAGAAGCTGCCGAAGCTGCCGCCCTCCAGTCCAGCGGACGCAGCTGTAGTTGCGGGAGCTCCGGAAAAACAGGTCACCAACCTGTGACCTGCGAGCTCCCGACGATGTTGTCCACTGGGCCCACGGCCGAGCCCCGAATTCGGGTCGCCAATGCCGGAACGCCACCTCAGCCCCGAAGCCCCGCAGCCGGGCCACCGCCACCGGAACGCCAGAACGCCGCCACAGCCCGAATTCGGTTAGATTCGTGTTGGTAAGTCCTGGCTGGCTCTGCCTCCGGAGCCTCGCGGTCGGTCGCAGTTGGAGGCTGCTAGCTCCACCATTAGGCCTCAGCGCAGACGGAGGCAGAGAAGTGGGATACGACAAGAAGAGTCGCATTCCCCCGAAGGAAGAGACAAAAAAAACATGTTTCATCCCCCCATCCCCCATACACATACACCTAATAAACAAAAAATGTAAAAACAGACAAACTGCAGGCGAGCCGCAGCTGTCAACAGCGCCGCCACTTCCGGAACTGTAGGGCTTGGTGGACTAGGTGGAGGTGTTCAGCGAAACAATTGCCGAGCCTGTGCTTGGTCTTGCCAATATATAGGAGTCCACTCCTGGAACAGCGGATACAGTAGGTGTGGTTGGGAAAGTGAACCTCTGTCTCACCTGAAAGGACTGTCGGGTCCATGGATGGACTCGAAGGAGGAGATATAGTGACAGGTATTGGCACATAATCCTCGAAAAGCCGTCACATACGGCACATAATCCTCCAACATTTACGCCACCTCCAACGGGATCCCATCACTAGCCACACCTTCTCATCTCCACCGCTCTTTACTTTCCGCGGAGAACGTTTCCTCTGCAACTCCCTGGTCAACTCATCCCTTCCCATCCGAACCACCCCCTCCCCAGGTACTTTCCCCTGCAACCGCAGGAGTTACAGTCCCTATACCTCCTCCCCTGACTCCATCCAAGAGCCTATAAAAGATTACACCAACAGTATGACAGTGCACTCGTGTAAATCTAAAACTTTATGTAAAAGAACTTGCACATCTATCCACTTGCACATTACAGGTTTAATCCTGTAAAACATATGTCGCAACTGAGCCCACCAGTTTTATAGAACTAGTGTTTGGCTGTTCCATTGGCTGCCATTATCCTCCCATTTCAAGTTATGAGTGTTTTATTGTTACAGTATGTGTTCTGGGAACAAAACAATTAACTTGTTGCAGCTTTACAGGCATATTACAGGAACACCACAACAAATAAATTGTTCAGAGCTTGAGGTTTGAGGGGAAAAAGTTGCTCTTGAATCTGGTAACAGTTCTCAGGCTTCTTTACCTACTTCTCAATGGTGACAGTGAGATGAGCCTGTGGCTGGGGTGATGTGGATCAAGGATGATGTGGCCAACGTGACATTAGCTGCTTTTGAGGTAGGGCTTTCAGTAGATCTCTTTAATGATGGTGATGTCAATACCCATGATGGACCAGGCAATATCCCCCCACTTTCTGCTGCCTTCTTGTTTCCTCAACCTTCAAGTTTCCTAACTGGGTTATGATTCAGTATGCTCTCTACCGAACACCTATAGAAGTTCAATAGAGTAGTCATCAACATCCTGAATCTCCTCAAATTTCTATAGAAGAAAAGTTGTTGATGAACCTTTTGTGATTGCACCAATGTGCTAGTCCAGGACAAATCTACAAAGATGTACATATCCAGGAACTTGAAGTTGATGACTCTCTTCACTACTGACCCATTGGTGAAGACTGGTTCATGACTCCGATTACTTTCATTTGCTGATGCCTAATATCAACTCCTTGTTTTGTTAATGTAAAGAGCAAGATTGTTATTCAGGCACCATTCAATCAGATGATCAATTTCCCTCCTTTGCTCTCATTCAGCATCACCCATCATTTGTCCAACAATGGGTGGTATCGTCGGTGAATTTAAATGTGGTAATGGAGCTGTGTTTGGCTACACTGCTATTGATATACAGCAGGGGTGAGCATGCAGCCTTAGGTGTCCCTGGGCTGATGGTCAGAGAAAAGGAATTGTTGTTGCTAATTCATATGATTGAAGTTTGTCCAGAATCAAATTACAGTTCCCTGAGTTTAGAGGGATGATGGTGTTGAACACCGAGCTGTACATGTTTTCTTGTCCAAGTGGTGCAATGCAGAGGAGAAAGCCACTGTTGATCTGTTTAAGCAGTAGTCAAATTGGGGTGGTCCAGGTCCTTACTAAATACGGAGTTGATATGAGTCATAACTAACCTCTCAAAGCACTTTGTCAATGGATGTGAATGCCACTGGTCGGTAATCATTGAACAAAATCACCATGCTCCACTTGGGATATTCTTTATCCTTGGGACATTATGGATATTCTTTTAAAGCAGGTGAGGATCTCAGACAGCAGTAATCAGAAGTTGAAGATACCTGTGAAAATTCCAGCCTGTCGGTCTGCGCAGGTTTTAATGTGCACCATTGATGCTGGAATTGATTTCTGAGCATTCACCCTCTTCAAGGATCTTCTGACGTTGCCCTCAAGGACTCCCACTGCATTGTTGGGGGTTGTGAAGGTACATCGTTGTTTTCACTTTGGAACTAAACATAGAAAATATTGAGGTAATGCAGGAGTGATGCGATGTTGTCATCTGAGCTACTTGACTTCACTGCATTAGAAATCTTGGCATGAACACCCTGCCACAGTTGCCAAACATAAGTTCAATCCTATAGTTTAGACCAAAAATAGTTCTTTGCCTTCTCAATGGCCTTCAAAAAGGCGTACTTGGACTTCTTGTATGATCTTGTATCACCTGACTTGAATGCCAAAGATCTTGTCCTCAGCAGATCATGAATCTCCTAGCTCATTTTACCAAAATGTCCCTCTCCAGAATAGACCAAGATGTTTTGGTGACCTCTCTGTTAATGCTTGGCACTGGCCAACTACTCTTTGTGCAAAAACAATCTGTTCTGTTTTCCTTCCTCATTCTTAAACTTAATTTTTTAATCATCTCGAATTTCACAGTTTCCAAATAATTGTAAAGAATGTGTTAGATTAACATTAACCTTCTTCATCTTAGAAATTTCAATTAGTTCATCTATTCCCAAATTGTATCTTTCAGTCGTAGCTAGGTGCAAAATTATTCATGAAACACTGGGCTGAGTTTTGCCTCTGAAAGAATTGAATATATGATTGTCAGAACGCATAGCATTGTATCTTTTTTTATTCATTTATGGGAAGTGGGAGTTGCTGGTAATGGTGACATTTAATCCCAATTTCTAATTGCCCCAAACTGATGAATCAGCTAAAAGATGGTATCAGATCTAGAATCACATATAAAGCACATTAGGTAAGGGTGGCAGATTTCCTTCCCTGGAGAACATTAATCTAACAGATCGATCTTTATGACAATACCAGAAAGTAAAATAATTTTGTGCTTTCTGGTATTGAGACTAGCTTATTTTTTAAATTCAGATTTATTTATTGACTTGAATTTAAAATTCCCAGCTGCCAAATATGAGTCTCTAGATTATTAATCCAAAACTCTGGCTGGTAATCAAGCAAGTTAACTAATACTACCAACCATTAACCATTGACCCACCAAGTTTAAAATAGCCCCAGATTATAGTATGTGCATGTAGGTGGGATGCAATGGTTGCAGGCAAATAAACTATTCGCTATCTTGTAGGTATTTCGCTTTTTCCCCAAATCAACAGGGGAAGACAAAGCAATCACGGGCAACACAGATGGAGATGTGAAGTACCACATGTTTAAGGTTCAAGACAATGCTGAAACACAAAGAACTAGATAATATTAAGAAAACCAAAAACAACAATAATGTTATCAGGCGAAGGAGGAAGAAGCGCAAATTAATGTACACAATCTAACATTAGTGTGCCTTGTAAGTTATTAAATTACAGAGAACCAATTCAGCAAATCAGCCAAATTATTATCATACAGCAAAAAAAGGGAGAGAGAAGGTCATTATGATTATGAAATTGGGTGGTGTCACAAAAGCACATTTGAAATTCTTGGATGTACTTGAATTATTTATGCGCCTATGTGTATTAGATTCAGCACAATGATGGAATAAGGAAAATTGAGTAGTTTAGATTGGAAAAAAATAAAATAAAAGTTGTCATATTCACAAGGCCCTTTGATTATCTATATTATAGATTATAAGTTATCCACAAGATTATTTTATGTATCTAACTGAATGGATTTGCTCCACAAAAAGAAACAAAACTGTTCAAACACTTGTCAAGAATTGAGTTTCAAGTGGAAGATTTCAGTTTAATTCTGCAGGCAAATTTCAGAACTGATTAGCGATCTATATACAGAATTTTGTTCAATAGACAATAGGCAATAGTCACAGGAGTAGGCCATTCAGCCCTTCGAGCCAGCACCGCCATTATATGTGATCATGGCTGATCATCCCCAATCAGTATCCCGTTTCTGCCCTCTCCCTATATACCCTGACTCCACTATTTTTAAGAGCCCTATCTAGCTCTCTCTTGAAAGCATCCAGAGAACCCGCCTCCACCACCCTCTGATGCCGAGAATTCCACAGACTCACCATTCTCTATGAGAAAAAGCGTTTCCTCGTCTCTGTTCTAAATGGCTTATTCTTAAACTATGGCCCCTAGTTCTAGACTCACCCAACATCAGGAACATGTTTCCTGCTTCAAGCGTGTCCAAACCCTTAACAATCATATATGTTTCAATGAGATGCCCTCTCATCCTCCTCATGGGCTTCAGTACTTGGAGCCCATCCCTTTCGGTAGCCATGGCACTCATGGCCTCCAAAAGATTATAGGAATGCTGAAGTGAATGGCTTCAAAGAGCATGACTTAACTCTTCCCTCTCAGAATAAAAGCATTTGCAATATCACCACGGCCACTCTATAAATACATTATGGAACATATAACAGTAGAGCATTGAAACAGGCCTTTGGCCCACAAAGTTCATGCAGACGTGATGTCATTAAACACAATTCCCTCTGCTTGCACATGATCTGTACCTTTCCAATCCCTCCATTTCCATGTGTAGAGGCTTAAATACCACTGTGGTATCTGCCTCCGCAACTGCCCCTGGAGGCAAGTTCCAGATATTCACCTCACTCTGTGTAAACAAACTTGGCCCGTGCATCTCCTTTAAACTTTGTTCCCCTCACCACAGCTCTGCCCTCCAGTACTTGATATTACCACCCTGCAAAAAAAATTCCACCCATCTATCATATCTATCCCTCTCAGAATTTTATACATTTCTATCATATCTCACCTCAACCTCCAACGTTTCAGAGAAAACTTTCCAAGTTTGTCCAATCTCTCCTTATAACTAATACCGTCTAATCCAAATAACAATGTGGTAAACCTCTTCCGCACTCCATCCAAAGCAATGTTCCAACTGCGGTCTAACCAAAGCCCTATAAAGCTGCAGCATGTCTTCTTTTATCTTATACTCAATGCCCTGACTAATGAAGGCAGTCTATCAAGTGCACATGCAGTTTGACTGTTAGCCAACTAGACTGGATGGCTGCCTTCTACAATGAACACCACGCCCCATGGAGGACCTGCTACATATTCTCCAGTTGCTCCCACTGCATAGAACAAGAGTAACTTCTTCTTCCTCTTGCATTTGAGGCAGCAGAAGTTATGTAACGCCCTCCAGGCAATGTAGCCATTTCAATGTGCTGTTGTCGAGGGTCATGAGGTCCACCCCTCCACCAGGGGGGCGGAGAACAGCGCAATCGAAAATGACGTGCTGTTTGCTGGTCTACTCCATACACGCAGGCTGCTGATGAATGCAGCCCCCAGCATTGCATGTTGGTGTTGAACCCTGTACGGAGCCGGTTCAGGGCGACCCACTCTTTGCGGGGCAGGTCCGAGCCGGGTGGGCCTGTGGCGTTCGGTGCAACGGTGAATTGAGGAGGTCATGAAGTCTGTTCCTAGCTGGTTCTCCATGGTGTTGAAACTGGAGCCACAGAGGGTCACTGCGTGACGGGACAAGGGGCATGATCAGGCAATCTGTGTATAGACAGAATTTTCCATTGCTGTCGATTGCTCTAGGGCAAGGGTGAGGAACCTTTTCATGTTGGAATGCCGCATTAAGTTAGTTGTAATCTAATAAGGCCACATCCAGGAAACGTCAATTAGATATAATTCAAAATGTACATTAAGTAAGTAAGTAAGTAAGTAAGTTTATTGGCCAAGTATTCACATACAAGGAATTTGGCTTGGTGCTCCGAAAACAAGTAACACCATGACATACAGTGACAGTTACGAATGACTCATGAAACACTAAACATTAATAAAAATAAAACATTAATGATAAAACACCATTGAGCAAGCTTGTGAACCAACAAAATACCAGATCAAAGGGAAGCTACAAATTTTTGGCTGTTGAGCAGAGCAACTACTCGTGGATAAAAACTGTTTTTATGTCTGGATGTGGCATTTTTGACAATCCGGAGTTGCCTTCCAGAGGGAAGTGATTCAAAGAGATCTTGATTATTTTGTAAAAATCTAACTACTATGTACTAACTTCAAGAAAATGAAAACATTTTGTTAATTCTAAAGTTAACTAACCTTTTAATTACTTTGTTGTGACTGTTTTTTTGTGGGAAAACATTTGAATATTTGGTTGCAACATGGAGGTGCACAGTTTCAGCTGATCTTCTAGATGGGTGTCCGTCATTTGTGACATAAAGGGCATCTTTATTTGGGTTAGGAAGGAGCATGTAGATTCGCAGCAATAAGTGGTTTAAAAGCAAGAAAGCATTTTTCGTGCTTGTTGCCGAAGACGTGGGTATTCTAATGCATTTTTCTATATTTCAATCGGATCTTTCTTAGCGTCAAATAAAGACTTTAAAATGTCATCTTCTGCGAGCTCAATCAGTTCCATCTGTAGTTCTTTGGGAGCCTTGGAGACATCAACTAGGTGAGGTTAAATGCTAATTTGAATGTGATGTCATGATTTTCAAAGTCAGTGAACCTTTCATTGTATTTCTTTAATTAATGTCTATAACAGTTGCGTATTCTTCAAATGATTTGCATGAATCCTCCTGCTCATCAATGACCTTCGCTAACTGGGGAAAACGTTCATCCGAAATTTTATTTTGAAGAAGAATACTGAAGACTGGACGGCCAGCGGACTCTCCCCGACATTTTCCCTCTCGTCAACCAGCCTCAGGCGGTGGTGGCGCCAGTCAGGCAGGGAGGTTAACGTACATTCTAGAGTCACATTAAAACTAAATCATGAGCATAACAGGTGTTAAAATAGCCCTCATGACTTACTAATATTTTAATTGTGGCCGTCAGTCGGGGAGGATTATTTTGTTGAATCTTCTTTTACTCTTTGGTATTTTAAATACGTTCATTTTAAGATTAAAATAAAAATAATATAAGACGAACAAAAACATATTAATAAAAATAAAAAGATTTGTTCTACAAAATTTGGATTCATTAATGGCCTAGAAGGCCACAGGTTCCCCACCCCTGCTCTAGGGCATCTGAAACAGATAGTTATTAATGAATATGATATAGTTGGGATCATGGAGACATGGCTCCAGGGTGACCAAGGCTGGGAGCTGAACATCCAGGGATATTCAATATTCAGGAGGGATAGACAGAAAGGAAAAGGAGGCGGGATAGCGTTGCTGGTTAGAGAGGAGATTAAGACAATAGAAAGGAAGGAAATTAACTTGGAGGATGTGGAATCGATATGGGTAGAGCTGCAAAACACTAAGGGGCAGAAAACGCTAGGTGGAGTTGTGTACAGGCCACCTAACAGTAGTAGTGGAGTTGGGGATGGCATCAAACAGGAAATTAGAAATGCGTGCAACAAAGGTAAAACAATTATAATGGGTGACTTCAATCTACATATAGATTGGGTAAATCAAATTGGCAAGGATGCTGAGGAAGAGGATTTCTTGGAATGTATGCGGGATAGTTTTCTAAACCAACATGTAGAGGAACCAACGAGAGAGCAGGCTATTCTAGACTGGGTATTGAGTAATGAGGAAGGGTTAGTTAGCAGTCTTGTTGTGCATGGCCCCTTGGGCAAGAGTGACCATAATATGGTTGAGTTCTTCATTAGGATGGAGAGTGACATTGTCAATTCAGAAACAAGGGTCCTGAACTTAAAGAATGGTGAGTTTGAGGGTATGAGACGTGAATTGGCCAAGATAGACTGGCAAATGATTCTTAAAGGGTTGACGGTGGATATGCAATGGAAGGCATTTATAAACTGCATGGATGAACTACAACAATTGTTCATCCCAGTTTGGCAAAAGAATAAATCAGGGAAGGTAGTGCATCCATGGATAACAAGGGAAATCAAGGATAGTATCAAAACAAAAGATGAAGCGTACAAATTAGCCAGAAAAAGCAGCCTACCAGAGGACTGGGAGAAATTCAGGGTCCAGCAGAGGAGGACAAAAGGCTTAATTAGGAAAGGGAAAATAGATTATGAAAGAAAACTGACTGGGAACATAAAAACTGACTGCAAAAGTTTTTATAGATATGTGAAGAGGAAAGGATTAGTTAAAACAAATGTAGGTCCCTTGCAGTCAAAAACAGGTGAATTGATCATGGGGAACAAGGACATGGCAGACCAATTGAATAACTACTTTGGTTCTGTCTTCACTAAGGAAGACATAAATAATCTGCCGGAAATAGCAAAGAACCGGGGGCTAAATGAGATGGAGGAACTGAGTGAAATCCAGATTAGCAGGGAAGTGGTGTTAGGTAAATTGAATGGATTAAAGGCTGATAAATCCCCAGGGCCAGATAAGTTGCATCCCAGAGTACTTAAGGAAGTAGCCGCAGAAATAGTGGATGATTAGTGATACTTTTTTGAAACTCTTTAGATTCTGGAGTAGTTCCTGAGGATTGGCGGGTAGCTAATGTAACCCCACTTTTTAAAAAGGGAGGGAGAGAGAAAACGGGGAATTACAGACCAGTTAGTCTGACATCGGTGGTGGGGAAAATTCTGAAGTCAGTTATTAAAGATGGGACAGCAGCACATTTGGAAAGTGGTGCAATCATTGGACAAAGTCAGCATGGATTTATGAAAGGTAAATCATGTCTGACGAATCTTATAGAACTTTTCGAGGCTGTAACTAGTAGAGTGGATAAGGGAGAACCAGTGGATGTGTTATATCTGAACTTTCAGTAGGCTTTCGACAAGGTCCCACATAAGAGATTAGTATACAAACTTAAAGCACACGGTATTGGGGATTCAGTATTGATGTGGATAGGGAACTGGCTGGCAGACAGGAAGCAAAGAGTAGGAGTAAACGGGTCCTTTTCAGAATGGCAGGCAGTGACTAGTGGGGTACCACAAGGCTCAGTGCTGGGACCCCAGCTATTTACAATATATATTAATGATCTGGATGAGGGGAATTGAATGCAACATCTCCAAGTTTGCAGATGACAGTAAGCTGGGGGGCAGTGTTAGCTGTGAGGAGGATGCTAGGAAGCTGCAAGGTGACTTGGATAGGTTGGGTGAGTGGGCAAATGCATGGCAGATGCAGTATAATGTGGATAAATGTGAGGTTATCCATTTTTGATGGCAAAAACAGGAAAGTAGACTATTATCTGAATGGTGGCCGATTAGGAAAAGGGGAGATGCAACAAGACCTGGGTGTCATGGTACACCAGTCATTGAAAGTAGGAATGCAGGTGCAGCAGGCAGTAAAGAAAGCAAATGGTATGTTAGCATTCATAGCAAAAGGATTTGAGTATAAGAGCAGGGAGGTTCTACTGCAGTTGTACAGGGTCTTGATGAGACCACACCTGGAGTATTGCGTACAGTTTTGGTCTCCTAATCTGAGGAAAGACATTCTTGTCATAGAGGGAGTACAGAGAAGGTTCACCAGACTGATTCCTGGGATGACAGGACTTTCATATGAAGAAAGACTGGAAATACTCGGCTTGTTCACGCTAGAATTTAGGTGGGATCTTATAGAAACGTACAAAATTCTTAAGGGGTCGGACAGGCTAGATGCAGGAAGATTATTCCCGATGTTGGGGAAATCCAGAACTAGGGGTCACAGTTTAAGGATAAGAGGGAAGTCTTTTAGGACCGAGATGAGAAAATCATTTTTCACACAGAGAGTGGTGAATCTGTGGAATTCTCTGCCACAGAAGGTAGTTGAGACTAGTTCATTGGCTATATTTATGAGGGAGTTAGATGTGGCCCTTGTGGCTAAAGGGGTCAGGGGGTATGGAGAGAAGGCAGGAATGGGATACTGAGTTGGATGATCAGCCATGATAATATCGAATGGCGGTGCAGGCTCGAAGGGCCGAATGGCCTACTCCTGCGCCTATTTTCTATGTTTCTATGTTTGTATGAAAGGGGCCCAATTTCAAGAGTGCCCTGCATCAGCTAATGTGCACTGCCTACAAGCTCAAAAAATGACTTATGCTCTTAAAGAAGAGGAATATTGTTGCTGTAGCAGGTGTTGGAAAGTGACTGCAAATCAGTTGAAGAGATGAGCTGGTTCCACATTTTGATAATGTTTTGCACCAGAGAAGGTCCTGAGAGGATGTGCCCTCAGCACATTCTCCTTCTTATTCCTGTTTGTCAGGAGAACTGGTCATAAAAGCAGTCACGTCCAAGGCTAAATTAATGGAGATCTCTAGAAAATTTAGACAGACTCTACAGTCCAGGGCATACCAGTCTCTGTGAACATTAGTAATGCTGTGGACATTAGAAGAATCAACTAAGGTTGATTTAATGCAAAAATCAGTAGAATTCAACAAGAAAAACCCCGTTGAAATAACAAATGATGTATTTCAATAATGCACGGGGTAGTTTGTGACAGTGCATGGTTCTCTGTGTAGGCTTAACACATGGAACCAGCTACATTGTTGTAATGTTGGTGATATTTGGTCAAATCAGATTTGTACTGATTTGATCTGCCTATGATCTGTCTACTCATAGAATCACAGAGTGAAACAGTGTGGAGATAGGCCCTTCGACCCAACTTGCCCACACCGGCCAACATGTCCCAGCTACACTAGTCCCACCTGCTTGCTTTTGGTCCATATCCCCCCAAACCTGTCCTATCCATGTACCTATCTAACTGTTTCTTAAATGTTGGGATAATCCCAGTCTCAACTACTTGCTCTGGCAACTTGCTCTATATACCCACCACCCTTTGTGTGAAAATGTTACCCCTCAGATTCCTATTAAATGTTTTCCCCTTCACCTTAAACCAATGTTAATAAACAATAGGTGCAGGAGTAGGCCATTCGGCCCTTCGAGTCAGCACCGCCATTCAATGTGATCATGGCTGATCATCCCCTATCACCCCGTTCCTGCCTTCCCGCCATACCCCCTGACTGCGCTATCTTTAAGAGCCCTGTCTAGCTCTCTCTTGAAAGTACCCAGAGAACCGGCCTCCACTGCCCTGCGAGGCAGAGAATTCCACACTCACAACTCTCTGTGTGAAAAAGTGTTTCCTCATCTCTGTTAAAAAATGGCTTACCCATTATTCTTAAAATGTGCCCCCTGGTTCTGGACTCCCCCAACATTGGGAACATGTTTCCTGCCTCTAGCCTGTCCAAACCCTTAATAATCTTTTATGTTCCAATAAGACATCCTCTCATCCCTCTAAACTCCAGAGTGTACAAGCCTAGCCACTCCATTCTCTCAGCATATGACAGTCCCGCCATCCCGGGAATTAACCTTGTAAACCTACACTGCACTCCCTCAATAGCAAGAATGTTCTTCCTCAAATTAAGGGACCAAAATTGCACACAATACTCCAGGTGTGGTCTCACTAGGGCCTTGTCCAACTGCAGAAGGGCCTCTTTGCTCCTATATTCAACTCCTCTTGTTATGAAGGCCAACATGTCATTCGCTTTCTTCACTGCCTGCTGTACCTGCATGATTACTTTCATTGACTGATGAACAAGGACCCCCAGATCCCATTGTACATCCCCTTTTCCCAACTTGACACCATTTTGATAATAATCTGCCTTCCTGTTTTTGTTACCAAAGTGGATAACCTCACATTTATCCACATTAAACTGCATCTGCCATCCATCTACCCACTCCCCCAACCTGTCCACGTCACCCTGCATTCTCATAGCATCCTCCTCACAGTTCACACTGCCACCCAGCTTTGTGTCATCTGCAAATTTGCTAATGTCACTCTGAATCCCTGTCTTCTAGTCCTTGATTTGCCTACTCTGGGCAAGAGACTCTGAATCTACCTGATCTATTCCTCCCATTCCTCCCACTACTCTTGTGGGTTAATGCATCATAAATCCAAGCTGCCTTACCAACATGGTAAATGGCAAGAACTATGCCACAGATTTATTGCTGTGTATTTGATGTCAAATCGGAAGCCAACAAGCAGTAATAGTGCCTGAGCAGGTAGTAAATTGGTACCCATTATGCCAACACAAAAGGTGACACACAGCCAAATATTTCAGCACATCTTCCTGAGATAAGTTGGTGTCATTCAACTTCAAAAAATATAATTGAACACTCTGATTAAACAAATATGTAAAACACACCTGACTGCGAAAATCTACCCTTTGCTTAAAATGTCTCTGTATTAGTCCATTATAGACACTGCAAGCAGATTTATCTCCAATGAGAACAGTTAATGACGGATTGGTTCGTTCTTGAAATAGCTGTGCAAATACCTAAAAAAATCAAGGTCTAATAATCATAATGTTTAGCTTATGAAAAGTGCAGCCAATGAAAAAGACTGAGTAGCTTTCTTCAGCTACTGCCTGTGCCGCAACAACTAATAGGCTTTTCTGCTTAAGCAGTGCTAGAATTATATTTGGTTTATGACCTTCGAGTTACATTGGTTATCTTCTCATCAAAGTCAGCCATCAACGGCCAGTGTCCAGTTTTACATATATTATAAAATGTTATCTATTATAATATCACCTTGGGGGCAAGTAATCTTCCTAACTGGACTACTAACTGCGGGAGGGACTGGTGTGGGGGAGGGGGGTGTTTGGCGGTGGGTGAGGGCGTGTGGTGTGGGGGAGGGGGTTGTGGGGGAGGGGGGGTGGTGTGTGGGAGGTGGGGGGGGGTTTGGTGTTGGGGAGAGGGGGTGGTCTGGGGAGGGGGGTGGTGTGTGGGAGGGAGGGACGTTGGGAGGGGGTGGGGAGGGGTGTATGTGACGGGGGGGGTGGGGAAGGGGGGGGGGGGGGGGGGGGGGGGAGGGGGAAGGGGGGGGAGGAGGGGGGGGGGGGGGGGGGGGGGGGGGGGGGGGGGGGGGGGGGGTGAGTGGGGGTGGTGGGAGGGGGGGGGGGGGGGGGGGGGGGTGGGTGGGTTGGGGGGGGGGGGGGGTGGTGGGGGGGGGGGGGGGGTGTGGGGGGGGGGGGGGGGGGGGAGGTAGCATAAAGTATAATTGGAGTCAATGAGGGGAGAGGTTAGTTTGTGTGATGGTCTGGGTTATATCCTCAAATCTCAGCAATTTCATATGGTCTTCGATGGATGGAGCTGTTTCTAAACCAAGCTGTAATGCATCCTGATAAAATACTTTGTACGGCGTGTCTGTACATGTTGGTGAGAGTTATTGGGGACATGCTGAACTTCCTAAAGGGCCTGTCCCACTTAGGCGACTTTTTAGGCGAGTGCAGGAGACTCTGCGCTTGCCTCATGATCGCCACATGGTCGCCACACGTTCGCTGGTGGTCTCTGGTGAGTCTCCTTCATGGTCGAGAGGAGTTCCCGTATTCTGGGAACTAATCGCGTCCTCAGTATGGTAGCAGCAAATTTATTTAACATGTTGAAAATTTTTCTGCAACCAAAAATTGGTCGCCATGGAGAAAATCGATACTTTTCTAGTCGTAGGTGCAGTTGTAGTCGGGTCGCCATGTAGTTGTAGGTTGTCAAGGTAGTCGTAGGTAGTTTTAGTTAATCGCCTTTGCTGACCGGGCATTTTCATTGGCTCATTGCAGGAAAAAAAAAGTAAGCACGAGTTTTTAGAACCAAGGATAACCGACCGGTAATGTTAAATGCCCGCTAAACTTCACAGCTGTGTATCTCTGGCTTATTAAAAGTTGTCTGGCTTCTTAAAAGTGTCTTCTCCCACATCTTCTCCCCCCCCCTTTCTCTCTTCCCCCCCCCCCCTCCCCCCCTGCCCTCTCTCACCCCCCCCCCTTCTCCACCCCTTCCCCCTCTCCTCCCGTCTCCCCCCCCTTCTCTTCCCCCCTTCTCTTCCCCCCCCTTCTCTCTCCCCCCCCTTCCCCCCCCCCCCCTTCCTCCCTCCCCTTCTCTCCCCCCCCTTCTGTCTCCCCCTTCTCTCCCCCCCCCCCCCCCCTTCTCTCCCCCCCCTTCTCCCCCTCCTTCCTTCCTCCCCCCCCCCTTCCCTCCCCCCTCCCCCTCCCCCCCCCCTCTTTTAAGGGACTTACCGTACACTGTGCTAGCCATCTTTAACCTTCCTGTTCATCATGGTGTGTGGCTGTGTCACCTTGGCTTTGCACCGTTTGGCTACCCCGCTTTCCCTGGCCCCTGCCTTTGCGATGTGTTTGTGTGTGTTTGTGTTCCGCTCTGACAGTTGCCGTTCCAGTTTGCGGCTTTTCAGGCGAGTGCCGCGCTCTTGAAGGTCGCAGGCAGTCCGCTGAAAAGTTGCCTAAGTGGGACAGGCCGTTAAGCCTTCTAAGCGAGTAGAGGCATTGGTATGATTTCTTGGTCATTGCTACAAATGGGTAGTCCAGGACAAGTTGCTGGTGGTATTTACTCCTAGGTATTTGAAGTTTTCAACCATCTCTACCTCGGCACCGTCAATGCACTGCTTCACTTCCTGAAGTCGATCTCTATCTCCTCTGTCTTGCTGACATTCAGAGAAAGGTTGTCTCGAAACAGGGTCAAAAGGTTCTCAATCTCCTTCCTGTACTCCGTCTCATCATTATTTGATATCCAGCCCACAACGGTGATGTCGTAGGCAAATTGAATTGGATTTGTACATGGCTGCATTGCCGTGGGTGTACAAGGAGTAAAGAAGGGGGCTGAGAACGCGTCCTTGCAGAGCGCTAGTGTTGAGGATTATCATAGAGGATGATTTGTTCCCTATTCTCACTGTTTGAGGTCTTTTGGTCAGGAAGTCATTTGAATTCAGTCCAAGCCTTCCCTCATAGGTTAAAGATAAGAACTTCCCACGAGCAACCAACCAATTCTTCATTAAATGCCATGATATTGCACACAGCCCACCACAATTTAGCAAATGTCACCCTGAGGAAAGCCCTGACAATACCAATCACATGATTGATCAGGAAGCGCTTTCTTGAGGCTGAAGGCAAGACCTGAGTAGAGAATGGGGATGCAAGATGCCTCAAGAAATAATTATGTTCCATGGTAAAGCGGATGGAGGTGATACCATCTACATTCAGTGTAAATGCTAAGACCTACACTGGATAACAAGCAACACTGAGGTATTATAATATTAGAGACAGCATTAATGTCTTCATTATTACTGCCTAATAAAAAAAAGCATCATTGGCAGAGAATTGAGTACTGCTACAGTTGTATCATGCACTCTTCTTTGCAATCATTTACTAATTTGCTGGCAAATTATGATTTTGTTTTGTTGATGTTGTTTTGTTAGGATTCAGGTGTGTTGCATAATGCAGATGTTCCAGTGTTGTCACTGACATTAACATGTTTAATTAACACTAATTTGATATATGTAGAACATAAAAGTGATGTAATTATTTTGCTATATTTGCTATATTTAATTTACAGGGTAAGTGTAGTTTGAATTTCAACCAGAAGTACTTTTGACCATCCTAAATGTAGGAAATTGTCCAAATTATGCAAATATTTATTGGGCAATGGAATTGTGCATTGTGCTTAAACATTTCCTTGCAAAATTAAAAAATCTGAGATCTTTTCAAATGCCAGACTCTCTCTGCATAGACAACTATTTACACACTCACGCATCGTATAATCACATTTGCCTCTCGGTTAAATTAAGAGATGTTAAACATTAACTGTGCAAAATAGAACTATGTAAATGGCTGGTTTTAAACTGTAGTCATTTAGAGTCAATTACCTAGCAGAGTAATGGAAAGATGTGCAGAAAATGTTTATACCATCAAAACAATATTCAAAGGTATTTAAAAATGATTAACAATTCTTTTTTATTAGTTCACCCATTTTGTTATTGCTGGCTGTCCCTTGATTTTCTTAAGTATTCCCTGGTACAGCGAAGATATGTCATACCATTGTGTGTTAATGTCATTGTAAACAATCAGCTTCTTTATGCTTGGATGTTCCAGTAAAGTGGTAAACGTGTTCTATGTAAGTTTATGGTTTATCTGGATGCTCTGAACATAGGCGGCAAGTATTTCTGCAAAGATTTCCCTGTGTGATTGCAGCTGTCGTTTGGTCACGTTGGTTGCTTACTAAAGTTATGGCAGGAAATTGGGAAAACCGTGCACATCCCAAAGACGTGCAGGTGTGTGGACGAAATCTCCCCAGTAAATTGTCCCTAGTGTGTAGTGTGCATGAGAAAGTGGAATAATTAGTGTGAACTAGTGATGGTTGGCATGGACTCGTTGGGCAGAAGAGCCTGTTTCCACCCTTCATTTCAAAAACTGTTCACCCAGGAAATATTATATCTTCTTTTCCAATATTGTCAACACACATGTGACCAGAATGACCCACACTGCCAATGATTTGTATTATTTTCTTGATTCTAAATAGTGTTACTTCCTGCAACTAAATAAACAATTAAAGCACTTCAAATAAAATAATTTCCAAAGGTTCTTTGATTATACTAATTTATTCATAACTATAGATACAAAAATAATATATTACTATAAATATATAATAATAAATATAAAATGATGAATTCATTTTATTTGAAACACTTAGAAAAGAAAAGTGCATTTTGCATCTTGCCTTTCAAAACATCTTATTTCACCAATACCAAAAATGCACCAGCTTTCGGAAGTATTTTCAATGTCATGGGGCAGGTCAAATGTATCATTAACAAAAGTTGTATCATTATTCTTCAAGGATCCTTTGAACTGAGATAAGGAAACTAAGTGGAGATTTAAGAAAGATAGGGATAGATAGATAGGGGGCTGAGAACTGTGAGGTCACTGAGAAAGTTTAATGGTAATTTCACTCTAGAAGATAAAATCATCAAATGTAGCCATAGGGGTTTGGCTAACTGATGGGATGGGCTGCAAATCCAATATGCTCCATAATATGTAATTGTATATACAGGGAATGAGAGATACAATAACATCAGCAGTAAAGTACAATTCAGAACATTAAAAAACACAGAGGAAATTAAAAAAATAGTGGGAAAGAAGAAAAACATTTGGTATAAAATAGATATACAAGCTGATTCAGAAAGTGAGGAGATGTAGAAGGAATGAAGGGCAGCTGGAGATAAGGGGGAGGTGACAGCCTTAACCCAACCTGTCTGTTGTGAAATTGATGGAACCAAGTAGAGGACAGTTTTAACTCTGCGCCCTAATTTATTGGGTGGGATGTAAAACTTGTTGCACCCAGTCCCATGGGTTCCCCATACAGTGAGCGGGATTAAAACTACCCTCCAAGGTAGCAGCACATAAACAAAAGGGAAGGGTAGAGGGATGTAGGAATGTGTACGCAAACATCTGATTACCCACTGAAAAATTATCACTGGAGGACGAACTGGCAACAGAAAAGAGTGGTCAGGGCAGATGGGGAAAGTAAATTAATCTTGCTGTCTTGAATAAGGGAAAAAGCTTGGTAGTCTTTATTTCATATAACAACTCAAGATAAATGACTACATGGAAGTTATTAGTTTTGATGAAGGGCATGTGAGAAAGACAAAGGCTTTCCATTTTTAAATTAATCGACACTCAAGTGATGTATCTGTGAAAATAATAAATAGGATTAAATGTAATCAGGAACCAAGAGAGTAAAGTGGCCAAGTGTGCATTCTGACTGTGGAATCTCTCCAAAATGCAGATGAAACATGCATAATATTAGTAAAGACTGCTGTTGTTGAATGTCTGCAAAAAGAGCACCTGGAAGATTAAAGCTGTGGACACAACATTAACAAAGTGCAGGCCACACTGAATTAATGAGCGCCACAGATAGATATTCAGTGGAGTCTTAATTTATTTTCCCTTTCTAGCCCATCCTTTACAAAAATGACAGCATCCCCTTATCGATTTTACACTCAGAGATCAATCAGAATTGCCCTGACTCAGACAAAATTTACAGCACTCGCTGACAGAGCCTGGAGCATCTGGATCTGAGCAGTAGTTAACAAGGAAGCAATATATAATGTTTGTAGTGGGAGATAGGCTTGGTTAAAAAATAAGCTAATCTGTACTGGAATTTCCTCCTTTCTGTCAAGTCAGTCTGCCCAGCTTTTCGTCCTCTTGTTATGAATTTCCCTCAAGTCATACTATTAATTATAACATGTTCCTAGGATTCATGTATTTAGGCCCAGAGGGAGGTCATCTCCTCTGCTGTTTTAGATAAAATATAAACTAGCAGATCACTCCTACTTAAACAATGTGAAATGTCATTTTGATGTACTCTATAAAGAAGCCTGAGGTGTTCCATCAAGAACTATGATCAATTCTGACAGCCCGACAATATCAACACTAAATGATGGGCTTGTGTGTTCCTAAACAGCCTCAATGGAAATCACTGCATCCGGAGGCCCATTGTGTAACTAACCAGCTGTATCAAATGCAATAATTATGGAAATAAATGGAGCACAATTCTAATGCAGATTTTGTATATTTTCAGTTGCTTCCAACAAATTATATAGAACTACTTGTGTGTCAATTAGAACAATCTAAGGATGAAGTACACACGATGAACATTACAATCTCCGTATTAATTATGTCAAAAAAAGTTCGAAATCTATGTGGGCACAATTTATTTAAACAAGATATGTTTCAGAAGGGCCTTTGAGGAGACAAAGATACAAACATGGCAGTGAATAATAATACAATTATTTTAGCTGGCTATCAATCTAATGCACGGCAAATACTTAAAAAAAACATAAACCAATGAATTATAAGACAATAAAGTAACAAAACACACTGTTATTTCACGCACCAAACAATAACATTCATAGATCATACAGCGGAATAGAAACTCATATTTGTTGTGGTTTAATCAGGTGTAGCACTGATACTTCCATTCAAATCATGTGATTTAATCATTGGGGACATGATTTAACCATTTGTCACTATCCACTATGACACGCATCGGTGACTAAAAATATGTCCAAAATGAAATAGGGCTTTGAGTGCCACTGGTATAACTTGTTTCACAGGGTCAACATTGTGTTCCAAGATTGAAACACATTCAATGCTATTTGATGAACAGTCAAACCATCATGCTCATAGTCACACATTATCTGAATTCCCTTGCATTGCATTGCACAGGCTGTAGTGTACTGTATGTAGCCCAAGTGTTTTCATAAAAGTAACAATCACATTGAGCCTTAAGGGGCTGTCCCACTTGGGCGACCTAATCCGCGAGTTCTGGCGAGTTTGCCCTCGACTCATACTCACAGCATGATCGACACGAGGTCGTAAGAGGTCTTTGTAACTCTCCTTCATGCTCGAGAGTAGTCCCCGTGTACTCGAGGTCTCAGCTAGGTCGCAGTGTATTTTTCAATGTGTTGAAAAATGCCCGCAAGTAGAAACATAGAAACATAGAAAATAGGAGCAGGAGTAGGCCATTCGGCCCTTGGAGCCTGCACCGCCATTCAATATGATCATGGCTGATCATCCAACTCAGTATCCTGTACCTGCCTTCTCTCCATACCCCCTGATCCCTTTAGTCACAAGAGCCACATCTAACTCCCTCTTAAATATAACCAATGAACTGGCCTCAACTACCTACTGTGGCAGAGAGTTCCACAGATTCACCACTCTCTGTATGAAAAATGTTTTTCTCATCTTGGTCCTAAAAGATTTCCCCCCTTATCCTTAAACTGTGACCCCTTGTTCTGGACTTCCCCAACATCGGGAATAATCTTCGAGGGCAAACTTGCCAGAACTCGCGGATTAGGTCGCCAAAGTGGGACAGCCCCTTAAGGGGCTAATCCACGAGTTCTGGCCAGTTGCCCTCGACTCATACTCACAGCATGGTCAACACGAGGTCGTAGGAGGTCTTCGTAACTCTCTTTCATGTGCGAGAGTGGTCTCCGCATACTCGAGGCCTCAGCTAGGTCGCGGCGTTTTTTTCAATATGTTAAAAACTGCCTCCGAGTAAAAAAAGGTCATAATGGAAAAAATCGATACTTATTTTATTCGTAGGTTTAGTCATAGTAGGTCGTAGTAGGTCATTTTTTCAAAATCTTCTAAACTCGCCAATTAGGTCGCCCAATTGGGACAGCCCCTTTAACTTCTCATTTGTTAGTGGGCAGATTATTTAATATTTTCTGGATATACAATGTCAGCAATAGTGAATTTAATCTAGTTGTCTTCTAGTGTATCATATATAGTACAAATACCATTTTCACACCCAAAAGGGTGATGGGTGTATGGAACAAGCTGCCAGAGGAAGTAGATGAGGCTGGGACTATCCAAACGTTTAAGAAACAGTTGGACAGGTACATGGATAGGCCAGGTTTGGAGGGATATGGATCAAGCGCAGGCAGATGGGACTAGCGTAGCCGCTACATGTTGGCCTGTGTGGGCAAGTTGGGCCGAAGGGCCTGTTTCCACACTGTATCTCTCTATGACTATGACTAAGTAAATCTGAGATTTGATCCATTGTGGGCCAAAGGGCCTGTTCCTGTGCTGTACTTTTCTATGTTCTATGTTTTATTTCCTGGGATCTTAAACAAAGAAAAGCTTTCCTATGCACATGAAAGCTTTGTCAAGCACATAGAAAAATATTTTGAAGAGATGTGAAGAACACGAGGAAGTGGACTGCTGGTGATGGAGTGGTAGAGTTGCTGCCTTACAGCACCAGGGACCCAGGTCCGATCTTGACTACAGGTACGGCTGTACGGAGTTTGTATGTACTTCCCATGACCTGCATGGGTTTTCTCCGGGTGCTCCAGTTTCCGCCCATACTCCAAAGACGTATAGATTTGTAGGCTAATTGGTTTCAGTAAACTATGTAAATTATCCCTAGTGCATATAATAGTGCTAGTGTATGGGGGTCGTTGGTCTGGCCGGACTTGGTGATCTGGTGTATATTTCTGCACTGTATCTCTAAACTAAGAATAAACTGCCTCAGCCGCAGTCTATATCCATTGAAAGTTTTCTAAAAACCTGTCTTTTAGAACAATTCGGCAATGTAAAACATAAATAACCCTTGGCACCTTGATCTCTACTGATGTTTGCTTTGTTAAGTTTATTGTCATGTGTACCGAGGTACAGTGAAAAGCTTTTTCACATAGTTGATGTACCAACTACAAATAAAAAATGCTGAGAACTGCATTTCTGGTGCTTATTACACTGGGCATTAACTTTTTTTATTTGTTGGGCTATCTGCAAGTTAGACAGGAGATACCTCCAATATTTTGTTTTAAGTGAATGTGCAAGGAAGGTCGCAGGTGCTCTTGGTGGCAAATTATTGAAATCCATTCTGAGGGACAGTATAAAACTTACATTAGAAAGGCACAGTTCATAAAAGCTTGCAGGACAAGCCATACGGTAGTCTTAAGGGAATATTGGAAGCTTTCCCTCATTAGCTAAGGTGTAGAATATAAAAGCAGCGAGGTTAAAAGCAGCAATGATACTGGTTTTAACACGGCATGAATACTGCATGCAATTCTAGTCATCACTTCACAGGAAGGTTGGTACTGGATAGGCTTCAGAGGAGATCTACGTGGATGTTGCCAGGATGGAAAAGTTGCACCCATGAAGAAAGAAGTACACCAAGGTTGCTTTCTTCGGAACAGAGGAGGCTGTGGGGAATTTTAATTGAGGTGTAAAATGATGAGGGTTTCAAAGTAAAGAGGAAGGATTTATTTCTCTAAGTTGAGGTATAAAATAACGGGCATAAATTTTAAATAACTAGTAAAAGGACTAGCAGGGAAATAAGAAAATAGTTTCACTCAGAAGATGCTGAGCATTTGGAACTCACTGCTGAATGTGTGGGAGAGGTAGAATTCCATTTTACAACATAGATTAGTTCTGTTTAGTTTAGTTTATTGTCACGAGTACCGAGGTAGAGTGAAAAGCTTTTTTTGCGTGCTAACCAGTCAGCAGAAAGACAATACATGATTACAACCGAGCCATCCAGAGTGAACAGATATATTATAAAGGGAATAATGTGAATAATGTTCAGTGCAAGATAAAGTTCAGTGAAGTCCGCTAAAAGATCGTCCGAGGGTCTCCAATGCAGTAGATAGTAGCTCAGGACTGCTCTCTAATTGTTGGTCCGACGGTTCAATTGCCTGATATCTGCTGGGGAGAATGCCGGGTGCAATTCATCCTTGATTATTCTGGTGGCTTTGCTGAGGCAGTGTGAGGTGTAAATGGAGTCACTGGAAGGGAGGCTAGTATGTGTGATAGTCTGGGCTGCGTCCACAATTCACTGCAAGTTCTTGCAGTCTTGGATGGAACCATTACTAAACTATACTATGATGCCTCTCAAAAAAATAATTTATACGGCGCACCTGTAGAAGTTGGTGTGAGTTGCTGGGGACATACCAAACCTCCTAAGCCTTCTACGGAAGTAGAAGCATTGGTGTGCTTTCATGGCTATTGCTTCGATATGGGTGGTCCAGGAGGAGTTGTTGGTGATATTTACTGCTAGGAATTTGAAGTTTTGAACCATCTCCACTTCGGTGCCGTCAATGCAAACTGGAGGAGCAAACACTTCCTGAAGTCTATCACTATCTCCTTTGTCTTGCTGACATTGAGAGAAAGGTTGTTTTCTCAACACCAGGTCACAAGGTTCTCAATCTCCTTCCTGTACTCTGTCTCATCATTATTTTATATTTGGCCCACAATGGTGGTGTTGTCTGCAAATTTGTAAATTGAATAGTCATAGAATAGTAAGATTAAACGAGAACTTACCAGTTTGAAGTTTGATCTTTATTTTATGAGGAGGAACGTTGAGGGAATACGTGAAAGAAGCCCGCTACGACGCATGCATGTCATCCTTCAAAGCAGCGGTGTGAGGTCACAGATACACTATAATGACCTAAAATAGTAAGATTATTAAAGAGATACCAGTTTAAGATATGACCATTTGAGGGTGGGAGCGGAGGGCACGTATTCCCTCAACGTTCCTCCTCATAAAATAAAGATCAAACTTCAAACTGGTAAGTTCTCGTTTAATCTTACTATTTTACTTCGGAGTCACGTGAGTGACTACGTGAAAGATTTCAAAGCTCTGTGACCTCATGCCGTGGAAAACGAGTCCATGCTTCACAACTGCCTTGGTAGTTAGGGAGAAATTGTTAATTATATTCAAAACATTCATACCAATTATTTAATGGAAATGATAAATCATATCGAATTAATTCAAATCATAACCCTGTATTCTTCAGGGATAAATTATCATACAGAACTTTAAAATGTTCCCCGAAAAACGTTCCCATACTGCTAACTGGTTTGTTATAACATTTCTGAAACGTTTTCTCCGACAACCATCCTGCAATCCTGAGGATTTGGTCCATGGATACATCAAGGCGTTTTGCTGCGGATGTAGCTGCAGCCCTGGTGGAGTGATAATTAAATATGTTATTGTCCACTCCCGCCTATCATAACCCATATTTCAGCCACCGCGAAATGGTCTGAGTTACACTCTATGGTACAGTTTCTTATAGCTGATTAAACGCCAATTCCTTGCCTCTGATAGCCTTTGTACTTTCACTGTATAACAAAAACGTGCTTCACTATACAGAGGCGTTTGTCCTCCGGGTAGGCCATCAATTCTATGACCTGCCCCGCTGATCCTGGCCTATTTTGTTTAATAATACGGTCCTGGATCACAAACCCCAAACTTCGTGCCGCAATAGTGAAGCCATCCAGTCTTACTTTTAGCAATAACTGGAGCTTATGCGCTGTGACTAGCGCTATCAGCATTACCATTTCTAGTTAGTTATCCAGATTTAATGCTGTAGCCGGCGACCAATTCCTTAGCAAGATCAAAGCCACACTTACATTCCAGATATAGGTGTATCTTATTTTTTGGTGGCTTGGTGTTAACATATCCTCTAAAATTTTTAACTGCCAGAGGATGTGATCCCACAGACTGTCTTACTGTTCGTTGCCACCAATAACTTGACAATGCACTTTTGGCACTATTCACAGTTCTGAAACTCAGTCCTCCATATTGCAGGCTGGTGAGCAACTGTAGCACCGCCGGAACATCCTTATTTCTGTGGTCCAGAAAGTTATTATGGCAGTAATTAGTCCATTTTAATATGACCTAAATACTGTTATTGTGTAGACCTTCTTCGTGCTGCTGTGATCATGTCCACAGTTCTTTTGATAGCCCCATGTCCCGTAGCAGTGTTTTAGAGTCTACAACCTACTAAATCAATATTTTCTATGACATGGATAGCTATCCTCAGTTACTGGATGCACCAGCAACTTAGGACTATGTCTTACCGTTATACATGGTTCCAGCACCATGTCCTGTACCCCGGAAAACCATAGTTGGGTAAGCCAATCAGGTACTAAGACATCCCCGATGCCGATTCCTGTTGAATGTCCCTTAGTACCCCAAATTTATAAAGTAGAAAAGGAGGTAATACATAAATGAAAACCCTCCCCTAGTGCAGTGAAACAGCATCTGTAGCTTCTGCCTCAGGATCTGGTACCAATGATACATACCTCGGTAACTGGTGATTTAACCCTGGATGCGATTCTAATATCCGGCCTTACATACTTTACTGATTTTAGCAAATACCGTTCTATCCAACATCCATTCAGTACTTTCAATAAATTTTCGTGACCTGGTGTCTGCCACTGAATTAGTATCCCTGGTAGATACGTAGCCCATAACCAAATATTCCTTTGGACACACCATTGCCAAATTTAATTTGCCAATTCATCACAAGCTGGTGATATCTTTCCACCCATATGACTTATATATGCCATCACCGAGGTATTATCTATCTACCATCTAACATGCTGCAGTTTCATTCCTGAGCAATAAGATTTTAGCCCATGAAATGCACTTAACATTTCTAACCCTTAGTGTTATGTAGGTTAGCTTCTTATATATTCCATCTCCCCCATAGCTCGAGGTGGTATCAGTTGTACCGTAACCAATTGCACTGGCATCTGTTTGTAATAGCACAGACGGGTTGTGAATAACTATTGGGTTTGGAGCAATACTTAACATTGTGTTCCCAACATTGTAATTCCTTTATAGCTTCTATCATTAGCTCCATTGGCCAAAATAAATGACCTCTATAATATATGCGCCCATTGAACTCTGTGGCTTTCCATATTAGTAAAGTCATTAACATATTAAATGTGTTAATGGTGTCAATTTTGACTTAAGTGGATGGACAATGAATCCCAGGTGTTCAAACAATTGTTTAGTGGCAACCACTGCCTAACATGCCGATTCATAAGTTATTCCCACAATAAGGATATCATCCAACTATACCATTACTCTATGATTTTGGTGTTGCAGCAGTCCCAACGCTGGTTTAAAATTTTTCCCCCTGTTGGATATTGAATAGCAAGGATCTTAAAGATTAATACTTGCCATACAGTAGCCTGCTGAACACTAAGTCTTTAGCACTGCTAAAAGTATCCATTTTTAAAATGAATATATTGCACAACATTGTGAAGTATTGATAATCCATAATAATACGGCAACCCCCATCTTTCTTATTTCTAATAAAGATGTTTGAGACAAATCCTGTTGTTCAGGTTTGGTTTATTCCATTACCAGCATGTATATCTGTCCGGTTTATGTTGTACTGGAGGGTTTTGTTTGTGTAGAAACTCTATCAGATATCCCTTAAAACTGCTAAGGATATATCTGTCCATAGATATATTACACCAAGCTTCAACATGAAGTTGCAATGTCCCTCCAACTTCCGTGCTCCCTATTAATGCTGGAGCCCCAAATTCACCTACCTCCATGGTTATTGGTGGTAACCAAGTTATTTTTCTTGGTTTCATATGCGGTTGTGGAGAGCCTAAAGGTTAATGTTACTTTTGCATCTTCCACAGTGGTCGTCCCGGGCCAAACCCTAAACAGGACGCTGCTGCTGGGTACCTCTGCCCAATTCTTTGTAGTATAATTACAAAAACACTACCTCTCTTAGGATGCACATGAGGTTAATGTCTTCCCCAGATAACCTTTGGATGCTTTAATCAGCCCCAAAGTCAAGCCTCCTCGCCAATTCTTTACCTGTTTAGACAGGTCTCCCCCCCCAAATAACGGGGTCTATAGCCCTTTGCTTACATAGTATAGCGAACTAGGGTCTAGAGCTGGCTGAATGGCCCTTCAAACTGCACATTGCAAAAAATAGTGCTAATGGCATCCTTGTGGTCACTAATTTTGTACACCTTTTTTAACATGCGGGCCAAAGCTGTTATGCCCGCCATGAGACCTTTCAGAGTATTACGGATTTTCCCAACTCCTAACGGCCTTCCCAACATGTCTGCAAATGCACCTGTAACAATGGCTACATTAAGAGCACCACAATATTCCGGGGTATAGAAGCCTTGCCAACACTTCAGCAAAAATATTAGCTTGAAGTTGATGGGTGGACTCACAGTCCTTCAATACTCACAGCCATCCTTCTCGAGATCATTCTCAGTGAGTTTCTGCTGGCAGTACTGCTCATCATGTTCAGCAGGTTGTTTTTTCCCCCCCTTCAATAGGGGACAGTGGCTCCATCACCTGCTCAGATTTTACCCCGTCAGACCTTCCATACCCTCCTCAGAGGCGTCTGACATTTCATGCAGCCCTTATGGGAAACTGCTGTGGGACTTATATTTATTTGCCCACTGTGGCTATCCTCCAATCCCGGAGCCTGCCACTGTGGAGAAATTTCCTCCAGCCACCGCTCCAGCCGACTTACATGCTCTCGGGCACTAGTCGTCGCGGGTGCTTTAATATATGGGACCGCTCCTGCCGACCTTGGTGCTCTCTGGCACTAGTCGCACGCGGTATTTCCCGCAGCCGGTCCCCATGCCTACGGGCACTGGTCGTTCCCCATGGTCCTGGTACTCACGGGCACCTCTACCCATTTAGGGTGAAGTTTGGCACTCGCTCCCTTATGGGAGATGCTGGTGCCGACATTCATTGCTGCCTGCTGCTGGTCATTAAACAGCAGCAAACTCTGTGTTGGCAGCACTTCAGCTCTATACTGACATCAGTAGCTGGCTGCCTGCTGTTCAGAACACAGCAGTAACGACCTGTGGCTCTGCCCTGACGTCCTTAGCTGGCTGCCTGCTGTTCAGCAACACAGCAGTAACGTCTGTGGCTCTGCCCTGACGTCCTTAGCTGGCTGCCTGCTGCTCTTCAGAATACAGCAGCCACGTCTGGAAAAAAGAACCAAAGGTAAGGGAAGTTTGTTCTTACCTGTACTGGTTTTCAGCCTGCCGTTTTGGGAGGAACGTCCTTCCTCCCGCAGCCCCACGGACCCCGTAGCGTAGGTCCTTGGGCTGCTGTCCCCGATGTCGGCTCTCTCTCTTCCGGGTGGTGCAGCCGCTTCAATCGGCTCTGGAGCCGCTAGCGACTGCATCCAACATAGACTCGCCTTGGTCTGGAAAAACCCCGGGACGTGTTGCTTCGCTTCACGCCCGGCAGCAGTCAATCTTGCCGGTGCGGGGAGCGACGTCGGGCACAGCTGTTCTGCTGCTAAAAATAGCTTTTAGGAATCCTCTCCGGAGGATTCGCGTGCTATCGGCTGCTGCTGGCTGCTGGCTGCGCTGTTTCTGCAGTTCTCCCCTCCAGCTCCCGCAGCTTCTTGTATTTCCTACCTGCAAGGTAAGTGGGAAAAATTTTGCAATCTCTTACCTGCTTCTTTTCATTTCCCTCTAGGGAGACGTCGTCTCCCACGTCTGACTCGTTCAATGCGTGTATGCGATATGACACGCATGCGTCGTAGCGGGTTTCTTTCACGTAGTCACTCACGTGACTCCGAAGTAAAATAGTACAGCACAGAACATACCGTTTGGCCCTCAATATGCATACATCTGTTTACTCATTTACACTGATCCTGTGTTCCTGCATGAGGTCTGTATCCTAAATGCCTATATAATTACTTGCCTAAATGCCTCTTAGATATAGTGATAGTATCTGACTCCACCACCTCCTCTGACAGCAAGTTCCAGATACCCATCACTTTCTGTCAAAAGATCTCCTTTCAAATCCATTTAAAAGCTTCTTCCTCTGCTTAAACCTATGCTCCCTTGTTTTTAATATTCTTACCATGGGAAACAATATATTCATTATAGTACATAGAATAGAACAACACAGGAACAGGCCTATCGACCAATAATGCCCAGGTTTGGATGCCAAGTTAAACGCATGCTTGTGTGATCCATATCCCTCTGTCTGGGTGATTCATATCCCTCCCTTCCCTGCATATCCATGTGCCTATCCGAAAGCCTCTTAAATGCTGTCTCCTCCATGACCCCCTAACAACACATTCCAAGCACCCATTGCGTCTTTATTTTATAACAGCAAACTGTTTCTTCAATATTTATCCAAATAAAAATCAAAGGATGGTAATGGAGTGACAAGTTTTCCTTTGATTACTGATTGATGCATAAAACAAGCATAAAAGCAGAAAGGCCATAATAAAAATTACACTGAATATCATGGAAAACACTTCTGGAATTTGTAAAGCTACTTGGAGCTTAAGTAGAATTGCTGCCTCACAGCGCCATAGATCAGGTTCGAACCTGACTTTGGGTGCTGTCAGTATGGAGTTTGTATGCTCTCCCCGTGACAGCATGGGTTTTCTCCAGCTGCTCCAGTTTTCGCCCACACTAGATGGACAGATGGGTTTGGAGGTTAATTGACTTTGATAAAATTGTAAATTGTTGCTCATGTGTACCATAGTGCTAGTGTATGAGATGATCGTTGGTCGGTGTAGACGGTGGATTGAAGGGCCTGTTTCCATGTCGTATTGTTAACGTCTCTACAATCTAAAGTCTAAATGTGGAATAGGAGATCAGATGGAGAGAGAAGAATTGGAAGGGAGTGGATATATGCCGTTCCCTGTGGCTCAAACCATCTAGAATCAACCAATCAACCTGAGAAAAAAATCAATACAATGCCAATTCCTGTTCTCCAATTGACCTTGTATTGATTTTTTTGATAAATATTGAAGTATTGACTCTTCTCTATTGCTGAAAACACATCCATTTTATGATGGAAATTTTAAAGCAATCTCAATGTAAACATTGCAAACCAAAACACTTTCATATATTGAATTATGCTAAACACCATTTAAGCATCAATTAATCATGCCTACCATTCACAATGTCCATTTTTTTATTGCCTTTGCCTTCCTGATGTTTGTATGCAGAGTTTTCACTTTGGTTGGGATAGAATTGTTGATTTGCAACAGGAAAGAAGTAACAGGCTTTGAGAGAGATCTTGATTAAATCAGGGCAGAAAAGGCTTATCTGATTGGACCACCTTGGCATGGTCATCATCGGGCTGGTCAGGCTGCTGACAGGCAACAGTAGGTTCACAGGTTGCATGACAGTGCAGGGAATATGAACCAAACAACTGCTTCAGAGCAGCACAACCACTCCCCTGTGAAAGATGTTGGAGTAATGTTTACATGACTGCAATGGGAAATGCAAAATCTTCCCAATAATGTCATACAATTTCAACTAGCAGAAGAACTTGCCAGAAGAATGCCAACACTTTCACTGCAACATTCAGATGTTCAGATGGCACCAGCATGACATATTAACAATTAGATGCCACAGAAATGTACTTATGGAGCTGCCCTTGACTTTCACGCTGTAGGGTAGAAACCAGCACGGCACGCAGTTGGATCTGGACTCTCCTTACTCCTTGACATTGCCTTAAGCCCCTGTCCCACTTGGGCGACCTCCACCGAAGGAGGTCTTCGTCACTCTCCTTCATGGTCGAGAGTGGTCTCTGCATAGTCGAGGCTTCAGCTAGGTCGTGGCGTATTTTACAAGATGTTAAAAATTGACCACGACTACACATAGGTAGTTGTGGGAAAAATTGATATTTGCTTAGTCGTAGGTCTAGTCGAAGCCGGTTGTAGTAGGTCGTGATGCTAGTTGTAGGTACTCAAAGGTGGTTGAAGGTAGTCAAAAGGTAATAGCTCCAGGGTGACAAAAGGGTCAGTAGAAATTTAAACAGCAGAACATCACCTATTTCACCCCAAGGCATGTTCATTCATAGCTGGAGAGTTTTTTTTGGAGAGGAGACTTGTGTTTTAGAGATGGCACCAAAAAGGCAGCAGTGCAGGGGGAGGACACATCCTTCAAAAAATCCTGCCATGCAGGAGTTGCCCACCCAAGAGGAGGAGTGGCAGGAGGTGATGCCACAGGAGGTGATAGTGCAGGAGGAGGTAGCCCTGCATGAGAGACCCCTGGAGTAGGAGACCAGGGTGGTAGTATATGTTAACCCCATCCTTCACTGCCTCATTTGAAGGCAGCAAAGCAGCCCTTTCTCCTGTGTCTGACACAGCATCAGAGGCAGATGCCCCATTGGTGGTGAGGGGGGGCTGGAGGAAGGTTATGCCCTACACCTTCACCAGGCAGCAGGAGGGGGACCTTGAGGAATGGTTCCAGCAGAATGCCATCTGGTATGAAAAGGAAAATGAGATGTACAGGGACAGGGACAAGAATGACATGTTTGCCATCCACTGCCCCACATGTGTGCTTAAAGTTTCATCTTGTCAATGCCCAGCGCCACTCTCTTCCAGTCATCTGGTGTACTGGGACAGTCCATCACATCATCTCCATTCACCCATTGAGACCTCGTCTTGTGCTTCCTCTTCACCCTTGCTCTTCCCCTTCTGCCTTTCTTAAAAAGGCTGCTGAAGCAAAAGGGCTACTGCAAACAGTAGTTGTATTTTCACTAACATCCTCCAAACTAGTTCCTTCCTTGCTTGCATGGTTCAGAATGCTTTAAAAAAAACCTGGGAGGCATTTTTTAGTGAGAAAAAAATGCAGACATGACCATTTTATCAGGTGATCATTTGAACTGTAGACACTCGTCACTGGTCGTTGTTGGTTTTTTGTGTGGTCCTCTGAGGTGGAAGGGGGTCGTGCTCATTCACGGACCAATTTGCCTGAGACCATCCTTGAGTAAAACGTACATGGTCGAAGCCAATCTTCAACATAGTCGAAGGAGGTCTTCTTCATAGTCGAGGGAGGTCTTAAACATAGTCGTAGGAGGTCGAACACATAGTCGAGGAAGGTCATAGGAGGTCGTAGGTCGCCGCAACCTTGTTTTTTTTTTAGTCGCTTAAGGTCGCCAGGGGTCTCAGTGGAGGTCGCCCAAGTGGGACAGGGGCTTAAAGCTTTTTGGTTAATGCTTCCAATCCACAAACATTTGATTGTGCGTACCCATTTGTACTCTCCTGAAATTGCCCTACTAAACTTGCCCTCGCAGTCCCCTGCAGAAAAAATTGTGTGCAACGTCATTCAAAATGATACAGGCTCTTTTAGTTTAGTTTAGTTTTGTGATATAGCACGGAATCAGACACTTCTGCGCATGAGTCCACGCAGACCAGCGATCCCCATGCACTAGCACTATCCTACATACTAGGGACAATTTATAATTTTTACCAAAGGCAATTAACCTACAAGCCTGTACCACTTTGGCGTGTGTGAGGAAACCGGAGCACCTGAAGAAAATCCACGTGGCTACAGAGAGAACATAAAACTCCGTACATGATGCTACCAATCCCCTATTCTAGCCTCAGTCCATTCAGGCTGTGCAGTGTTGTTCAAAGAGAGAGGGAGAAGGGAACCAAATTGTGACATCCCCACTGGTTTAACTTCTGCGGTGGACAAATTAATGGAAACCGTCATTAGTAACATTATAAATACTTTAAAAATATATAATTTATTCAGGGACAATCAGAATTTATTAAGGAAACATCATGCCTTACAAACTTACTGAAATCCTTGAGGTAAAATGGAAGGAAGTTGAGGGCAGTGCATTTGACAGTGTTTATATGGATTTTAGTAATTATTTTGACAAGGAACCACATGCCTGGAAAAGCTATTGGAAACATGGGATAGTGATAAACAGCTTCCAAAATGGGCTCAGTGTTATGGTTATGGTTTTCAGGTCTTTTTGTGACTTGAAATCTATTCCAGAAGGCTCAGCACTTTAGCCCTTTTTTTTGTAACATCTATTAATGCTTTGACTTTAACATATAGGGAGCATAATAATGAAGTTTGCTAATATTACAAAAATGGACCATGAGGAAAGTTTTAGACTGTAAGAGGATATATAAATATAAATATAGGAGTGATCAATGGGCAACAAAAATAGCAAATTGAAACTTAAATGGAATCCAGTTAGAGACACCAAGTGCTGGAGTAACTCAATAGATCAGACAGCATCTCTGGAGAACATGGTGACAGTTTGGGTCGAGACCCTTCTTCAGACTAATCCATTCAGGCAGTGGAAGAAAATAAATGAAGATACGACACATTTAAAGATTCATGTGTAGGAACTGAAGGATCTTGAAGTGTTCATCCACAAATCTTTAAAGCAACAAAACTTGCCAACAATGGTTAAAAAGTCATAAATGATGCCTGGCCTTACTAACAAAAGCACAGAACAGGAAGAATATGGCAGAATGATAGAAATATACCATATTAATTACATCACAACCTGAGTAATTTGTACAGTATTAGTGTAGGATTATGACCAGGTACTCAATTTGGCAGATATCAAAATAATCAGTGTTGGGGCCACAAAGTGGAATGAGGATGTGCTCTTCAACCTTATCGTTATCCAGAACCAGGATAATTTGTGAGCTCCACTCTGCCTCATGAATACAATCTTGGATGTGGATAATTTGTGTAGGGGAAGAATTAGCCCCATTTATTGGCCTTTTGTTACCATTTGCTTCATATCTCCCTTCTTTTCATTACTGAGAGAGGGAAGTTCTTTGAATTGGCTGGGATCCATCACATATTTATTGCCAACAGAGTGGTTTCTTCAATTATAGGCAGCACATGGTGCAGCTGGTCGAGCTGCTGACAGAGCGTCAGAAACCCAGGTTCGATCCTGACCTCTGCTGCTGTCTGCGTAAAGTTTGCACGTTCTCCCTGTGACTGCATTGTTTCCTCCGGGTGCTCTAGTTTAGTCCCACATACCAAAGACGTGTGGGTTTGCAGGTTTATTGACCTCTGTAAAAGGTTTGCAGGTTTATTGGCCCCCAATGTGTAGCGAGTTGATGAGAGAATGAGATGAACAGAACTAGGATGAAAGGGTGATTAATGGTCGGCATGGACGGTGGGCCAAAGGGGCTGTTTTCATGCTGAATCTCTAAGCATCCCGACCTACAGTATTAATTCCAGATTTCCTCAGAGAAGATTTGAGGATACCTTCAGAGAGACAAAGGGATGTACAGCACAGAAACAGGCCCTTGTCCATGCTGACCAAGTTGAAATTCTGAGCCAGTCCTATGAGCCTGCTTTTGGCCCGGATCACTATAAACCTTTCCTCTCCATATATCTCTCCTAAGGTCTTTTGAAAACTATATTTACATGGCTTCCTCTAGCTGTTCATTCCGGATATGGATTACCCTCTGAATGAAATTGTTGCCCCGAGTATATAAATATATACACACATGAATAATTAAACTGATAAAGTGCAAATAAACAGATTTTTGGCTATTAATGTTCAGAGTTTTGTCAGAGCCTAGTTTAATAGTCTGATGGCTGTGGGGAAGTAGCTGTTCCTGAACCTGGACATTGCAGTCTTCAGGATGGTGTGTGTCCTTGATGATGCTGCTGGCCTTTTTGAGGCAGCGACTGCGATAGATCTCCTCGATGGAAGGGAGGCCGATGATGGACTGGGACTCTTTGTAGTCTTTTCCGCTCCAGGGCACTGAAGTTTCCGAACCAAGCCACGATTCAACCAGTCAGCATTCTCTCCACTGCGCACATGTAGAAGTTAGAGAGTCCTCCTTGACATACCGACTCTCTATAAACTTCTCAGGAAGTAGACGCACTGATGAGCTTTCTTTATAATTGCATCAGTGTTCTCGGACCAGTAAAGATCTTCAGAGATGTGCATGCCCAGGAATTTGAAGCTCTTGACCCTTTCCACCATCGACCCGTTGATATAAACGGGACTGTGGGTCCCCATCCTCCCCCTTCCAAAGTCCACAATCAGTTACTTGGTTTTGCTGGTGTAGAGGGCCAGGTTTTTGTGCTGGCACCATTTGGTCAGTCGGTCGATCTCACTTCTGTACTCTGACTCGTCCACATCAGTGATACATCCCACAACAAGATTCAAGATTCAAGATACATTTAATTGTCACATGTGCCAGATGGCACAGTGAAATGAAATTCCCATACAGCCATACAATAAAAAAAATAAAGAACACACACTATAGAATTTGACATAAAACATCCCCACACAGCAGAATCAAAGTTTCCCACTGTGTGGGAAGGCACCAAAGTCAGTCTCTTCCTCCACTATTCCCCGTGGTCAGGGCCTCCCCAAGCCCTCCGCAGTTGCAGCTACGGGCGGCCCGATGTCCAGGACCGCTCGCCGGGGTGTTGTAAGTCCGACGTCGGGGCTGCGGGACGTCCTCAGCGGCGTGGACACAGAGTCGGCCCCCTCCTACTGGAGTCGGCGGCTCCCAAAGTCCGCAGGCTGCGCCGAGTGGAGACTGCTGCTGGAGACCCTCTGCAAGGCGCCCCAGGACTCCGCAATGACGGTCAGCGCCACCCGCGTTGGAACCTCTCCGCACCAGAGCTCCTCGATGTTGGAGCAACGGCCCAATGCTCCGGAGCTCCAAACGGCAACCCAGGTAGGCATCGCCCGCTCCGCGGTGACTCCAGCGCTGCGCCGCAGCTGTAGCAGCCTTGGTCCGGTTCCCGGTCCCCGGCAGGAAAGGCCGCTCTGATCCAGCTGGTAGGCCGCGAGGTGGGGGCGAGGACGTGACTCGGAGAAATAGTCGTGTCCCCGCCAGGAAGAGACTGGGAGACGGTTTCCCCCTTACCCTGCCCCCCTCCCCCACATAGAAAAGTTAAAGTTTCCCCCTAAAGACTTTGGACTAACTAAAAATTTTAAAAAAAGATTGAAATGACAGACAGGCTGTAGGCAGAGGCTGCTGCCAGGTGGGAACCTCAGACCTCAGAAGTGAGAGGTTGAAAATGTCCGTAAAAACTCCAGCCAGTTGGTCCGCACAGGTTTTTAGAATACGACGGGGTATACCATCAGGTCCAGGTGCTTTTTGAGGGTTCACTCCTCTGAAGGATTTTCTGACGTCAGCCTCTGTGACTGTGACTGCAATGCCATCACAGAGAATGGGGGCTCAAGAAGGCACGTCAATGTTCTCCCTGTCAAAGCATGAGTAAAACGCATTGAGCTCGTCAGGGAGTGATGCTTCGCCGACATTCGAGCTGCCTCCTGATCTCGCCTTGTAGGAGGTGATTGCATTCAAGCCCCGCCACAGATGCTGAACATCTGTCTCATCCTCCAGCCCCTTTTGGCCTTTTTGATGGCCTTACTGCAGTCGTATCTGGACTTCTTGTAGCCCACTGTATAATCAGACATGAATGCCCGGTGTCTGGTCTTCAGAAGAGTGCGGATCTCATAGTTCATCCAAGGCTTCTGATTGGGAAATACTTGGAAGGTTTTTGTTGGGATGCAGTCCTCCATGCATTTCTTTATGAAGACAGTAACGACTGTGGCGTATTCGTTCAGGTTCGTTGCCGACTCCCTGGACATTGCCCAGTCTACAGACTCCAAACAGTCCTAAGTCTGGGGCACTGGGGGTGAGCCATGTCTCTGTGAAACAGAACACAGAGCATTCCCTCAGAGTGATTTTAGCCAACAAAGATCTTGAAGAAATACAAAACATAGCTAAAGTTCACAAAGGTAGTTGCAATGCACAAGTTAGCAACATGAATATAGAGTCTGTAGCTTGTTTCGGGTATGCACCAGTGACCTCAGCTGAGATAGAAAGAAGTTTTTCACAACTGAAGCATATTCTGTCTGACAGATGGCATAGTTTAACACCAGATAATTGGAAATAAATGCTAGTAATTATGTGCAACCAGGCAACTTTGGTCATTTAATGAAGTATACCTTTATAGTATCATTTTAACCATATTTTGGTGGTGGAAATACATGCCTTTTTATGCCTTTTTTGTCAATAAATGCCTTTTGTGTCTTTTTGTAATTTTATTATGCTGTTTTGCCTGCCTATATCAGAGTTTTTTAGTGCCTAAACAACGTGGCTCTAGTTATATCTCTTATGGTATTAAAGAGGGAACTGCAGATGCTGGAGAATCGAAGGTTACACAGAAAAGCTGGAGAAACTCAGCGGGTGCAGCAGCATCTATGGAGCGAAGGAAATAGGCAACGTTTCGGGCCGAAACCCTTCTTCAGACTGATCAGGGGTGGGGGTGGGTGGGGACAAGAAAGGGAAAAGGAGGAGTAGCCGGAAGGCTGGAGGGTGGGAGGAGACAGCAGGGGAGCTGAGGAAGGGGAGGAGACAGCAAGGACTAACAGAATTGGGAGAAGTCGATGTTCATGCCCCCGGGGTGCAGACTCCCCAAACGGAATATGAGGTGCTGTTCCTCCAATTTCCGGTGCTGCTCGCTGTGGCCATGGAGGAGACCCAGGACAGAGAGGTCAGAGGCGGAGTGGGAGGGGGAGTTGAAGTGCTGAGCCACCGGGAGGTCAGCTAGGTTATTGCGGACCGAGCGGAGGTGTTCGGCGAAACGATCGCCCAACCTCCGCTTGGTCTCACCGATATAGATCTGCTGACATCTAGAGCAGCGGACGCAATAGATGAGGTTGGAAGAGATGCAGGTAAACCTCTGTCGCACCTGGAACGATTGCTTGGGTCCCTGAAAGGAGTTGAGGGGGGAGGTAAAGGGACAAGTGTTGCATCTGCTGCGGCCGCAAGGGAAAGTGCCCGGGGAGGGGGTGGACCGAGAGGGAAGGGAAGAATTGACAAGGGAGTTATGGAGGGAGCGGTCTTTGCGGAAGGCAGATATGGGGGGAGATGGGAAGATGTGGCCAGTAGTGGGGTCACGTTGGAGGTGGCGAAACTGACGGAGGATTATTTTTTGTATGTGATGGCTGGTGGGGTGAAAGGTGAGGACTAGGGGGACTCGGCCCTTGTTGCGAGTGCGGGGATGGGGAGAGAGAGCAGTGTTGCGGGGTATGGAAGAGACCCTGGTGCGAGCCTCATTTATGGTGGAGGAGGGGAACCCCCGTTCCCTGAATAGTGAGGACATTTCAGATGTCCTGGTGTGGAACGCCTCATCCGTGGAGCAGATACGGCGTAGACGGAGGAATTGGGAGTAGGGGATGGAGTCCTTACAGGAAGCAGGGTGGGAAGAAGTGTAGTCCAGATAGCCATGGGAGTCAGTGGGTTTATAGTGTATGTCGGTTAGAAGTCTATCACCTGCAATGGAGATAGTGAGGTCAAGGAATGGTAGGGAAGTGTCGGAGATGGTCCAGGTGTATTTCAGTGCCGGGTGGAAATTAGTGGTGAAGTCGATGAAGTCAGTCAGTTGTGTGCGGGTGCAGGAGGTGGCACCAAAGCAGTCGTCGATGTAGCGGAGGTAGAGGTTGGGGATGGGGCCCTGGTATGTATTGAACAAGGATTGTTCGACGTAACCTACAAATAGGCAGGCATAGCTGGGGCCCATGCGTGTGCCCATAGCTACGCCTTGTATTTGGAGGAAGTGGGAGGAGTCGAACTCGAAGTTGTTGAGGGTAAGGACCAGCTCCGCTAGGCGGAGGAGAGTGTCAGTGGCTGGGTATGGGTTGCTTCTCTGGTCGAGGAAGAACCGGAGGGCTGTGAGACCATCGTGGTGGGGGATGGAGGTGTATAGTGATTGGACGTCCATGGTGAAGATGAGGGGGTGAGGGCCTAGAGAATTGAATGCGCGGAGACGACGGAGAGTATCTGAGGTGTCTTGGACATAGGTAGGGAGGGATTTAACCAAGGGTGATAGGATGGAGTCAAGGTATTTGGAAATGAGTTCGGTGGGGCACGAACAGGCGGAGACAATGGGTCTTCCGGGACAATCTGGTTTGTGGATTTTAGGGAGAAGGTAAAATCGGGCTGTGCGGGGCTGGGGAACGATGAGGTTGGAGGCTCGGTCGGGTAGGGCATTGTAGTGGATGAAGTTGGTGATGGTGCTGGAGATGGTGGCCTGGTGCTCGTCAGTGGGGTCATGGTCCAGGGGTAAGTAGGAGGAGGTGTCCGATAGTTGGCGCGTGGCCTCAGCTTTGTAGAGATCGGCGTGCCAGACTACCACGGCACCTCCCTTGTCAGCGGGTTTGATAACCAAATCTGGGTTGTTGCGTAGTGAGTCGATGGCAGAGCGTTCCTGTGGTGAGAGATTGGAGTGAGACAGGGGAGTGGAGAAGTTGAGGCGGTTGATGTCGCGACGGCAGTTATTGATAAAAATATCTCTTATGGTATCTCTCCTGCCAACATCATTGGCATTTCTACCAATTCAAATTGGTCATCCCATTTGATCATGAGGCTTCATCAAAGGCTGTGCTGATGGTGGTGTTCCAAACTATCTCAATGTTTATGTTCAAAAGCCCTAGGTTTCACAACCATAAAAAAAATAATTGGTTTGATCACAGTATGATATACAGAGGACTGGATTAGGGTCTGAAGAGCAGAGGACTGGAGAATAACCAATTTTGTTTCTTTGTTTAAGACGGGAAATAGGGATAATCCAAAAATTATAGGGGTGGTGAGCCTCACATCAATTGTAGGGATGCTGTTGGATAGGATTCTTTGGGATTATTCACATTAGCAAGAGAATGGGCTAATTAGAGATAATCAGCATGGCTTTGTCCAGGACAGGTTTTTACAAACTTGATTGAGTTTTTTGATAAGGTGATGAAGGCGACTATGTAAAAAAGAAATGCTCTGCACATCTCCATTAAACGTTCCCCCTCTGACTTTATAGATATGCCCTCCAGTTTTGGACATTCCCAACCTGGAAAAAAACTCTCACTGTATACCTTATCTATGCCTCTCATAATTGTGTATGCTTCTAAGTAGATAAGTAGCCTCACTACAACCTGACTTTCCAGAGAAAACAATCCAAGTCTGTCCGTCCTCTCCCTGGAGCTAATACCCCCTAATCCAAGCATAATTCTGGTAAATGTCCTCTGCACTGCCAGAGTCTCAACATCCTGCTGGTAATGGGGCAACAAGAACTGCATGCAATACTCCAAATGTGGTATACCAATGTCCTATAGAGCTGCATATTGTCATTAATTTATTGTATTATTGATTATTATGTATTATTTTTGTATTATTGCATTTATGAGCCTGTTAAATGACAACAAATAAGAATTTAATTGTTTTGTTGCTGGTACATATGACAATTAAACACTCCTGACTCTTGATTTTAAAATATATCGATATAATATTCCAAGAGACAATGGGAAACGCCAATGATTTATTGCTTTAATGCCGGAAAGTTATCATTAAGTCCTAAAGCAGAGCTCTTAACCATTTGATTCATGGATTGGGCAACCATTAAATGAACTTTGCACAAATTTAAACACTGATATTTTTCGTTTTTATTAAATTATTGCCTTATTTTCTGCAAAATTAAAGAATGATAGATTGTAACATATTTTAAGATAATTAATGTAATTTAATTTTACAGTTTGAGGGGTTATGTATGCTTTATGTGCACTTATGTTGAACTTATCCCTTAGGTGCTGTTAACATTGCCTTTTAAATATGTGTCTGATTGTTTTTACATGATCTCTACCAAGTTATATTTGATCGTGAAGTACTGCTGCAGATAAGGAAGAGAGCCCTCCTACTTTGGGTTATAGCTCAATCAGAGGATAGTCAAGATATGCAAAAGGTCATTTACTGTTATTGCAAACTTCCTGATGGACCTGCACTGACAGCCGGCTAGTTTTGCTTCCAGTCCTTTTGGTTTCAGGGGTCATGTTTATTGGTAGGTATGCAGGAATATTTGATGGTTCAGAATTGTCAGATCGAATCCCACACTGTCTACTACTGTGCTAAGTAGCAGTCACATTGCCTAATGATATGTTTGAACTGTGGTTCAGTGTGCATTTTCAGAATTTGCATTTTATCATTGACTGCAACTTTTCTCTGAGCATTTTGAACCTTATCAGCACTGCATCTACGAGTGTTTTTTATCACAAGTCTTCATGTTAATAGTGATGACATGAATGAAAGGTGTTTCCAATGTTGCACTGCCTAAAGCATTCATGACTTAGGCTTTCATTGCCCATGTTGCTAGAATCAATGTGTGGTAAATGACAGAAAAGAATTTGTCTGAGAAATGCCTTTTCATATCAAGTCCTCCACTGCTCTGTGCAAGTATGTATGTGATGATTCACTGCAGTTCTGTTATCATCCCAAACTATATGGAAACAAAATCTGAGGATTGGGTGGCACAATGTATAGCTAATAGAGCAGCTGCCTTGCAGTGCTGTGGACTTTTGTTCAATTCCAACCTTGGGTGGTGACTGCAAGGAGTTTGCAATTTTTTCTTACGCCAGTATAGATTTATTCCAGATGCTTTAGTTTCTGCCCACATCCCAAAGATGTGCTAGCTGGTAGATTAATTGGCCACTAACAATTACTTTGAATTTGTTGGTAAGTGGCAGAATCAAAGGGAAACTGAAGAAACTGTGGGAGAATACAAAATAGGATCAATGTAGGATTGGTGTAAATAGGTGGTTGATGTTCAGCGTGGACTGTATGGTTCAAAAGGCCTGTTCTGCACATATCTCTGTATGACTGATCTAAGATTCATATTCCCTGTTGACTCAGTAGAGACAATCATTATGTTTGAATCTCTGTTGTACCAACAACCTAGGAATTAACTTTGGTTCAAGCAAGTTTCTAAGCAAATGCGTGCTAATGGCAATTTAGTGTTCACTTTCCAGAACCAAGACACGTCTTCTCCTATTGACTAAGAAAGGAAAGTGGGAGATCAGGACCAAAAAATTCAAAAGAATGGAGCTGGATCAGGAGAATGTGAATGTACAAACTCTTAAGAACATGGGAAAGTCGGGGGTGTCAGGTTTAGTTAACTGTGTCCCCAGGAGGAGGAACTAGCTATGTAATTTGTATGTAAAGATGTTTGGAAATGTAGTTCTGATTAAAACGTTACAAGATAGACAGCAGAACATTATTTAGATAGGTGTTGTGAAAGGATTCTGCAATATTATATAAATTATAGGCTACCAGTTTAATTTATTAGATATCATTCATTCTGCTCTCTCCTTCATTCTCCACAGTAGTATTATCTCCACAGTAGCCTTTCCAGCATTTTTCATTTCTCTTTTCCCAAATGCTGATGTACCTGCCTGTTTTTAACTTGGACTGGACCAAGGGGGACCTGTTGGGGTCCTGTCGCCAGTGGATTGGTTGTGGGGGGGTGGGTGGCGGCCTGCGGCGTCAAACACACACTAACCAGCCGCCCCCACACACACTAACCACCCCCCTTGATATTATATTAATATTATTCATTTGCTCCTTTTACTCCATCCATGCCCAATCCACTGAAGCATAGACCCCACCTCATGTCTAGAGAATGAGGGGGTTGAGGGAAGGGGAGAGGGAGGGCGAGAGGGCGGGGGAGAGGGAGGGGGGGGAGAGGGGAGGGGGAGAGGGAGAGGAGGGAGGAGGTGAGGGAGGGAGGGAGGGAGGGGGAAGAGATGGGAGTGAGGGGTAGAAGGGGAGTGGGGGAAGAGAGAGGGGGAAAGGGGAGAGAGAGGGGGGATACGGGGGAGTGGGGGGAGAGAGGGGGGGGGAGGAAGGGGGGGGAGGGGGGGGGGGAGGGGGGGGGGGGTGGGGGGGGGGGGGAGAGGAGTGGGAGTGGGAGGGGGGAGGGGGGGGGGAGAGGAGGCTTGGAAGCCCGAACAAATAACTGTGTGTTCAGCGGCTTCAATCCAGAGGGGGGGGGGGGGGGGGGGGGGGGGGGGGGGGGCGGTTAACGTAATTCGCAGTTTGTGCAATAACAGTGCCCAGCAGGCTGCGCTTTGAAAACTGTGCGCAGCTGGCCGGCAGGAGCAGAGCCATTGTGGTGTCATCTGATCTCAGATTTGTGAACAATTTTAAGAAATAATTCAAGAAATAAAGATCAAATTTTCAGATGAGACGATTTTAGAAATCATGAGATAAATCTCTATCGGAATATGTAAAAATTTCACCGTTGGCGCGTGGTGTTTTCGAGGAGATGTGAATCAAAGACAGAAGTTCAAGCAAACAAGCGAACATCCAAGATCAGAGCTTTATAAGTATACTAGATAAGTATACTGTTCCCCCAACGCGTGGTTGCGGGTGTGTGGGGGGGGGGGGGGGGGGGGGCGGCGGCGACATGCGGCGTCACACACACTAACTACACACACCCTTAATATTATATTAATATTATTAATTTTCTCCTTTTACCCCATAACCGCCCTACCTACTGACGCATAGCCCCCAACTCGCAGGCGCGTCTAGAGAGGGAGGGGAGGGGGGGTGTGTGTAGAGAGTGAGAGGGCAGAGAGAGAAGGGGGAGAGACAGGGGGAGAGGGGCAGATACAGAGAGAGAGAGGGGCAAGAGACAGAGGGAGAGAGGGGTGGAGGTGAGGGTCAGTGAGGGGGGCAGGGGGGAGAGAGAATGGGAGGAGAGAGTGAGAGGGAGAGAGAGGGGGGCTGAGGGGGGAAAAGAGGGGAGGGAGGGGGAGAGTGGGGAAGGGGAGAGGTGGGGGGGAGGGAGAGGGGGAGGGGGGGGAGGGAGGGGGGGGGGGGGAGGGGAGGGGAGGGAAGGGGGTAGGGAAGGGGGTGGAGGGGAAAGGGATTTCAGCCGCCGACGCCATGTTCTACGATTGGGGGGGAAAACAGAGAGGATTCAGAAGCAATGCGGTGGCCTCCAGTGAGTGGGCGGCTGTGAGCGAGCGGGCAGCTGTGAGCGAGCGGCATTAACCTCTGGATGTGCAGAACGCTCGTTCTTTCTGCTCAACTTGAATAACGGGGGGGGGGGGGGGGGGGGGGGGGTAACGTGACTCGTAGCAAAACTGCGCATGTGCGTTGACAGCAGCTGCATTAATCCAGAGCTGCGGAGGGGGGGGGGGGGGGGGGGGGGGCGAGCAACGATATCATGAGGTCAGCAGCTGGGGTAACCATCATATTTTTTTTTAAATGTCAATTTGGTGATAAATTTTAGTATACATCTCAGGAAATAATACACACACATTTACAGAGAAGTGGATTTTTGAAATCATAAGGAAAATTCTACCAGAAGATGTGTACATTTGACCGTTATTGTAACGTCAGCAGCTGGGCAGCGGTCAGATTTTTAAAAAAAGTGCAGATTGGTCAACAATTTTAATTAAAAAGTCGGGAAAAATAATGTACCAAATGTATAGAGAGGAGTGGATTTCTAAAATCACAAGGAAAATCTCTACTGAAATATGTAAAAATGTTCCCGTTTTGGTGTCTGGTTTTCTAGGAGATTCGAAATGACACCTCCCCACCTTCCCTCCGTGATGTTAAGTGGCAAATAATTAAATTCAATTCAGTGAAAACCAATGGAATCTACTGGGGGGGGGGGGGGGGGGGGGGGGGGGAGGGGGTGGGTGGGGCCAGCAGACAGGCTGGGAGGGGCAGGGCCGGGCGGGGCCAGGTGCAAAGGCATTGTGAGGTCAGCAGGCGGGGCCGTGCGTGGCCATTAAGCATGCTGGGGGGGGGGCGAAAGGGCCGGGCGGGGCCAGTTGGGCCAGGTGCAAAAGCATTGTGAGAGGGAGAGGGAGAGGGAGAGATCTCCCACCCCTGTCCCATTGGGATTAGACATCTGTGAGATGGCACTCATGCAGAAGTTTGATTTTAGTGGGACCACGTGAAGGTTCCAATCTCCCACACCTGTCCCATTGTGATGTCATATATGTAAATTAGATCCATTGCGATTGGACATCTGTGAGGTGGCACTGACTCATGCAGCAATTTGATTTAAATTTTTTTTGATGTTTTGTGAGCAATTTTATTCAAAATCTGGGGAAATAATTGACCAAATCTAGAGAGGAGTGCATTTGAAATCGTAGTTTAAATCCCTACCAAAATTGTAAAAATCTCCGCGTTTTTGCATCTGGTTTTCGAGGAGATACGTTTCGAAAGCAAAATGACATACACACACCCACACAGAGTTTTAATAGATACGAGACCAAGTGCAGACCCGTTGGGTCTGCTCCCTCAATGTGTGGTTGCGGGGGGGGGGGGGGGGGGGGGGGGCGGCATGCGGCGCCACACACACTAACTGCTCCCCCCCCCCACACACACGCTAACATCCCCCCTTGAAATTATATTAATTTGCTCCTTTTACCCCATAACCGCCCTATCCACTGACACATAGCCCCCAACTCGCAGGGTGCGTCTAGAGAGAGGGGGGGGGGGGGGGGTGTAGTAGAGAGTGAAAGCAGAGAGAGAATGGGGAGAGACAACGAGAAAGGGGCAAAGACAGAAGGGCAAAAGATTGAGGGAGAGGGGGGTGGGGAGGAGGGAGGGGGAGGGTGGGTGGGTGAGGGAGGGGAGGATGAGAGAGATGGGAGGGAGAGAGAGGGAGGAGGAGAGAGAGAGAGGAGAGAGAGAGGGAGAGAGAGAGAGAGAGAGAGAGAGAGAGAGAGAGAGAGAGAGAGAGAGAGAGAGAGAGAGGGAGAGAGAGAGAGAGAGAGAGAGAGAGAGAGAGAGAGAGAGAGAGAGAGAGAGAGAGAGAGAGAGAGAGAGAGAGAGAGAGAGAGAGAGAGAGAGAGAGAGAGAGAGGGAGAGAGAGAGGGGCTGAGATGGGGGAAAGGGAAGGGGATAGAGGGGGGAAGGGAGGGGAGAGGTGGGGGGAAGTGAGCGGGAGGTGGAGGGAGGGTGGGGAGGGGATGGTGTGGAGGAAAAGGGGTAGGGGAGTGGTGGGGAGGAGGGAGGGCAGGAAGAAGATGGGATAGGGGAGAAAGGGGGAAGAGTGGGGAGGGAGGGTGAGAGGGGGAGGGAGAGGGGTGGGGGCAGTCCATCTATTCCCCACTTCCTATCACCCCCACTCCTCTCCCTCTATTCCACACTCCCCCTCCTCACCTCCCCCATTCCCCCCTCTCCCTCCCTACTTCCTCCTCTCCCTCAATCCCCCCACTCCCCCTCTTCACCTCCTCAGGATCTCGCCTGTCCTCCGGATCTGCAGAACTTGCTCGTTCACAGAGAGGAACACAGAACAGGGAGGAGTTAGAGAGCCAAATGCCAGCGCGCGTCGGGGTGGGGGTGTTGACAAAATATGGCCTTGCAACACCCGCAGCCATTGATAACTGCCAGCTGACAATGGCCCTTTAAAGCCGCTAAGGCAAGACGCGTTCGCCCAGGAGTAATTGACCAAGGAGTGGATTTCTGAATTCATGTTAAATCCATACCGAAATGGTGAAAATCTTCGTGTTTTTGCATCTGGTTTTCGAGGAGATACCTTTCACATGTAAAATAACACACACACACACACACACACACACACACACACACACACACACACACACACACACACCACACACACACACACACACACACACACACACACACAACTACACACACACACACACACACACACACACACACACACACACACACACACACACACACACACACACACACACACACACACACACACACACACACACTATTAATAGATATATGATATGACATGACATGACATGACATGACATGATATGATATGATATGATATGATATGATATGATGATAGATAGATATCTGGTAATTAGTCTTTTTAAGTAACAAATAAATCAAATCATCGAGTTGCAGTCATAGACAATACAACATGAAAACAGGTTATTTGGCCCTTCTTGTCCATGGAAACTAAGTTGGCATTTGCCTGCATTTGGACCATATCCATCTAACCTTACCTATCCATATTTCTGTTCAAATGTCTTTTGAAAGTTGAAATTGTGCTAAATGTGGCTTATTCAAACGGACTGAGCTACGTAATATAAGATCAGTGTTGTATATTATGTTCTCCTATTAAGCACCATCTTTGCTTTTAAACGGGAAAAAATGTGACTTTTGGTGTTGCCGCTGGAGTTCATCAAAAGCCCTCAGATTTCACTGTACATATGATGGAACCTACTGAATGAACCAGCAGGGACATTTTACTCGGACACTCCCAATGTTCTATTCAATCTTCTCCCATTTCTTATAAGATCAATGACATCAAAAGGATAAAATGGAGAGCAGAAACTCCTTAAGCTGTGAATTCTTGCAGACATCATTTTTTTTGCTGTGTGCAAGCACAGTTCCTGGCATTTAACTAGGTGCAGTTAGATCTTATTGATGGTGTTGAGGAGAGTGTAAGCCTAGGCTCGGGAATTTGCATGGACCTCTAAATCAACTAAAGAAACAATTCTATCAGCTCTCTAACACCAAGGTTTTAAAGCAAGGTTGAAGGAGTCAGAAGATAGACACAAGTGCTGGAGTAACTCAGCGGGACAGGCAGCATCTCTGGATAGAAGGAATGGGTGACGTTTTGGGTCAAGACCCTTCTTCAGAATGGTAGGCAGAATGCTTGTCATTAGCCACATAATCGTCTACTTACATGAAGTAGAATAGTGCTGGAGCTGTTCACTTATTTGGGATCCCTTGTTGCATTGTATGTTAGATATTTTCTTACTGATCTGCTTGGTATCACAGTATACAGTATGAATTGTTTCCTCAAGGGAGTGCCCTTCCCATTATGTTCATTATAATGTCCTTTCATAACACCAATATTTTCACTTCAAGTACCTTATTTGGCAATGCTTACTAACTTTCAGCTACTTGTGCTTCACATGTTACTGATTTATAGGAACATTTATGTCTTTTGTCTCAGGTCATTTTGGGATATGTACTTTTTTCTCAAAACTATATGCTAATATTCTTTGTAATGCCATACTACATAATAGTATGGATTAAGCATACATTGCCTAAATTTGTCATTGACTTTCCTCCTTGGAATTCCAATGAGCTACATTCTCAATGTGTACCGTGTTCCCATTGTTCTTATTGTTTTCCCCATACATTAGCTAGGATCTCACTGCTAAATTGTGCTTTTCACAGTTGGTGTTCAGACACTTTCTCCAACTGTGAACACTCCACAACTGGATTATCAAACTTACTCACATTCACCACAGCTGAGTGGCTTGTTAGGTGCTTGAGAAACACTGAAGGATCATTATCGCTGGAGGTTGTTATTGGCTGTTACGTTTTGCAGATTCACACAAATTGCATGTTTGAAAGCTGTGCATTCCCACAATTTTATTCGTTTTGATTAAAAAAAAACATTTTTCTCCCAATTAAAGAAAACAGGAATCATGGGCATCTGCTGGGAAACATACACTGCAAATCAATTTCATTTTAAAATATAATTAATAAGGCAATACATCAAGGATGCAGAAAGTTCAAGAATGTAACAAGAATGGTAAGAAGCTAATATTGGTACAGAGTAGCTTTTGTGTGAATATTTCTCCTATCCTTAGCTAATTGAACTGCAATGTGAGAAGTAATTGTGCAATAATATCATTGAGAGATCTGTGTGACAGATGGAAAGTAACCGTCACTGTCCATTTTCCTGTTTCTTGCAGACTATATAAAGGTTTGAAAATAGGACATTAAACAATACGAATGCTACTTTTGCTATTTTACATCTAAAAACATAATTGAAATCAGAAAGTTCATTTGCAAAGGACTGGCAGTTGCAATCAAAGCAATAATGTAGTGCTGAGAAAAAAGGGTAATTGGTTTGATTGGTTTGGTAAAGATCGCTTTCCATTACACCACAAAGCACTACACAATAGGAAAGGTCACCAATTAAGCAATCATGAATGCCAAGTACTGAAGCTGATGAAAATAGGGCAGTGGTTTAAATAGATTTGCAAGCAATTTACCTTTTCACAATGTTGGCAATCTGATGCAATTTGCTTGCAATTTTGTCTGCTTTCAGTAGCACTCCAAACTGACACTGCACAGACCAAATGGCAAGAAGGCCTACATAAAAAAATGTACAGCTATCTTGGCTACATCAGGGTACCAGGACAGTGGTTCATCAGGAAAATGACAACAATTAGCATAAGTGCAGAAAAATCAACACTTTAAATGTCAGGCTCACTCGCGGTGCTGGGGACTTTGAGAGCACAATCTCGACTGCTGGCTTAACTGTGAATATGAAGCAATCACCAACAAGCCTCGAGGACTGATGACTCGCAATTGGTGTGATAATTCTATGTGTCTGAAAGGAGTCTTTCAGTCACCAATATTGAGCAAATATATATTTATCATCAGTTTTGCTCCATAGTTTGTTCATTTAAACATTTTGGAAAAAAAGCACTCGCGTGTCCAGTACCAATAAGCAATTTATTCCGGGAGCAGATATAGAAAACTGTTTAAAATAACAGTATAATTATTGAAAGGAGATTATGACTTTCTAATAATTGAAAGAAGATTTAATATATATTTATATACATCCTTCTATATTTTTACACATTAAGTGAATCAATGGATAAGGAGTTAATGCTGGACGGTGGTACTGAGGGAAAAGAAAAAAAGATCAGCCATGATTGTCTGGAATGATGATACGGGGACAGGGGGAGGAGAAGGAAGGGGAGCTGTGGGATATGGGACGTGGGGGAAGGACCTACTCATGGTTTAATTTCTCATGTTGCATTCTTATGTTTATTTAATAGATTGAAAAATGCATTTAAATAAATGTATTTGATTAAACGAAGCACCGATGATCCTTTATCCGGTTTCAACACAATTAGACATTTACAGTATTGCATTCAACGATTAAGATGTTACTGTTGTGTATTTAACGTAGGCCACAAGTAGGTCTGCTTCTGCACTAAGCTGCTCCCAGTTTAAGAGAACACAGTTCTCCAGGTAAGTAATACTGCAAACCAAAAGATGCTGCAGGATCTAGTTCTTCAGTCATACCACTCAAGGCTTATCAGTAACCTTTAGCAATGAGCATGCTGCAGGCCAGGACCAGTGGGCACAGTCTCAAAATAACAGAAGGTACCTTTGGAATGGTGATGAGGTTTGGCCAGAAAGTGATGAATCTATGGAATTTATTGCTACAAATAGTGGTGGAGGCCAAGTCATTTACTATTTTCAAAGTGGAAATTGATAGGTTATTGATTAGTAAGGGTGCCAAATGTTATGGGGAGAATGCAACTGAATGGGGTTGGAAAAATAGATCAGCTATGATCGAATGGCAAAACAGACTCAATGGGTTAACTGGCCTAATTCTGCTCCTATGTCTTATGCACTTATATGGAGTTAGTGAGAGGATAGTTGTTCATGTGGATCTTTCTTCAGAATCTATTTACATTCAGACTGGAAGTTCAATTTCTTTTCTCAGAAATGTCAGTCTGTATCTCAACTCCTGTGCCAATCTGCCTGCACTGAAACTGCAGCTAGATTCCCATCCCTGTCCCCAGCAAGTCAACATCATGTTCTGGAAAACATGCCCTTATCCATCTACCATCATTTTAATGGAGGCTGTGTCCAGCATTAGGCTCTCTCTTCACTTAAGTATTGGTTCTAACTAACGCGAAAGCCATTGATGCATGGATTCACTCTCAGCACCATCATCTCCTCCCCTCCTTTTGTCTAAAGAAAGCTGAAGCTATAGTCACAAATAATACCAAGGAAAGGGCAGCACAACTATTATCACTCGATAGTATCCTGCTGAAACTGCAGCTGTTTCACCATTTGCCAGTCAGAAGTAAACCCTGATTTAAATTCACTCACTCAAATTTGCACGGCCCTCTGTACATTCTTCCCTGCTGCAATACGTTGTGGCTATTCCATAACTTTAACTTTGAGGAGGATGTAAAAGCAGTTGCTAGTTCAGTCTGAGCCTCCTTTTTTATAAGTGTATGCTGTTTATCCCTATGTTCCATTGTAATTTGGTTAGTAGGGATTTTAATTCTGGAAAACCTTTTTCCTAAACCCCAAAATGCATGGAAATTGCAAAATTCATTATATCAGTACTTAATATCACAACCAACCTATTCACTTTTTAGTTTCCAATCTGACTGTGGATATCTCCTTTCATAATATAGTGCAGAAGGCAAGAATACATTCAGTTTCTGCCACATTAATGAGGTGTGCATGTCGGAATCATCTATGTCCCTATTCAACTGCTTGTATTTCAAGACTTCTAGATTTCTTACTAGTCTAATTGTGCAAACTCATGCTCTTTTTAAAACTTGGATTAGATTAATTTTATATTAATCTAATATTCAATCCCATATTTTAGATGTTTATTCATAGGCAATTTGATTGCATGATTAAAAACTAGTTAGCTAAATTTGGCCATATTATAGTGCTTCACAAGCTCAACGGTGTGATGTTTCAGCAGGGTCTAATGCTCACCTGTCGTCATTCTGAACAGCGATAATAATTCTGTCAATAATTGATGACAGTGTTCCCTGGCAATCTTACAATTCACTGCTATGTTTCATATTCTGCCAAGATTTGCCCTTATTAAATGAAGACAAAGTGGTCAGGCAGGTATAGATTTTCTTTCAGTCTTCACCATGTGTTGTAGAGCGTCTTGGTCTTTAGAAGTAGTTTGTGATCAGATCTGGTTGTAATGGTGTAAGTAGGGGAACGACATTGTGAAATTATGGTAACTAGGAATAAAGATAATGCACAGATGGGACTGAAGGTGACCAAGGCTCACTTCATTGTATTTCATGCAATCTCTAATTACAAAGGTACACCAGAGAAAGAGATTAGAAGGGCAGGTGACAGGAGAAGAGAAAAAACTGTTTTACTTACACAGTCGAGGATCCCTCACCATCAGACCTGATGTACATCAGCCTGACAGCTAATTAGGGAAGACATGAATTTTTCCAATGTAACAGATGTTCACTAATCAGGCCAGATTTGGAGCCCTTACACCAGGCAACATTTCATGCACAATTTAACTATCTAAAAGGAATAAACCACTTAATGCATTGCACTGAAGGCACAGCTGTTTTACAGTCAAAAAATTTGCCTTCTGAAATTTTCCTCTGTAAAACTGATGTATTTTCAAATAACTCTGACAGAACATTTGGAATGAATTAAAGTCATAAAAAGTCAGTGGCACTTAAAAACTAAATGCTTCTGCGCAGACAGTATAATGAAAGTTCATTATTGCACTTTGCCACTCAGAAGGTTGGCAAAGATTTTTTAAAGTCTTCCCACATTGCATGTATAATAAATTAATCCTCTGTGTCACAACAGTGATCATTACACAGTGCTTGCGTTCATTTACATATCATTGGACGATTTGACAAAGTAATCTCATTATGACATTGTGAGATGCTCTCTCCCTAAATATAATTCATGTTGACTCGTAATTAACCAAACTAAAGAAAAAACTAAATGTTTTGTATTTGCCATGGGATTAAGGAAGAAGTTTTTGCAAGGAGCTACGCATCCTAAAACATCTTTGCATCCTGCATCTTGTGAACGATGTGTAGGTTTTTAGTCTGTTTCTCTCCATGTAATTACCTGGCAATATTATTCATTACTGAATTTTAGCATTTATTACATATAGGAGCAGATTTATTTTGTATCTCCAAAACTTTAATAACAGTGAAACATTTGATTATGTCATAGCTAATCTGTCTATTTATTGTATCTACTGGCTCTTGGTCTGTAATACTTAATGACATGATTAAAACCAATCTATCAATGAAATCTATGTTTCAATGAACTAATCAACTGTTTTTTGAGGCAAGACTTCTAAAGGGCCTGTCCCACTTTCACGACCTTTACAGTCATAGGTCGCCAAAATTTTCAACGTTGAAAATTCAGCGGCGACCAGAAAGATGCTACCACTCTTTGGAGACCTCTCATGACCATACAGGCGACCCCTGACTACATGTTGCGAGTGACCTCTCAAGACCATACAGCCTGTATAGTCATGAGAGGTCTACAAAGAGTCGTAGCGTCTTTCTGGTCGCCACTGAATTTTCAACATGTTGAAAATTTCGGCGACCTATGACGGTTGCCGGCAGTCGCCTGTAAAGGTTACATAAGTGGGACAGGCCCTTAAGTCTCCTCCACCCCTTGTGGGAAGAGTGATATTGCCCTGAATGAGCCCAGCTATCATTTAAGGCTATAGTCTCTTGTTCTGGATTCTCTCTCCAAAGTAAATTATTTTATTTTTCTACCTCATCACATCCATTAATAATCTTCAGCACCTCAATTAGATCATTCCTCTATCTTTGATACAATTGACAGATGGGGGAAGGGGAAGGGGGGGAGTCTCTAATTTATGCAACCTTTCTTCATAATTTAACCCTTTAAAGCCAGCATCATTCTTCAGCAACATTCCCAAAAACATTTTTGAGGAGGAATGCCCAGAATTAAACATTTCCTTATTTCATAGGAACCAGTCATTATAACCATGTGACTGTCAAAACAAAAATCTGTGCATTCTACAATAGAAACATAGAAACATAGAAAGTAGGTGCGAGAGCAGACCACCAGGTCCATCGAGCCCGCACCGCCATTCGCTCATGGCTGAACACTAAACAGACACACCCACAAACAGTAGACACAAGACACAGAACACAAGACACTACCCTCCCCTTTATACCGCTATCACCCCTCTCCACCCCAAGAACCTCGTGATCTCCTGGGGGAGGCAAAAAAACGGATAAAAACCCAGGTCCAATTCGGGAAAAAAATCCGGGCAATTCCTCTCCGACCCCAATCTAGGCGATCGACACTTGTCCAGGAGATCACTCAGGTCTTACTATACTAACCATACCTAGGTCCATATCCCTGCCCTCTCCCCGTAGCCCCTTATCCCCTTGGCAGCTAAAAAACCATCTATTTTAGTCTTAAATATATTTAAAGTTTCTGCTTCCACTGCTCCCTGGGGCAGTGAATTCCATAAATTAACCACCCTCTGGGTGAAGAAGTTCTTCCTCATCTCAGTTTTAAAAGAGCCCCCCCCTTATTCTGCAACTATGTCCCCTAGTTCTAGTTTCCCCGATCATTGGGAACATCCTCGGTGCATCCACCCGATCAAGGCCCCTCACGATCTTATATGTTTCAATGAGATCGCCTCTCATTCCTCTAAACTCCAAAGAGTAGAGTTCCAGCCTACTTAACCTTTCCTCATATGTCAATCCCCTCATTGCAGGAATTAATCTTGTAAACCTTCGCTGCACTGCCTCCAGGGCTAGTACATCCTTTCTTAAGTATGGACCCCAGAACTGTACACAGTATTCCAAATGTGGTCTCACTAATACTGTGTACAGCTGCAGCAAGACCTCCGTGTTTTTATACTCAATCCCCCTAGCAATAAAGGCCAAAACTCCATTGGCCTTCCTGATTGCTTGCTGCACCTGCATACTAACTTTCAGTGATTCATGTACTAATACCCCTAGATCCCTTTGCGTTGCATTACAACGCAGCTCCTCCTCATTTAGAAAATAACTTGCCCTATTATTTTTTTCCCCAAAGTGAATGACTTCACATTTATTAGTATTAAATTTCATCTGCCAAGTTGTTGCCCACTCACCTGGCTTATCTATATCCTTTTGCAGACTCTTCCTATCCTCCTCATCCCCTACTTTTCCTCCATTTTTGTATCGTCCGCAAATTTTGATATATTACACTTGGTTCCCTCATCCAAATCATTTATATAAATTGTGAACAACTGGGGTCCCAGCACCGACCCTTGCGTAGCCCCGCTAGTTACCGGTTGCCATCCCGAGTATGAACCATTTATCCCCACACTCTGGTTCCTATTTGTTAGCCAATCCTCTACCCATGCTAATATATTACCCCCAATCCATAATTTTTTATTTTTAGCAATAGTCTCTTATGTGGCACCTTGTCAAAAGCCTTTTGGAAGTCCAAGTATACCACATCCACCGGTTCCCCTTTATCCACCCGGGTTGTTACTTCCTCAAAGAATTCGAGCAGATTCGTTAAACAGGACTTCCCCTTCACAAAACCATGCTGGTTCTGTCCGATGAAGTCATGTTTATCCAAGTGCCCCGTTAGTGTTTCTTTAATAATTGTCTCTAACATTTTACCCACCACCACCACCGATGTTAGACTAACCGGTCTATAGTTACCCGCCTTCTGTTTACTTCCTTTTTTAAATATAGGTGTTACATTGGCCATTTTCCAATCCACTGGGACCGTTCCTGCCTCCAGGGAGTTTTGGAAAATTATCACCAATGCATCCACAATCCCCACCGCTATCTCCCTCAAGACCCTTGGATGTAATCCATCAGGCCCAGGGGATTTATCCTCCTTCAGTCTCATTAATTTCCCTAATACCACCTCCTTGGTGATCTTAATAGTATTTAGCTCCTCCATTCCTACCGCCCCCTGTTTATCCAGCGTTGGAATATTTTTTGTGTCTTCTATGGTGAAGACTGATACAAAATACTCGTTTAATGCCTTTGCCATTTCCATGTTCCCCACCAACAACTCTCCAGCCTCACCCTCCAATGGACCAACGTTCACCTTAGCCACCCTTTTTCTTTTTATATAGCTATAAAAACTCTTACTATTAGTTTTTATGTTGTTCGCTAAATTCCTTTCATAGTCTATTTTCCCCGTCTTAATTAATCTCTTAGTTATTTTTTGCTGACCTTTAAATGCTTCCCAATCCTCTACCCTCCCACTATCTCTGGCTACCTTATATGCCCTTGCCTTCAGCCGAATACTATCCTTTATAGTTTTACTGAGCCATGGCTGACTGTTCTTACCCTTACCCCTTTTTTTCTTCATAGGAATAAATTTTCCTTGAAGGTTATACAGTATACCCTTAAACGTACACCACTGCTCATGTACCGTCTTATTCTTGAGTCTGCTATCCCAGTCAACTTTGATCAGCTCAGTCCTCATACCTTCATAATCCCCCTTATTTAGACTAAGCACCCTAGCCTGAGTTTCAACCTGCTCCCCTTCTATTTGAATATGGAATTCGACCATATTGTGGTCACTTGTTCCCAACGAGTCCCTAACTATGACATTTTTAATTAATCCTGCTTCATTACACAGGACCAGATCCAAGATTGCCTCCCCCCTTGTCGGTTCTGTGACATACTGTTCTAGGAACCCGTCTCTAATACATTCTATAAACTCTTCCTCTAGTCTACCCTGCCCAGTTTGGTTTGCCCAATTAATATGAAAATTGAAGTCCCCCATGATTACAGCAGTTCCCTTTTTACATGCGTCAACTATTTGCAGATTTATGTTCTGACTAACAGCGTCACAGCTATTTGGAGGTCTATAAATTACACCCACTAGTGTTTTTTTCCCCTTATTATTCTCTATCTGTACCCAAGCTGTTTCACTATCCTGATCCTTCAACGCAATTGTCTTATTAAACATTTCCAACATTGACCCAGCAAAATAACATTAAACTTATTATTTCAGGCCTGTTACCAGCAAGTAGATTTTCATTTTCACCAATGAAATCCATTCTTTAGAACAGCACAATCCTGGTTTCTGTTAACGAGTCTTATTTTCCTATGAAACTCCAAAAAAGGTAAATGTACATAATTGTTAAACTTCACGATCCTTGTTCATTTGTCATAAAAGTGAACATAAAGCCCACCGCTAATAATACATTTACTAGCATGTTAGATTATTTCAATTTTAGTCTTTAATTTGAATTCATAAAGAATAATACATTTAAAGATATAGAGCCAGATATCAACAGAAGTATTTCATATTTACGATTTTAATAAACACCATGAAGAAAATTTGCCCTTGCTAAAAATATGTAATTGCATATTTACTGGACAAAAAATATTAATAAAGGAACATTACAATACTAAGGGATAAGTGAATAGCCTTGTAAAACTGTCACCGGGACCAAGTTGTGCTTGATTGACTCATTGGATGATGTATATCAAATATGAGTTGTAACATAGTCATGTGAATTCAGTGAACAGCCAGTGCTAACAGCATTACTGAAAATAAAATAAACTATAGATGCTGAAATTCTAAAAATAAGGACAGAAAATGCTAGAGACATACAACAGGTCGGGTAGCATCTGTGGAAAGAGGAACAGAGCTAATGGATAATGTCAAAGTCTCTTCGTCAGAAGAGAGAAAGAGAGGAAACTGTTTTGTTTAACTATGATGTTGCTAACCATAGAATATCACCGCAGGGTGCAAATTTGTAAGTGACCAACACTGACAGATTAAAGACAAAATATTACCACTTAATGCTTGATATCATGATATGGTCACCTCGACAATTGGGAAAAGAAATTCAGATGGGGTGACAACTGTGCCATTCAATCTCTCCTGTTTACGCATTAATATGGAACTTCCCCTTGGCACCCTCTGCCCCTCTTAAACTTTAAACTCATGCCAATCCTGCTGAAGGATTCTCAGTTTGAAATGGTAACACCTTTCCATCGATCCTGCCTGAGTATCTTCAGCAACTTCTGTTTCATTTCTTATCAAAGTCAATTTCTGCCTCTTAAAGATGAGGTTTATCGTGACCAAAAACAGTATTGGAAGCTATCCTGGGGGCCTTGGTAGCTTGAAGAATGAATTAATAAGTTTATTGGCCAAGTATTCACATACAAGGATAGAGGAGATTGCAGGGCATAGGTGAAACCCTCAGGGATATTGATGGGAGGAGAAGAACTCCATCTCTTGTGCAGAACTCGGTAAAATGCCAGGCATGGAGGTAAGCAATTGTAGGAAAACCTCCAAATAAAGTGAGGACTGGGAAGCCTTGGAGGACTGGTTGTACTGCTGCATTGAGATTAATAACCTGTAAGAATGGAATGGAATGGAATGGAATGCTAGGTCATTCAAACCTAGGTGCCTGATTTATTGTCATTCAAACCTAATGCCCCTGTCCCACTTAGGAAACCTGAACGGAAACCTCTGGAGACCTTGCGCCCCACCCAAGGTTTCCGTGAGGTTCCCGGAGGTTTAGATCACTCTCCCTAATAGTAGAAAGTGGTATCCGCGTAGTTGAGGCTTCTTCTATGTTCCTGCGATTATTTCAACAAAACCAAAACCGGCCTCGACTAAAAAGGTTGCCGTTTGGTCGAAGCCAGTGGAGTGGGGTCGCTATTTACTTACAGGAAGTTGGATGCAATCTCCTTCGCTGATAAGCCATTTTGATTGGCTCATTGGAGTTTTCAGCAGATCCTGTAGGATCTTTGGTTTTCAGGACCTGGAAGATCCGCCGGAGGGTAAAATGCCCGCTAACTTTATTAAACTTCTTAAAATTGTCTCCACTCCTTCTCCCCCCCCCCCCTTCTCTCCCCTTCCCTCCCTTCTCTCCCCTTCTCTCTCCCCTTCTCTCGTCTTCTCTCTCCCCTTCTCTGTCCTTACAATACAATACAATACAATTTATTTGTCATTTGGACCCCGTTGAGGTCCAAATGAAATGTCATTTCTGCAGTCATACATACAAAACGAAAAAGACCCAAGACACAACACAATTTACACAAACATCCTTCATAGTGCATCTTCTCCTCGCTGTGAAGGAAGGCAAAAAAAAAAACATATCTCTCCCCTGCACTCCCCTCTCCCCCCCATGTTCAGAGTCAAAGACAGAGTCAAAGCCCCCAGCGGGCGATGTTAAATAAATTAATGGCAGCCATTAAAGCCACGCCGGGTGATGCAAGGCCAAGCACCCGGTCTTGGTGTTGGAGCCCCGGTGGGCTCTTGGTGTTGGAGCCCTGGCGGGCGCTCACAAAGTCCCACGGCAATTCCAAGCCGCGCGGGGCAGGGATGTAAGGCCCCGCTCCAGGTAATCTTCAACCCCGCAACTCGGGCGGGAGAAGTCGCCGTTGCGGAAGCCCCGAAAAGCTTCTCTCTAGTTCCATTTAATTTGGCAAAATTTTTTTTCACTATTCTTCATTCTTGTCTTTGGCAATACCTCCCATCCCGAATCTTTGCACATACCCAATCCTTTCCACTCGTCACTTTAGTTTCATGTATTTTGTGTTTTATGACTGTTGGCAGATTAATTTCCCTCCTGGGATAAATAAAGTTCTATCGTATCATATTGTAATATGTGTAAATAAAAGTACTCAACATATACTCTCTCAGATAGGGATGTATTTAAATCTATTTTTAGTTCATTAAGAGTATACGGTATGAGCATTTGCTGTTTTAATGTCTCACCATGTTTTTTTTGTATACTGTATGTGCATTAATGGCAATAACATTTATGGCTAAATCTAACAGATTTGTGGAGCCGTCTCATTTGTAACTGATGCTAGCCCTGTGTTCAAAGATACTCCCACACTACTATTAGGTAAAGAGTTCCATGTTTTCAGACCTACATAATTGTATGAGTGATCAGCTAGATATATTTCAAAGTCAGCATGATGAGTGACTTGAATGGGAAGATGGAATTCATACGTTCATAAGTTCGTAAGTGATAGGAGCAGAATTAGGCCATTTGGCCCATCAAGTATACTCTACCATTCAATCATGGCTGATATATCTCTCCCTCCTAACCCCATTCTCTTGCCTTCTCTACATAACCCCTGATACCAGTACTAATCAATGATCTATCTATCTCTGCCTCAAAAATATATTTTGACGGCTTCCACAGCCTTCCTTGGCAATTAATTCCACAGATTCTCTACCCTCTGACTAAAGAAATTCCTCCTCATCTCCTTTGTAAAGGAACGTAATTTCATTCTGAGACAATGGCCTCTGGTCCTAGACTCTTCCACTGGTGAAAATATCCTCTCCACATCTACTCAATCCAAGAATGGTGTTGATTCCATGAGCGTTTGACCTTTGTCTTTCTTCTCAGCAAAGTCATTGTCTTGGAGATTCCACTGAAAAAGCATTGGAACATGTATACAATGTATACATGTATACATGTATACAATGCATTTCGTTGTCTCTGTACTGTACACTGACAATGACAATTAAAATTGAATCTGAATCTGAATCTGAATCTGACAACACTTCAGGCAATGATGGGATGAGTTAATGTGGATTTATCCCCTTTAAAATGTTACCATGAGACCAACTCTCTCAGAACATGCTGCACCAGAATCTGGAATGGAATATTTTGGAAAGACTGTCTGCTTCCAGAGACAATCGAAAACTAAAGTAAGAAAGCATACTTTGCACAATGTAGGCTCATAGAAACATAGAAAATAGGTGCAGGGCTCGTTTAACTATGGTTGTTTGTTTTATTATCCTCCAGTATCTTGGAGAGAGATACCGTGACATGCTGTCAGAAATGTTGGTTAAGAAATCATGAAATTTAGATGGTGGACCTGAATACAGGATTGCTTGTAAATGAGGGAACTTGTGCAAAGAGTTAGTGGAATCTGTGATTCAACTGAGATACCTAATGTAACAAATAAAGAGATCCAAGCCATCAGATCTCCATGCAGGTAACCTGTCCAAAGAATGGAGTCGATGGAGTGAAGTGTTTAAACTCTGTATTGAGGTAGCTATGGCAGGTAAACCAGACTGGATGAAAGTTAAAATATTATTGTCACTCAATGGCCATAAAGGAAGACAATTAAACCATATCATAAAGCACTCAATTGAGACCCGAGGGAATATAATAAATCCATTACAGCCTATCACAACCACCTCAAAATGAATCTGTAAAATATTACCAGTTCTTTGCAAATAGGCAGAAGCAGGAATAATCTTTCAAATCTTTCATAATGGAGCTAGGATTGTCAGCATCATAATGGTGCTGAGACAGTCCACACACAACTGCAGTTCTGAAGATTTGAAGCATTCAATCAACAGAAATAGTTTTATTAATGGAACCTGGAGGTGCAGCCTGAAGTTGGCAAACTGGGATGAGTTCACTCCAGAAAAGTGAAAAAGGAAATGTATAAGTTTGGAGTCATCCAGAGTCATCATGGTCTTGTTACCTAGTATAATTGATAATTTATTGTGTTATAATTATAATTAGAGGAATGTTCTGGCCTGGACACTATTAGTTCCCAAGGGTTATTTACGCTTTATTTATTTTTTATTTTATTTTATTTATTCCGAACAAGTAAAGACATTAAAGACATTAGTAGTAACAAAATCGAAATTATCAAACAATTGGACATTACAATCAATATTTACAAGCAATGAAAAGAACAAAAAGCAAATTTCCAATGTCCAACTCTGTGTCTGTACAAGCTCGAAAAGGAGTGAGAAGAAGAATAACTTATTAAATCTCACCCCTTTTCCCCAACACTTCTACCATATTTAAAAATCAATTAATTAATAATAATAATACTACCCCAGGCAATTTCCCATAATTTCCCACACTGCATTCATACTGGACAAGTGAAGAGTATTTAATTGTTCCTGATTTGAAGGGGGTGTGGGATGAGACTGGTGTGGTGCTGTAGGGGGTGATCAGAGTGTGTGTTCGTCACGGGTTCACTCCCTACAGGATATCCAGCCTTTGACTTGATCTTGCAACCATCAGACTTATGTAATTGGTCCGTTTGAGTGTTTGGTCAATGGTGACCACCAGGGTATTTATATTGTTTTTTTAACGTTTATAACCATCGAGAATGGGTAAATTCATTCCCGTTTCCTGGAGATAACCATAGCCTGGCACAATTACAGGTGAATATTATATACCACTTACCAGCCCATTTTCCTCCAAATAGTTGCAGTAAAATAAATTACTTGGTGTGAACAAATTGACTGCCATAATTTCCCACATTACAATCTTGACCACTTTTAGATGTTCTACGAAATAAGCACCAGTTAAGTAAATAAACAGTTCCTTCTCCTTTCAATATTACTACATGGTGATACTAATTTTTACTTACCACATAGCAGGAGAAAGTTATTCCTCCCATTCAGCTTTCAGAGGAGCAAACCATCAGTCCTATTCTCCTTTCTTTTGTTCCATGTACCTTTGCAATGTATTCACTTTCAAATACTCAGCAATTCAAGGTATTTTTATTTTGCTTCCCATGTGTAGTATACAGCATCCAATTAATCTACCAGAATGTATTTGAGATGTGGGAAGAATCTGGAGCACTCAGAGAAAACTCATATGGCCATAGAGATTTCATGTAAACTCTATGTAGACCAGTGGTTATGATTGAATCCATGTTTGACACTGTGAATCAGTAATGGCAAATACTGACCCACCATGTCCACTAATGATGGCAAGCTGAAAAAAAATAATCTAATTTTCCACAATTATCTTTCAGTTGAAATAGTTCAGAATTATTGAAAATTGTGGAGAAGATTCTGGGATTTGGGAATGTTTAAAAATAAAATCAGCAATTTTATTTCCTTGGATGGTGCAAATATATTGAGGTGATAATTAGCTTCCAAGTTTTGTGTAATTGGTGAAATCATCGTCATCACTTTGTAAAAGATACAAATCCATCTTAAAACAAAAAGGCGACTTAAACACAGTCATTGATCTGGAAATGTATGGCTAAGTGGAAGGGAGAGCAGAGGGAGACGGGAAGAGGAATTTTGAACTATAAACCCAGAAGGAATCCTATATATTCTGCATGTGTAAACCGCTGGGTGTTTTTAAATATCTTCTCAAAATCCATCGTATCTGTCTGTTACCAGGTTGTGTGTTGCCTGGAGCTCCTGGAGAACTCGCCCCTACGTGTCAGGTTAAAATCCTGCTGAGCAAAGCTACAACCAAGGAGCGAAGGGGAACGATAGAGAGATAACTGTTGATAGTTGTACGAGAGAAGAAATATAAAGGCTCGGGAGGAAGAGTTCATGTGAAGAAAGGAAGTCATGGTGAGAGGAGAACATGTGATGATGAAGTTGCATTGCAGGTAGGGGCGAGTTCTCCGGGGGCTCCAGGCAACACACAACTCTTCTCCTGACCCACAGACAGTGGTGCAGAAACCGGTCCCTGAGAGACCCACCTTTTCTGGCTTCCTTTTACCAACTTATCTGGATTGTGAGATTTTAAATCAAGTTTCAAAAACAAAGGTTCTCAGCCTTCTTGAAAGCTTTTGTAGACTAATCTGCAGAGATTGGATGAATCATGCGCACTCCTCCAAAATGAATATGCTAGTGTCAAGCAGGATTTAGGACTGAAAAATTCAATGTTTTAGTTTGTGAGATCGAAATCCAACTGCTCTTGAATGAAAAGAAATATGTAAAAGGATTACAATTATCCTTTACATTAAATCACCGGTTTACAGACTTGCAATTTGCTGGATTTGCCAATCTGTATCATAGGCTTAATAGTACAAGGTCAGCAAGCAATAAACCATGCATTGCAGTAACACCCACAGGCAATCTGCTAACTTAATTAATTATCTTCAAGATGATGAACATTCCTAGTTTTTGAGGTAAATGCCAACCCTGACACACCTGCTTCTCTTATGTGGGAGACTTTCAAAGGCGTATGTCGGTATGTCTGAGCACTGGAAATGAAATTAAAGATCTTTTATGAAGATATACAAGTCCCATGCCAACCTAGGTCTGCAGTTGCATATATCCAGTTAGAATAAGGATTACCACTTTCAGTTGAAAAGGAGCATCTTTAAAATAGCTATCCAGTAACAGCAGCCCAGAGAAGCAAGCTTCCACCCATGAATGTTATAAAATAAATTAGGTTTTTAGTCCATTTAGAAATATCTGCTATAATTCAGTCGATGACACTTGCCTCTAAATAACAAGACAGTGGTCATAAGTTCCATCCTGGTTACTTAAATTCAAAAAACAGTATTACAGGAATGCTGAATTGTTGGAGGATGAGAGGTTAAAATAAACATTCTATGCGTGGAAAGAATTCCAGTGGTCTTCGAGCAAAATATTTTTTCTTCAAGCCAATATTTTTTTTTAAACCAATATTGATTAAAAAAAAACATTAGTGATGATTGCATTGTGTTTGAAGGAGCTTGCTTAGAACAGAACTGGTTTTCATATACCCTGTTTTGAAAAGTGATAAAATTACATCAATAATTGTAAAGCATTCCAGGGCCCAGAGTAGTTGACAGATGGATTTTTTAATTCTCTTTTTTGAGAGTTACCAATAATTTCATGTAGTTTTTAGTTTTTTTTTTAAAACAATGGTAGTCAAAGGCTGGAAATCACAAAAACCCTTGCAGTTTTTTTGTAATTAAATTATCTTCTTACCATGTGAACTTCTGTAAAATTCTCTAATCCCATTAACAGACAAATCCATGCATCATTTACAGTGCAAGAGTTCAAAATAGATTACCGCCACCATTAACAATTAGCTGGAAAACCTGCTTATTTCTACAAAAAAAGGATGTCGACTGACTAATGTTCATACGTTGTATGGGATTTATTTTAATCTTTTAAAACTTGTTTAATATAATCTCTTTCTCCTGCTGATCCTTACTGGTGATGGCAAGTGAGATGCCTGGAGGCAACATCAGTAGGATATTTTAAGTAAACTACTACCTTGCAAAGTTATTTTAAATAATCTACAGGAGGTCTGGAAGCACATTCCTCCTTTCATATCCATTTTATTTTTCTCTTCTGCCTACCTCCCCTGAATACAATGACATACTGAAATTGTAGCTGTTACTGGTCCTGGCAGTGCTTTGCTAGTTCAGTTAAGGGGCCATTATTTGTGTGTTAACCTGCTCCTTAAGCAAGAACAGACTACTGCAGTACGGGGTTATCACAAATGGGTCCTATTAAAATCTCATTTGATGTCAAAGTTGTGCTTTCCTCAAGTCGGAATGGTCAGATTACAATTGGCAGGAGTCTAGTTACTCTGTTTTCATGTCTGAATCATCCCTCAACTAAAATTGAGCTACATGTCTTTAGACAAGTAGATTATGATATTTTGTTGCTTGGTGACCACATCAATCATAAATATAATTTTTGAATTTATTGAATTTATTTGGGTTTTTTCTATGATATAATTATGCTTATAATACTAATCTTAAATTAGCCTGTACAGAGTGTGATGTTCTTTTGCATTTGACCTTCAGGGACAAGGAATTTGCTTTCAATTAAAATCGTTTTTATAGTAAAAGGTATCAGGAACAACACACTAGGAAGAAAATGCATATTTAATAACATTATGTTTCTTTATACTGTACAGTGTAATTCCACAAATGCTTTTTGCCAATTGTGGATGGCTTGACAGGCGGAAGATCCTGAACAGTGATCTGGAAGAGAAAAGTGCAGCTATCAGGCTAAAAAGAACTCTCAAGTAATCAGTCGCAAGACTTGAAGATGCAGAGTTTGCTCGACAATAATCTAAAACAATATGTTCCATACATATTGTTCCATACGCATCAGTCTGAAGAAGGGTTTCGGCCTGAAACGTTGCCTATTTCCTTAGCTCCATAGATGCTGCTGCACCCGCTGAGTTTCTCCAGCATTTTTGTGTACCTATGTTCCATACATAAACTGGAAGGAGTGCAGAGAAGATTTACAAGAATGTTTCCAAGCCTTGAGGGCTATAAGGGGAGGATGGGTAGGCTAGGACTTTATTCCTTGGTGCACAAATGGTTGGGGGTGATCTTATAGCAATGTATAAGATCCTGAGGGGAATAGATAGGGTGGATGCACAGAGTCATTTAGTCAGAGTAGGGGAATCAAGAACCAGGAGAAACTGTATAGGCTAAGGTGAGAAGAGAAAGATTTAATAGGAGACATCTTTTTCACACAGTGGGTATATGGAATGAATTTCCAGAGGAGGTAGTTGAGACAAGTACAATAATAATATTTAAAATACATTTGGATAGGTACATGGATAGGTAAATGGATAGAAAATGTTTAGAGGGTTATGAGCAGCTGGGGCTATGTATATGGGGCATCTTGGTTGGCCTGGGCAAGTTGGGCCAAAGAGCCTGTTGACCTGATGACTCTATAGTTGAGGGTACAAAATTAATTTCATATCAGTGTTTTTCCTGCAGGGCAAAAAAAGCAAGCAGGGCAGCACGTTGATGCAGTGATGGAGTTGCTCCCTTACAGCACCAGCGACCCGGGTTGGATCTTGACTACGGGTGCTGTCTGTACAGTATTTGTACGTTCTCCCTGTGATCACATGGGTTTTCTCTGGGTACTCCGGTTTCCTCCCACACTCCAAAGTCATACAGGTTTATATGTTAATTGGCTTCTATAAAAAATGTAAATTGTCCATTATGTGTAGGATATGGCTAATGTACGGGGATCGCAGATTGGTGCGGACTTCATGTGCCAAAGATCCTGCTTCTGTACTATATCACTCTGAAGTAGTCCCAGTTCAACTAGGTTGACAATTATTTTCGGAACAGCAGAAGCCTGCTCTGAGCTATCAATATTTCGAAGACGTTTCCTAAATTATGGCCTGATAATGGCGAAAAAACGTATACTTACATTTTGGAAAATACATCTCCCCCAACTCTTAAAATGTGGATTACAAACATGTCTGAGACGCTACATCTTGAGGATATGAGTCTTGTCTTAGCAGCAAAATCAGTGCAATTTTCAAAGATATGGATTCCTTTTATTGATTTATTACAAGGATAGTGTGGTGCAACACAACTTTGGAATTAAACCGATTTACGGACTGGGTGATGGGTGCGGTGAGAAACGAAGCAGGTATATCAACACTTTTTTTCCCCTTTTTTTTTTAGTTTTTGTGTTTTTATTTTTTACATTTTTACTTACTCACTCTTTGACTACACTCTTTTGGTAGTTTAGGGGTTCTATTTTTACACATTCACTTTCTCTTTCACTTTCTTTCTTTCTTGCTCTTTCTATTTCATCTATGTTAAAATTAAAATGGAAGCTGTACAATAAATGTATTATGTCATATGCCATGGTTTATACTTTTGTACACTGCTTCTAATAAAAATATATTAAATTAAAAAAATAAAAATTAAAAAAAAACTAGGTTGACAATAGGCAGCTGAAAATTAAAATATAGCTGGACCATTTTTCCTCAAAATGTACAAACCAAGTTAGATAAAGGTGACACAATATATATTGGTATGACGATTTAGGAAATTGCTTTTTTTTGGTAACTATAATGAAGTGAATGCCTGAGTATCATTAATTAGTTGTTCTTACCTTTGGACATTGTACACATATGAGCATGGAATTCAACAATCAAATTCCTTTAGAAATGGATAGGGGTCTTGGTTTTGATACAACAATCATCAAAGGTAGTGCCATATATTAATAAGATCATAAAAATAAAGCCATTGGATTTATTTCAAAAGGGAAGGACCAAAGCATTTAAAAAATGTTAAAAGTGTAGTGAACATTCTTGCGGCCACACATGATACAGTTTTCTTTTGTAAATGGCGCCAAAATATGGCGACTGCACAAAGAATTTCACTGTGCAGTGCATACGTGACAATAAAAAACCATTGAACCATGGAATGGTTTGGTCCCTGGGCTACACTCAACACACTGGACAAAATGTCAAAAAACCTTACTGGAATGTTACCAAAATTGAGAGTAAAGGTTTTTTTGTTTTTTTTTAATATTTATTTTATTAGAAGCAATTGTACAAGGAGAAAGTAATCGACATAACAATTATACAATTTTCGTACAGCTTCAGTTTTAACATTTTATAAACAAATAAGTGAATCGGAAAAAAAGAAAAAAGGAACAAAGGGAAAGCAATAAGAAAGAAAAAAGAAAAGAAAGAATTTCGAAAAAGATATGAAAAAAAAGAAAAACCCTGAACTAACGAAAAAGTGAAAGAAAAAAAGCAGCGATAAATCCCACTACCGTTCCCTACACCCACTCACCCGACCCTAGCGTTGGTTTTGAATTTGTGTTCAACCATTCTGTTGTTGAAGAAATTCAATGAAAGGAGACCATATCGTTAGGTATGTGATATAATTAGCATATATAATTAGTATATGTGATGTCTTGTGCAAGTACGCATGTGCAGGGGAGACTCAAGATGGCGCCCTGTAATAAAGAAGCTTGTTAGTTTACTCCCGTGTCCGAGCCTTATTAAAGTCTGTTCCAAGCATCCAAATATACAACAATTGGCGACGAGGGAAGAAAAGAACAAGGGCAGACAAGAAAAATGAAAACAAGTTAAAAATAGAGGTTGTATTTGGAAACAAAGTGGAACAGCACCAAGCCAAAAGATTTGGCGCCAAATTGTTTTGAATTGGCGTCAAAGAAAAAAAGAAAAAAAGGTCAGTATGCAAAGCAAGAGCAGGGCAGTAATGGTCACCAAGTGCAGCTGGAAGCTAGGAAAGATGGTGTAAACTTACCTGGAATGTTTTGCAGGGCTGTGCAGCCTACAGCCAGGGCCAAGCAGCAGCCACAGACATCGCGTGAGGGCCTAGTGCCGTGTAGGCCACGGACAGGTCCAAAGAAGCAACTGACAAAAGAGGACCGTGTAGCCCACGGCCAGCCCCAGTAGCAGCCACAGATGTCGGGTGAGGGCCTAGTACCGTGTAGGCCACGGACAGGTCCGGAGAAGCCACCGACAAAAGCCGAGTCTTCAGCCCGGCCGGTGGGGGGAGAAAATAGAGAAAGCCCAGTTGAGAGCAGAGTCAGCCCGACCGTGAGCAGAAAAGCTGACAGGACTGCAAGAGAAGTGGAGAGAAGACGAGAAAGCCCGGTCGCAAGAGAAAGCCGAGAGCAGGGAAAGCCCGGACGTGAGAGGAAGTCCGGCCCCGAGCGAAGAGTGGGTCCACGTGAGAGAAGCAGGACACAGCACTCAAGCATGGCATTCAGCCCAGTCGGGAGCAGAGTTAGCCGGGTGGGGGGAGAAAGCGGAGAAAGCCTGGTTACGGGAGACGGCCGAGAGTGAACAAAGCCCGGTCGTGGGAGAAAGCCGACCACAAGAGAGGAAGGTCCGCGCGAGATGGCGGAGCACTGTCCCGATGCTTGGAGCAGCGGGGAACAGCTGCAGAAACTAGCAGCGACTCACCTTCCGCAGGGTGTCCACGCGAGCCAGCAATGAGCCGAGCAGCGGGTCCAGTAGCAGTGGGGAGGGCTGTGGAGCCAGTGGGCAGGCAAGTCAGTGGAGCAGCGGGAGTCGACTTGGCAGCGAGCCAGCGGAGGCAACAGCAACGGCTGAGCGAGCAGCAGCATTGGAGGTCCGGAGTGGCCAGCGGTGTTTGAAGGTAACGGTGAGGCCCGGGGGAGCCAGTGAAAGCAGCAATTGGAGGGCCGGTGAGGCCATCAGCAAAAGTACCGGTGGGGACAGCTCGAGAGGTCGAGGATGGACAAGAGTCCACAGGCCGACAAGCTGGAGCGGTGAAATCCTTTTGTACCTAAAAGGTACCGATATGTACCTTTTATCGGATCTTTTACCTGATTGCACCCTCGTGCTTATCATATGCCACATCATAGTGTATCAACATGAAGTTGAGCATGCACCTATGCATATTCACTCAATCACTCTTTAACCCATAAAATGCACTTCTGGTCGATAGATAGTTGATACCAATACTGAACTGAACTTTTACTCAGAACTGCTGTAGATTTGGGAGCAACTGCAGGAGGAGATTAGCAAGAGATATGACTGATTGGCTCTAGCCCGAGTCGGAGGAGAGAAGTGAGCAGAGGGGTGAAAACAGTTGAAAAGTAGTAACCAAGCACAGGCAGATTTTACTCAGAACTGCTGTAGATTTGGGGGCAACAGCAGGAGGAGATTAGCAAGAGACAAGACTGATTGGCTCTAGCCCGAGTGGGAGGAGATAAGTGAGTCAGTGACGGGAAAACAGTTGAAAACTGAGGAATTTGGTTTGTAAATTGTTAAATCAGGCAATTTATCAGTCAATTTAAGCAAGACTGCTCTTAGGGAGCGGCAGTGAGTGTCTTTGGCTCGAGAGTCTTCGGAGAGGAGACCACGCAATACGGCTTGAGAGGTAGAGACAAAAGAAGGAGATGTAGGCAAGCTGATTCAGTGCGATGCTTGCATTATGTGGGAGGTCAAGGACACTGCTGGTGCCTCTGGCTGCTACAAATGCGAGAAGTGCATCCAGGTAGAGCTCCTGAAGGACCGTGTTGGGGAACTGGAGAAGCAAGTGGATGACCTCCGGTTCGTCCGAGAAACTGAGTCGTTCCTCGACAAGTCCTACAGTAAGATTGTTACACCTAAGGTACTGGAAGAGAGAAGGTGGGAGACAGTGAGAAAGGGAGGGAAGCATGGAATTCCAACGTGCCCGGGTGTTGTACCTCTTGTGAACAGGTTCACCCACTTAGAAGCTGTCGGGACAGAAGATGTGTTTACACTGAGCGGCGGATTGGCTTGCGATGCGAATAGGGCTGTTGAGCCAAAACCAAAAAGGCCTAAGGCAGGCAACGCCATTGTAGTGGGAGACTCCATTGTGAGAGGTATGGACAGGGGTTTCTTCGGCAACAGACGGGATGCGAGGATGGTGTGCTGCCTTCCTGGTGCCAGGATCCAGGATGTCACGGACAGAGTGCAGAAAATCCTCAAGGGCGAAGTGGTAGTGCAAGAACGAAGTGGTAGTGCATGTCGGCGCAAGGATGTCGGAAAGAAGGGGATGAATATTCTGCAACGTGACTTTAGAGAGCTCGGAAAAATGCTGAAAAGCAGGACCTCCAGGGTTGTTATCTCCGGTTTGCTTCCAGTTCCTCGTGCTGGCGAGAGCAGAAACGGGTAGATACGGGACCTGAACGTGTGGTTGAGGAACTGGTGCACGGGGCAGGGATTTAGATTCTTATATCACTGGGATCTGTTTTGGGGTAAGGGGGAACTGTACAGAAGTGACGGATTGCATCTTAACAGGTGTGGGACCAGCATTCTGACAGGCAGGTTTGCCACTGCTACACGGGTGGGTTTAAACTGAATAAGGGGGTGGGGTGTCGAATGGGATAGTGGAGGATGGATAAAGGGAAAGGGTTCTTGTAATGTGTGAGCGTAGAGACAGAGACATGAGGCCAGAGAAGCAATAGGTAGCAAGGTTGGGCAGGCCGTGCGATCCGGATTAGTGGAGCAGGTGACTGACAGGTCCAACAAGGACCGGAGGGAGCGAAAGTGGGATGTGGAAAAAAAGGGCCACTTTTGCATAAACGTAAAGTGTGTTAAAAACTTTGAGAAAGTGGTTAGCAGGGGTCTCAATGCAAAGAAATGCGGAAAAGTGGAGGAGGTCCGCCTCCATGTTGTTAGCGGGGAAAAGTAAAAATGTGGGAGCAGTAAAGGGAGAGGCCTGCTGGCGAGAGCAGAACCAGGGGTAGAAGTAAAGTGAAGGTGTCAAGCAAGAGGAACTGTGTAAAAACAAGGGCAGGGGAAGTCAAATCCAGGGGAATTTTTTAATCTGAGGGGAACGGGCAGCGATTCATAGCAAATCATGGGGTGATCAAAACGGGGGTAAGGGGATTGAAGCTAACCTTTTCAGCAGAATCAGGCAGGTTTGCCACTGATACCAGACAGAACTGCTGTCGAGATTTGGAGTAGAAACAAACTGAATAAGGTGTATGTTGAAAAAGTTGGGATAGTGGAGGATGGAGTTATAAAGGAAAGGGTTTCAAAATATTTGATTAGGATGCTAGCGAGTCGGAGAGATGGGTAGTAGCCACGCCAGGTAGATTTTACTGTAGATCAGGAAGCCAGGTATAGAAGAGACATATTCAAGCAGGTGAAAGGAAGCAGTGGCTCTGACCTTAGGGATTCGTTCCAAGAAGTGAGTCTTTCCTCGACAAGTCTACGGAGAGGATTGACATCAAATCCAGGGCAGAAAGGTGAATCAAAGCTATTCAAGGGGCCACTTTTCAGCAGAAATGGTTAAGAGAGAGTGTTGCAGATTGAAAGCATTTTGTGGAGCAATAGAAAAGAAGAAAGACATGGAAATTAGAGTCCCCGGGTGTTGCAGTTGAATGTGGATCGATGAGAGCTATTAAAATAAGGGGGATAGTGGGAGATGCGTGGAACGATGTCGGCCAGATGTGGTGGGGATAAGGGAGAAATGCAGGAGGACCTCCAGGGTTTATGGGGTAAGGCGTAGACAGAAAACCTAACAGTAGTGCTGGTTAGGCAGTTTGGGGATGGCATCAAAAAGGGAAATTGAGAAATGATATGAGGTGCGTCAAACTAAGGGGCAGAATAATCTAGTGGGATGGGTGACTTCACCTATCTACAGTATAGAATGTGGAGCTATTTTGGGTTGGGATCAATTGGCTCCAGGGTGATCCAAGGGATATTCAATATGAGCACAGAAGAAATCTTGGGAGGTATGAGGGTTAGACTAACAATAACCATAAGAAGAAGGGAATTCAATTTGAATTGGCAAGGGTAGTGCGAGGATAGTATGCAACAGGGATAGTTATCTGAAACCAACATGTAGAGGAACCAACGAAAGAGCAGGCTATTCTAGACTGGGTATTGAGTAATGAGGAAGGGTTCGTTAGCAGTCTTGTTGTGCGTGGCCCCTTGGGCAAGAGTGACCATAATATGGTAGAGTTCTTAATTAGGATGGAGAGTCACATCGTTAGTTCAGAAACAAGGGTCCTGAACTTAAAGAAAGGTAACTTTGAGGGTATGAGATGTGAATTGGCCAAGATAGACTGGCGAATGATTCTTAATGGGTTGATGGTGGATATGCAATGGAAGGCATTTAAAGACTGCATGGATGAACTACAACAATTGTTCATCACAGTTTGGCAAAAAAATAGGTCAGGGAAGGTAGTGCATCCGTGGATAACAAGGGAAATCAGGGATAGTATCAAAACCAAAGATGAAGTGTACAAATTAGCCAGAAAAAGCAGCCTACCAGAGGACTGGGAGAAATTCAGAGACCAGCAGAGGAGGACAAAGGGCTTAATTAGGAAAGGGAAAATAGATTATGAAAGAAAACTGGCAGGGAACATAAAAACTGACTGCAAAAGCTTTCATAGATATGTGAAGAGAAAAAGATTAGTTAAAACAAATGTAGGTCCCTTGCAGTCAGAAACGGGTGAATTGATCATGCGGAACAAGGACATGGCAGACCAATTGAATAACTATTTTGGTTCTGTCTTCACTAAGGAAGACATAAATAATCTGCCGGAAATAGCAGGGGACCGGGTGTCAAATGAGATGGAGGACTGAGTGAAATCCAGGTTAGCCGGGAAGTGGTGTTGGGTAAATTGAATGGATTAAAGGCTGATAAATCCCCAGGGCCAGATAGGCTGCAACCCAGAGTATTCATGGAAGTAGCCTCAGAAATAGTGGATGCATTAGTGATAATTTTTCAAAACTCTTTAGATTCTGGAGTAGTTCCTGAGGATTGGAGGGTAGCTAATGTAACACCACTTTTTAAAAAGGGAGGGAGAGAGAAAACGGGGAATTACAGACCAGTTAGTCTAACGACGGTAGTGGGGAAACTGCTAGAATCAGTTATTAAAGATGGGATAGCAGCACATTTGGAAAGTGGTGAAATCATTGGACAAAGTCAGCATGGATTTATGAAGGGTAAATCATGTCTGACGAATCTTATAGAATTTTTCGAGGCTGTAACTAGTAGAGTGGATAGGGGAGAACCAGTGGATGTGTTATATCTGGACTTTCAGAAGGCTTTCGACAAGGTACCACATAAGAGATTAGTATACAAACTTAAAGCACACAGTATTGGGGGTTCAGTATTTGATGTGGATAGAGAACTGGCTGGCAGACAGGAAGCAAAGAGTAGGAGTAAACTGGTCCTTTTCACAATGGCAGGCAGTGACTAGTGGGGTACCGCAAGGCTCAGTTCTGGGACCCCAGCTATTTACGATATATATTAATGATTTGGACTAGGGAATTGAATGCAACATCTCCATGTTTGCAGATGACACGAATCTGGGGGGCAGTGTTAGCTGTGAGAAGGATGCTAGGAGGCTGCAAGGTGACTTGGATAGGCTGGATGAGTGGGCAAATGCATGGCAGATGCAGTATAATGTGGATAAATGTGAGGTTATCCACTTTGGTGGCAAAAAAAACAGGAAAGTAGATTATTATCTGAATGGTGGCCGATTAGGAAAGGGGGAGATGCAACGAGACCTGGGTGTCATGATACACCAGTCATTAAAAGTAGGCATGCAGGTGCAGCAGGCAGTGAAGAAGGCGAATGGTATGTTAGCATTCATAGCAAAAGGATTTGAGTATAGGAGCAGGGAGGTTCTACTGCAGTTGTACAGGGTCTTGGTGAGACCACACCTGGAGTATTGCGTACAGTTTTGGTCTCCTAATCTGAGGAAAGACAATCTTGCCATAGAGTGAGTACAGAGAAGGTTCACCAGACTGATTCCTGGGATGTCAGGACTTTCATATGAAGAAAGACTGGATAGACTTGGTTTGTACTCGCTAGAATTTAGAAGATTGAGGGGGATCTTATAGAAACTTCCAAAATTCTTAAGGGGTTGGACAGGCTAGATGCAGGAAGATTGTTCCCGATGTTGGGGAAGTCCAGAACAAAGGGTCACAGTTTAAGGATAAGGGGGAAGTCTTTTAGGACCGAGATGAGGAAAACGTTTTTCACACAGAGAGTGGTGAATGTCTGGAATTCTCTCCCGCAGAAGGTAGTTGAGGCCAGTTCATTGGCTATATTTAAGAGGGAGTTAGATGTGGCCCTTCGGCTAAAGGGGTCAGGGGGTATGGAGAGAAGGCAGGTACAGGATACTGAGTTGGATGATCAGCCATGATCATATTGAATTGCGGTGCAGGCTCGAAGGGCCGAATGGCCTACTCCTGCACCTATTTTCTATGTTTCTATGTTTCAATGAAGAGTTAATAACTCATTGCAAATCTCCTGCTCCTCCAACTAGAGATGACATTTGCATGTTCCCACCTTAAGCCATAGCATCTTTCTGCAATATAATGACATATTTATTGATCAACTACTGGAGCAATGCTGAATACTGTTTGTCCATCATGGTGACTTTATTAGCTTCAGCTGGTAATAGCAAAGTTGTACTATCAATGACCTTCATGACCCTTGTAGTTTGCCATTAAGCATGCTGTCAGATCTCCCACTTGCACAGCTGCATCACATCTATTACATTGCCAGTTAGTCTAATTAATAGAAACTGCTTTATAACAACAGGGCTGTTCCAGGTTTCTATTGACTTCAATCTGTTGCCCAGGGCGGAGTCACAGGCCAACCATCCATTTGATAACAACCTAATTTACTGGATAGGAGAGAACAATTTCTCAAGTAGCTTGAGACTGAGTTGATTTTAGCCAAATACAGCGTCAAAATGTAATCCAGACAATACATCACAAGTGTTTTTGAACTCCGTAGTCCTTTAAATGATTTATTGTTATCATACTGTTAAAATTGCCTCATCATAGCAATGCCTTCAAATATCTCTGATGATCATTGTACATGGAAAACCCTATGAAATCAGTTTGATCACCCTTCTTTCATAATGAACAGGCCACACCTGCCATCATTTCGAGTCTGCCCTGAATGGCAACTCTGGCCCGGTTCCGATAATTCTCACATGTCCCAAGACAACTCTTGCCATAATTCTGACCTTGCCTTGAAAGACAATTCCCCATATCTCCGAGCCTGTCTCGGAGGCAACCTGGCTAAAATACTGGACCTGGCTCAACACTCTTCTGGCCAAATTCCAACCTTCTTGGAATACTAGTATTGTCCAGTTTACCTGGTTAAAATGCCTCCGAGTAGATGACAATGTCTCAATCATTTGTGTATTGCACAATCAATTGTAAATCTTACCAACTTGTTTGTGGTCACTTAGTTGTAGAGTAACTCTGGTCAGCTTTAATGCTGCTACCAGCTTCAGTGAACCGCTTCCTGCCGATGAAGCCGTGGGGTGCGTTTTCCCCTAAACTATGAATCCTTACTCGTCGTTGGCCTAATTGGTCCAACAGTTTATGCTTCGCCCTTCAGAAGATTCGGCGGGTGGCTCTAATGTCCCCTGATAGCGGTGTTCACTGCATTGTGTTGGGATGGCAACCTTGCTGCCAGAAATCATACCTCTGACATGTGCCCTTCATCCCTTGAGGTATGCTCCACGCTATTCCCTCAGCCTCGGCATCAGATTTACACTGACCTGGCATGTTCTTCTCTTCCATAAGGGAGACATTAAGCAGCCCTACTACAAGGCACTGCTGGCATGGCCTCTCCAACAGGCCCACCCTTCAGGGTCAGAAAATGCCCCGGTAAGCTCACCTCCTCCATGAGGGAGACATCATGCAGCCCTTCTACAGGTGCTGCTGCCATACATTTAAGCAGCCCTACTACAAGGCACTGCTGGCGTGGCCTAGAGCAATAGGCCGGCACTGCCATAGACTTGACATCCCCATTATGCAGCCCTGTTACAAGGCGCTGCTGCAAGGGCTCTCCCTTCTGCCCAACACTGCCATATCTCCTGATGTTAGGGTGTATTTATCTTGAGCCTCCTCTCAATGAGGCTCCATCCTGGTCAACTTCCACATTATTAATTTTACCGGAAGGGAACCCTCCCGACACCAGGACTGACCACTTGGGTTGATTTACCCCATATCTTGGGGACCTCTGCCGTCTGGGCACCGCATAGCTGGTGGATTTCCCCTACCCCGGGAATCCCAGCACCCTTATATATTACCGGAGGGAAAACCCCTACTGGCACCAGGGCTAACTGTTTCAGTCTGTTTAACCCCTTTCCTGGGGCCCCGTGCGGTCTGAAAGTCGCATAATTACTGGATTCCCCTACCCAGGAACCCCAGTATCTATGTATATATCAGGGAACAACCTCCCGTCATCCGGCATCTCTATTATATCAGGGAAATCCCCTCCCGGCACCCGGAGCGCCTAGAAGTCACTGACCACCCGTCAGCAACGACTCCGCGACTCCCGACAACCCAGCTACCCGCTCTTGGCGGCAAGAACCAGGGTTTCCCCACAGCCCATAGCTGGTTCCCTCATCGGGCCTCGCAAATCCTTCGGCAGGAAGCCTCTGGAACAAGAGGTTCCTGCAAGGAATAAAACAGGTAAGAAATACAAGCTTACCTGAAGTTTAAACTTACCGCGTTGGAGGAGCTCCTGCTGCCCCAACCGGTCGCCTGCACCAATGTGTCTGACGTAATGACGCACGTGCGGCTGAACGGGCTTCTTCACATAGTCACTCATGTGACTCCGAAGTAAAAATTGACTTCACTAAGGACTTTACCCAACGAAAATGCTTTGCAGACATTGTTTTTTGCACAATGGTCTAGTTTACTTAATTAACTGATAATTCAGTGTGTATCGGGGTTTTTTTTTGGGGGGGGTTGCATGTAATATGGCATTATTATGTACCAATTAAGAATTTCATAGTTCCAGTTCATCTCCTGTGCATGTAAAAAAAAAACACTTTTGGCTAAAAATGGTGACCAGAACCATTTTTCACTAATATTTAATCGCCATTAATAAATCCTTTGGAAATTCAGGTGAACATCCATTAGGTAGATTAGGAAACCTATTTACATTGAGGCATTTGAGGGAAGTTATAAGGGGAATGTGGAGAAGTGACAAAGAAATAGATGTACCTGATGATTAAATTAAATGAAGTTATCTAAGTAAATGCTCACCTGAAGCATAAATACTGGCATAAGCCTGTTGTGCTAATTGGCTAGTTTCAACATTGAAAGCAATATGTATTAGGATAGAAGCTAAAGGAAATAAAGCAGAACGGATATTTCATTCTTTATTCAGTATTGTGTGATTTGTTTTTTTTATTTTATTATGAAAACTACTTTGGAAGAGGATTTAAAAAGTCTGGAAATTTTACTTTTGTGGGGCGATAGTCCCGAAATGAAGGCAAGGAGCTAGGTGCTTTGGGCGGTATTTTGAATAGTGTCCTTCTTGTCATCAGAGGAGTCTGCAAGAGGATGATGGCACCCAAACCCTTGCCTTATATCCCTCTAGCTAAGGGCCACCTCTGGACTCAACCATTCCCATGTCGAGGGGTTTGATAGTGGGAATGGCCTGACCCATGGGAGCCGCCACAGGACCCCCCACCCCCCCCGCCACAACCGGAGACACAAAATGCACAGGCGGGCGTACAAGCTGGCCAGACCGCGTACAGAAGTCAGCCGACCGAGGGGCTGGCGGAGGGACAGGTCGAGGGACAGGCGGAGGGAGCCGTGAAGGGGGGGTGACCTCGCAGCCGAGGTTGGGCAACCAGCACCGGCTGGTCCATGTTCAGATGTGCCGCCTTTAAACGGTCAATCGACATGGCCTCCGGCCGGTCCCCCATGTCCAACACAAAGGCCATCTGTCCGTGCTCCAGCATTCGGAACGGGCCCTCATACGGCCTCTGGAGTGGCGTCCGGTGGGCATCATGGCGCAGGAAAACATAGGGGCAGTCCCGGAGGGCTGATGGCACGTGCGGGATAAATGTCCCATGGCGGGATTTTGGGACGGGCGCGAGCCTGCCAACTCACTGGCGAAGGTGCTTCAGTGTGGATGAGGGCGTTCCCTGCTGACCCGGTGCCGACGGCACGAACTCCCCGAGTACCGTGAGTGGCGACCCGTAAACGAGCTCCGCTGAGGATGAGGCAAAGTCCTCGTTAGGAGCCTTCCGGATGCCCAGCAAGTCCCACGGCAGCTCATCCATCCAGTCTGCACCGGAGAGTCACGCCTTCAGCGCTGCCTTGAGCTGCCGGTGGAATCTCTCCACCAAGTTGGTTCATAGGCCGTGGTGTGGTGCAGCCACACACACAACAAGTGAGCCATGGCCGACTACAGCTCGAATGTGAATTGTGGCCCCCGGCCTGAGGAGATGTGCACCGGCACCCCAAAGCGAGCGATTTAGTGCGCGGACAACGCACGAGCGCACGTAGCTGTTGACGTATCGGCCAGTAGTATGGCCTCCAGCCACCACGTGAAGCGGTCCACCATCGTGAGGAGGTGGGTGATGCCTCGGGACGGCGGGAGAGGCCCCACAATGTCCACGTGGAGATGGTCGAATCGTCGGTAAGGTAGACCGAACTCCTGGAGGGGCGCCCGGACATGGCGCTGGATCTTCGCCATCTGGCATGGAATGCAGGTGCGAGCCCAGTGGCCAACCTGCTTGCGCAGACCGTGCCACATGAACTGAGTGGCCACTAGTGCCATCGTCGCCCGGATGGATGGGTGAGCCAGCCCGTGGATAACGTCAAAAACCCTCCGGCGCCAGGCGGCAGGGACGATGGGGCGCGGCTGACTGGACGACACATCACACAGGATCATCGGGATCACCCCGTGATAGTCCCAAAATGAGGGCGATGAGCCAGGTGCTTCGGGAGGTATTTTTAATAGTGTCCTTCTTGTCATCAGAGGGGTCTGCAAGAGGAAGATGGCACCCAAACCCTTGCATTTTATCCCTCTAGCTAAGGGCCGCCTCTGGACTCGAGCATTCCCATGCCGAGGGGTTTGAAAGTGGGAATGGCCTGACCCATGGGAGCCGCCACACTTTATACAATCATGTTTTTTTTTTAAGTACAATAGAAGTATTCATCAATTTCAGCTATCATAAAATGGAAGAAATAACTTTGCAAAGATGTATCAGACTGAGATATGTGATGGAGAATACAATATAGTCTGGGCAAAGCTATTATATGTGTGTCAGCTCTGGAAACTATGTGATAAGCATGTGGTTACGAGAACAACTGATTACACCATTTTATAGAAAGTACAAAACTTTCAACAATTCTACCACCCTACCATTTGGTCCATATTAAACCTTGCTAGAATGAAAACACATAGTCCAATTATTTTAAGTGCAAGACTCAATTTGTGCTTCATTAATACGTTGCATATAATTTTATTAGTAAATCGAAATGTGTTTTAAACGTCTAAATCATTATTGCAGATTCAGTGCAAATAATCCAAAGTTGTTATGTATGAATAACCCATATGATGCCCATGGGGATTATTTCTTCCTCTGTTCACTGTGTGTAGGAAAGTCATAAATGTGTTTGTAAAAAATTCTAGTGTTTGATACTTTTAGTGAAATGTTCCTTTAGAAAGTGTTTATGATTGTTGGAAATAATGATCAAATGAAATTTTGATGCATATAGACTAATAAGGAACTTCTGACTGCAGTATTGCTGTAAACAAGGATTTTGTAGGCATTGGGTGGAACGGAAAAAAAAAAAGTTTTAATGTATTCCCTCTTAAAAGTTTGCACTTATTTTTATGGTGAGCCAGAAAACAAGAAGGATTTTGTTTGAAGAAAACGTATAGCTTTTAGAAGGAATGGGTTAAGAGCCAGACTTTACATCTAGCTCGGTTCATAATCAGACCCCCAAACCTTTAAGCCAAGGATAGCATAATACATTAAACACTCTTCTTCATGTGCTGATTCCCATATTTATGTATTTCTGGCATTTCCCAGCTGTAATGTAAATATCAAGTATAAAGCTCTTGTTTTATTTCCTGCATAAAACAGATATGTAAAGTAATCTACCAAAAGTGAAATTGCAAATGACATGGAAAGAACAGAACAAAATATCCACTGAATGGAAATGTCACAAAAATGAATGCAACAACAAAAATGTGATAATCAACTTCAAAGTTGACACTATTTAAAAATAAAAGGGTTTAAAGTAGAAAAACAACCTTTATTATTATGAAATGTTCTAAGAAGTAGTATTTCAGCTACACTCTTCCAAATATTTTGCTTTAGGAAAATACTGATATATATCCTTTGGTAAAGTATGGCTTTCGAATAGTTAGTCTCAGACTTTAGGTTAAAAGGCTTTTGACTACCCTGTTTGGTAGCACGTTTTGTCAGAGATACCTTCCATTGATGTCAATGAATTTTAGGACAAAATACTGCTGATGCTGCCATATAGAGCTGACTGGGATGAATTTTCAGGCAATATATCAATATACTTAAAGGAACAATTAATGCTTCAGCATTCCTCTTTAAAAATTCAGATATCAAGAGCAATGTAATTTTAGCATTCTTTTTTTAATCTAATTCTATGGACTTGTTCATGCGCGAATGCTTATGTCATCAACCGAAAGACAATGAAATGGGGATAAATTTAGAGTTGCAATGTCATGATTGTTAAATGAACCCCACATCTTTGCTGATGTTAATTCAACTCCTTTCCAAGTGAGTTCCCCTGATGATGTAATCTACCCTTGCTATTTAAGCAAAACTATTTATAACATCAGTATCAACAGAATGAACTGTCCCTGCTGATAAAAAAAGCTAATCATAACTCTTTGTAATTTATTAAGGGGCTGACAACCGCACATCCTTTAAAAAAATGTAGATTAATAGATTAAATTTTAATGCAGTTGCACCCTTTGGTTTTGCAAGGCTAGGATTAATGTAACCAAATTCTTTGATTGAATAAAGTAAGCTAAAATAGCATTATTTCATTACGATTCCATTTTACATAATTACCTGTAATTAACATCCTACATTTGGTCCGCTGATCATTGACTTTGAATCCTAAAGACCACATAATTGAAATTCTTGAGAGGAAACTTTGTGATAGAAAAAAAAAACCTGCCTCACCTGCACTTTTCATTTCCTATGAGGTTCGATGGCATAACTGCCTTTCAACTGTCCCTCTTTTATCTGATGTAGTGGATGACAGGTAATCTAGTTGAAAGTTCCTACAATTGCAACACCAGAAAAACACTGACTGATGAAATCTGAGCAGTTATCAGCCTAACCATCACCTGTCAAGCTTACTGCTTCAATTTAAGGGTGAATCAATTTTCTGAAGAGGAAATCAAGGGCAAAGAATAAAAGCAGCACAGATAAACAGTGACAAAGGCCCTTTCTGCTTTTTATTTATGATGGGATGTACTATCACAGGGTGCACTGCAAAGCTTTATCAACTGTCCTGATACATTCCAGATAGGTAGGAATTCATCGGTCATTGATGAAGTGCCATAATTAAACTCACTGAAAGGATAGGAGATTCTACCTGAAAATTACTTTCACTAAATACCACAAAGATATTGAAGCAGGAAAGAGCTCGGGAGAGGGAACAAATGACAGTTACAGGTAACAATGAACCTTGCTGTTTCTTCTACTGGCAGACATGACTGATTAGAGTCAGAACATGAAAGAATGTTTTCTCAATGCCGAAGCGCATATTGTGTAAAGTGTCAGGTACAAAGAGTTCATATGTTCTTCTCAGTAAAATGGGAAAGCATTTTCTGCCAGCAATTTCTATTATGTGCTCTGTCATTGTTCCTATTTAGTTACGTCAGATTTACAGATGTGAATAGTCACAGATTCTGAAATTCAGCTACAAGAGCCATCAAATGACTACTGCATCAGTTTAAAATCAGGCCAGAAGTCAAGATAATTTCTCAGCAAGAAAGATGAAAATACACTAATGGATTAGAATTGACTTCCCAGTGGTTTATTTTGGGTTTATAAAGATGATGACCTTCTTATTGTTATATTCAGAAATGGTTAGAATGCTGAAATCATGGGAAATGTTATTTTGTTTTGTGATCTGTGAGAAATGTACAGAAATAAAATACTTAGAGGGGTAGCACAGTGGAACAGTGGTAGAGTTGCTGCCTTGCAGCACCAGAGACCCGGGTTTGATCCTAACTACAGGTGCTGTCTGTACAGAGTTTGTACGTTCTCCCCGTGACTGCATGAGTTTTCCCTGGGTGCACCGATTTCCCCCCACACTCCCAAAATATCCTGGTTTGTAGGTTAATTGGCTTTGGTAAAAAAAAATTGTAAATTGTCCCTATTGTGCAGGATAGTGCTAGTGTAACGCGGATTGCTGGGGCCTATTTCCATGCTGTATCTCTGAAACTGAAGAAGCTTTTCTATTTTTTGAATACTGTTCCTGTGTAGACCATTATAATCTTTTTTCCAGGATGGGAAAATCAAATACAAAAGGGCATAGTTTAAAGGTGAGAGGGGCAAGGTTTAAAGGTTTAAAGCAGCGCTTTTTTTTTTAACATGGAGGGTGGTTAGTTCCTGGAACACACTGCCAGAGGCGATGGTTGAGGCAAATACGAAAGTGGCATTTAAGAGACTATTGGATAGGCATATTGATATGCAGAGAATGGAGGCATATGGATTAAGTGCAGGCAGATTCATCTTTGACACAGACATTGAGGGTCAAAGGGCTGATTCCTGTGTTCTAAAGTTCTATATTCTATTATGTTTTATGAAATGTGCACTATGATGGGTTTGGAAGAATGAAGAACCAGAACACATGCATCATGTTTGCTGAAGTACTTTCACTTGAATGCGATGCACTGATGCAGTACGATATGCTGTTTGGTGGTGGGTTGCATTGTTTGTCAAGAAATAAAAAAGATGTACTAAATATGCCTTCCTGAAGAAGGTATTCTTCAGCTTCAGAGCCATAATAAGGGAACTCTGAATAATATCATATTTTCATACGTTTGTTAAAATATCATCGTAAACTTCACATGGGATGACCCATTCATCTTATTGCCTTTTCAGGGCATCATTAAAACATGGAAATTACTGTGAGCTGCAGGTAAATATATACATATAAAATCCTCAACCATTTCAATCTTTGTATTCACTTTGGAAAATTAAATTAATATGACCGTTTAAATATGAATAAATTGTTACAATATAAATTTAGATGTGTATTCCACTAAATATATAACAAAGAGAATATTCTAAAGCTGTTCCATAAGTCCTAATGGAATGGAATCAATATATGAAAAGGAGAGTCAAGATAACCACCAGGATTTCTAATGCAGTTGTACACATATTTAGAAAACGTTACAGGAAACATTTTCTGAAAAAATATATAGGAGTGAAATAAAGTGTTACATTTGAAAATATGAGGCCATGTAGATGGTATTTTAGGTGGAGAACAATATTGGTTTCCTTCAGGGAGTACTGATTTACCTTTTCCACAATAAGATGTAAATCTAAGAGGTCAACTGTTGCTCATTAATTCAAGTTCCCAAATGGCATGAATTGGTTATCTTTATTTTAGAGTGAATGTTACATTTTCATGCTTTCCACCAGCTGTTGGAATAATAACTGCTGAGATTATGAAGAAGCTGGAGATAGGGTCTGGGTTTTCATCTCAGTTGTGGGAAGGTTACTTCAAATGGTAGGGGGTGAAGGAAAAAACAGAATAGAAACCAGGGAATGGTAATAAGCACGATGCCATGAATTATACAGAGTGCAAACAACGCAATAAAGTTTCCAAGAAATCCGCATAAAATTACTGGGTTTTTCTACATACTTCATTTTAAAAGCAACAACAAGTCTGTAGCCATACAAAAAAAAAACAGGTAGTTAGTATTGAAAATATAGATTTAATTGAAACTCTGTGTCACATTTTCAAAGTACACTGTGCATTCATACTCCTTTCTAAATGTTGGCACACTGCCAGACTAAGTGCACTGTAATAGCCACAGAAACAGGGAGAAAATGGACTATAAACTACAGTGCAGAATGCTGCTCCTGCATAGGTTCTGTCACACTACTCCAACACCAGTAAAACTCTGATTTTATAGTTTGACATTCTCAGACATGCTTACCACCAAGTAAAAGCTACTGGATCAGAATATACACAAAATCAGAAATGATCTTTTGTTCTTATTTCTAAGAAAGGCAATGCTAATCACTTGCCATTCTCTTTCATTCAAATCAAGTATACTTCCTTAAATATTAATAATGAATTAAGGCCAATTCACCTTATTTACGTGCATTTTTTACAATTAGTCATGGTTTAACCTAACATATTACAGTTGGTTTGAAAGCAAGGTACAAATCCTGTAAACATAGCAACAAAGAGACCCAAAGTAAAAGTGTTTAAATGTCATTAGCAAACCATTTTCTTCCCAGATTTTAGAGTATTGAGACCGACCTGGCTTTCATTTTACATACAATTTCAAATTGTTTTAATTTACACATAATACTGAATCAATATTAATTATTAATCATAGTTGAATAACTTAAAACTAAGAACACAGTGGATATTTATGTGTCTGTGAATCCAGCACTTGTCTATGTTGTTACCACTTTCTCCTAGATGTCTATGTTACTTGCAATAGTTTAGAGCAATTTATTAACATTTTGTGCCCCAAAACCCTTATGTGCAAAGCTAATTATTTATTTTCATCATTTTTATAGTTTTAATTTGTTTGAATATGAAATGTTTTGTCTCAAGCAGATATATTGCAATTACAATTTTTATTTCTTAAACATTTTTGTTTCCTTCTGTGTTTTTCTCAGTCTCTATTGCAGACACAAAATTCAACTCCGTGCAACACCACTCAATATAATTATTAACACCAAGAATATCCTGTAAATAAACATCAGTATTATACCTTACGTTGAATAAAAGTAATTAATTGTTTGTTCTTAATTTTACAAAACTGGACATTCTTCTTCTATTTAAAATATATTACAAATAATGCTAATTTTACTGTATGTGGTTTTGTAATTCTAATTAAAGTAATTACACCTCAGCCCTCCCACTGAATGCACATCTCGTATCAGTAATAAACTTTCTTGTAATTCAAAGAGCATTGCACTGCCTTATAGTCCTGCATAAACTATGGCTTATTAAAGCAAATTAACCTTTTACACATCACTTCTGTTGAAGCAAAAAATATATCTTTTAAGTGCCTGTTTAAATTGCAAATAAATGAACAATGTGGCATCACCAGGTTTTAATCTAAAAACATTCAATTTTGAATAAGATAATGAAGAACTAAGTACATTATTGGACTAGTGATAATATATACAATTGACTTGTACAGCTACTGTTCTTATCTCTAGAATTTTGAATACCTTTAGACACAATCTCGAAGCTGGAGAGTTTACGATCCTGTTCGGACATGGGCAGTTGTAATAACATATCACTGCTGGACTGTCTGCATATAATGACTTTGCTTTCTACCCCCTGCCTAACAATTTCAACCAGCAGCACAGTTTGTTCTGTGTTCCTCCTACACAGTTATTGGTCTCACCTCTGCTTACTTGAACATTTATTCTGTGATCACAGAGCAAATAACATTATTTGCATTTTCATTGCACATTTGACAATTGTGTTTAAAAAAATATACAAATTCCTGAACAATTAACTTTCCCCTGTACCCTTTCTGCTATTTCTCTCAGCTGGCAATACCTTCATCTCTGCTTTGTAGTGTATCCTATTGCAGGAAATTGACTTTGTCAAAAATTAGATCAAAGAGAGCTGGATGAAAGAATATTTATGTTAAACTTCTCTGTTAAAACGGCCAAAAAAAGCATCAAATTAATGAGATGGTTATTCTAAAAGATTAAGCTTCTCTTTTCCATACTAAATAAAATAAACACATAAATAAATAGATGCAGCAAAAACACTGGTTTCCGTGGCACTGTGACTATCAAGTATTATGTGAGCAAAAACAAATTAGCAGGAGTTTAATTGGAAAACACAAACTAATTGTGGTGGATCAGATATAAACATTATTTTTTAACCAACTTGGACCTGCTTATTGTGGGAATGCTGATCCTTTACTATCTCTAAAAATTTCCTGAGGTTTTGCAGGAGTTGGGAAGAGATTGAAAGATATGTTTGCAAGGGAAAATTCCGAAATGCAATTGATCAGCAGGCCTTATGATTTCTTGTAGTCCTTTATCACTTGAAGGACCAGAGGGAAAGGATGCAACTAGGGACTAGAAATGACACCTGGGGGAATGGGAAAATCATGGACTGATGAAGACTACCTCTTTGGCATTTCGGGAGAAAGGATAATGGGGGAAAATGTACGTTTGGTGATTTTGTGGGACATTTGATTGATCTGGTGAAAGATATTCTTCAGGAACTAGGTAAGAACTTTCTCTCCTCGTATTTAATGATCTGTGCTCCAATAAATTGGATTAGGCTGCTCCCAGCTCCAATTAATTGCCAAATTGCTCAGGCTTGAGTATTCGTAGCTTATTGCTGATGGATTTAAAAAGCTAACAGAATGTCAGCAACTGACCTGCCTCTTTAGAATGTGTTGTAAAGATGCTCCTGAATTGGAAGCAGGTAATCAGGTTGCAGGTTACAAGTTTTCCGTTAATCTCAACCAACCCTGTCCAGTGTTAACTAATTAAAATTACTCCCAACGTGTTTACTTCCAAGATTTTCTTTGCTGATTGTAGTTATAGACTATTATATTGGATTTGATGCAAACTTTCTTTGAATACTATCAGTGCAATGTCATTGGTGCACCTTTATTTTGGACTCAATAAACATGAGCAGCACTAATGACTGATTTCCAATCTTTAAATGATCCATTTTATCAGGAGTAAGTGAATGAAAAACATACTTTCAACATGCATGTCTCTGTACTGATCACATTCCGAGATAGATATGTCCAATAGAATAGGGATAAATGGGCCATTTTCAGGGTAGTCAGCTGTAATTCACGGGATACCCCAGAGATTGGTGCTGGGGTCTCAGCTATTTATAATTCATATCAATTATTTAGATGAAGGGATCAAATATATTGTATCCAACTTTTCTAATGGTACAAAGGGAGGTTGAAAAGTAAGTTGTGAGGAGAACACATAACATTCACAAAGAGATATGGAGATGTTAGGTGAGTAACAGAAGGCAAATGGGATATGAACAGAAAATGCTGATATCACTCAGCACGTCAGATGGCATCTGTGGAAAATCAAATAGTTAACATTTCAATTCAAAATCAGTTCATCATAACTGAATCAAATGGGCTGTTGCCATTTGTTTCAAGGGTTGGAGGAGGATCGGGAGGGATGATATGGACTGCAGAATACAAGAGAGAGAATATCTCACCAAAACCGTATAGGAGTTGGTGAAGACAGATGGAGTAGGTGAGAGTTTTAGGAAAGACACCTAAACCAGTTTGAAGAAGTGTCCTGGCCCAAAACATCACCAATTCATTTCATCCTATGATGCTGCCTGACCCATTGAGTTATTCCAGCACTATATCCGTTTTGGATGGATATGCTTATTTTGGAGGGACTGCATAAAAATTTCACTGAATAGATTTCAGGAATAAAGGAACAAGAACCTCGACCAACTACAGTTCGCATACCGCCACAACAGGTCAACAGAGGATGCAATTTCACTGGCTCTCCACTCCGCATTGGACCACTTGGACAACAAAAACATTTACGCCAGGCTGTTTATAGACTACAGCTCGCGTTTGATACCATCATCCCTTCCAAGCTGGTAACCAAGCTCATGGAACTGGGCCGCTGCGCATCCCTCTGCAATTGGATCCTTGACTTCCTCATCCACAGACCACAGTCTGTTCGAATTGGAGGAACCACTTAATTCTCAGTAACAATTAGTAGGGGATTAGTACTGCGTGCTCAGCCCCCTGCTTAACTCACTCTATACCCATGACTGCGTAGCCTGACAAAATGCGAACTCCATCATCAAGTTCACCGATGACACCACTGTGTTTGGACGAATCACAGATGGGGACGAGTCAAAGTATAGAAGTGAGATCGACCGACTGACCAAATGGTGCCAGCACAACAACTTGACTCTCAACATCAGTAAGGCCAAGGAAGTGATTGTGGACTTTAGTAGGGGAAGGATGAGGACCCACAATCCTGTTTATATAAATGGGTCAATGGTGGAGAGGGTCAATAACGTCAAATTCCTGGGCGTGCATATTTCCGAAGATCTTTCCTGGACCCAGCACACCGATGCAATTATAAAGAAGGCACATCAGCGACTCTATTTCCTGAGAAGATTATGGAGATTCAGCATGTCGAAGGGGATTCTCCTAAACTTCGCCAGGTGCACAGTTGAGAGCATTCTGACTGGTTGCATCGTGGCCTGGTTCGGCAACTTGAACGTCCAGGAGCGAAAAAGACAACAAAAAGTTGTGACCGCTGCCCAGTCCACCACCGGCTTTGACCTCCCCACTGTCGAAGGGATCTATCAAGGACCCACACCATCCTGGCCACACACTCATCTCACAATTGCCATCAGGAAGAAGGTACAGGAGCCTGAAGACTGTAACGCCTATGTTTAGGAACAGCTTCTTCCCTACAGCCATCAGGCTATTAAACACAATGAATAAGCTCTGAACTGCAAAGGACTATATTATTATTTGTTATTTGCACTATATTTGTTATTCATTGAACTTTTTCTTTTTTTTCTCTTCCCCGTTACGTACTATGTTTACATATTCACATATTCAGTTGTGCTGCAGCAAGTAAGAATTTCATTGTCCCATCCGGAACATATGACAATAAAACTCTCTTGACTTGACGATACTTGACTTGACTATCCTCTTGGTAGTTAATAATAATTAATCATATGCAGTTTTGATGGGTCTCAATGCAATTGATGCTGTTAGCATGTTTTTTCTTCTGAGCAACCTAGAATGGAAATCATATTTTCAGGGTTTCCATTCATATCTGAAAGAAAGAGGAAAATCTGGTCGGAAAAGATAGTTTGTGGAATTTTTTACCCCAGGGAACTTGAGTCTGAATTAATAACTTCAAGGCTGAGATTTGGGGCAGCACTGTGGTACAGAAACCAAGCTACAACTACATAGTTCCAGTGGTCCAGGTTCAACCCTGCCATCCAGAGTACCCATGTGAGGGGGATTACTCCTTACTCCTAATTTCAGACATTGTATAGCATTTCACTTTTATTGTGTTCTTGTATTTAAACTGTCCCAGCATATGAAGGTTCAGGCAGTGACATTAAATTAGTTTTCCGAAATTTAATAAAGAAAAGTGAAGAAACAAATGTTTCTATTTCAGGTCATTAAAAGAGCAAAGAGAAATATAATTCAAACATTCAGTTTGAAATAATATGATAACATTTAAAAATAATCATTGAACTTGTAGCCCATAAGAGTGTAATAAAAAGATCCTGAAATGTTTCCACTGTTTCTCGCCCCACTGCTGCCATCTGGCTTGTTGAGTGTTTCGAGCATTTTAATTTTTATTTCGGATTTCCTGCATCTGCTTTATTTTTTAATTTTCATTGGCTGTGAAGTTGTTACTGGCTTGTTAGGTATACCTCAGTCTTTAGGGTTTTTGGATAATGCTGCCGCATTCTAACTATACCAGTAAAGTTACATTAACCATTTTGGTGTTAATAGCCATAGATTGTCACAAAAAGACTCTCTTATTTGTTCACTAATTGTTTCAAGGTGTGGTAATGATGCATCATTGGGACTGTGTACATTGACGATTTCTTTCAATGTAAGCAGCTAACACAGAAATTCCAACACATAAATTTGCAGCCAGTACTGACTTAAATTTTTGACAAAAGGAATTGATAAGACAGGTTGGTGCAATAAATGTCATTAAAACGTAGCGATGCAAAATATTGCATTTGGTGGGGAAAATGGGGATTAGGAATGCATAAACTCAGGTGAAAGAATCTAACATTGTGGAAGAACAAACAAACATTGCAATTCAGGTTAAAAAAATCTTACGGATCCAGGGTAGTTAAATGAAATAAAAAATGCCTGCTACAATTTTAATGGAAAGGCACTAGAACTTTCAGGAAAAGGGCTACATTTAAAATTGTACAAGAAATGATGAACCACAGTTTGAAAACCTTAAAGGGCCTGTCCCACTTTCACAACCTCATTCACGACCTCTGCCGAGTTTGCCCTTGACTCATACTCGCAGCATGGTCATCACGAGGTAGTAGGAGGTCGTAGGTATGTTGTAGGAGGTCGTGATGCTAGTCGTAGGTACTCATGGCATCAAGTAGGTCGGGGCGTTTTTCTAGCATGATGAAAAATGTCCATGAGCAAAAATGGTCGTGAATTAGGTTGTGAAAGTGGGACAGGCCTTTTAGGATGGTTTTCTAACACAACTGTCCCTTTTCTTTCATATCAAAAGCAGTGGCCAGCAATTGAAGGGTATGGTTCCCAATAGTTACTTATTGCTTAACATCACCAGGTCTTAGCAAAATATTACTTTCAATGCAGGAAAGCATTGCAAGGTGTTTAACAAAGCCATAATAAAAGCATCCTGCTTACAATGTTCCAGATGTGATCAACATATATTCTGTCCTTTTTAATTAACTGGTGAGATTTTTCAAATTGTCCTTAAATGACTGAATAATGCAGAGATGCATCCACTGCAGTTCCATTTAACATTTACTAGGAATTAAATCGTTTGAAATCAGGGTGTCACAGTGGCACAGCAGTAGAGCTGCTGCCTTACAGTGCCAGAGACCAGAGTTTGATCATGACTAGGGATGCCATCTGTGCGGAGTTTATACATTCTCCATGTGACCACGTGGGTTTGCCAGGTTCTCTAGTTTCCTCCCACATTCCAAAGATGTGCAGGTTTGTAGGCTAATTGGCTTTGGTAAATTGCCCCTAGTGTGTAAGACATAGAACTAGTATACGGGTGATCGATGTTTGGCAAGGACTCAGTGGGATTGTTTCAATGCTATATCTCTAAACTTGAAATATATACATGAGGGAAGAACTGAAATGGTGAGCCTGCTTAAAGGAGAGAGGGAAAAGTTAAACAAAGATTTTTAAGTTTAAATTTTTTGCAATAATTAGTGAATTATTGTCTCTGAATTTTGCTGGTTTTCCCTATCTCATATGTGTTTGCCACTGCCACATCAGAATGAGCTTTCTGCCACATCAGAACCTTCGCCAGGTTCAACATGAACTCCCAAATTGACTGGAGCTTCAGCAGGAAAGTCCTATACAGTGGCAGGGCTATATGCGGCCCCAGACTGAGACTTTGTGAATGGGGCAGACTGAGCCATGCCCATGAAACAGCGGATGAAAAGCACTAACAGCCAGGTAAGCCAACGTATTGCTTAGCTCATTGTCAAAACTGTCAATTACTTCAAATGTCTAACTTTACGAAACATTCAAAAACTTTTAAAAAACATTATAGCTTTATAAAGTTATTGAAATATTAAAAAGACTAGAACATTTGACTTCTCTAGAGCAAATGAAAATATTTTAATGCAAATATCTATCATTTCCATGTTCACAGTATACAACAAGGAAGGTCAATCAATTGAACTCTGAACGCATGCATTTCTCTCTGCTTTCCTAGCATCTGAATGCTGACACACAAGGGTGGTGCCCTGCAGTGTCAGCAGTAACTCCAGAAGCAGACTGTGGAGCTAGGTTATGTCTGGCACAGTTAGATCGCAATGTAGTGCAGTGTGGATATCCACAGGGGGTTAAGGAGCATAAATGTCCAGCCTACACACAGGATATAAGGTGGGTGGTAATAGAACCCCCCAAGCTCAGTTAGCACCATTCCGACTACGGAAAGAAGAATAGGTGCAAAGGAATTCACATGATTCTTGGCTTTAAATTGGCCTTACAATTGGAAACATTCAAAGCCATCTGAAAAACAATGCGTTTTAGCAGCGGTTACTGAATAACTCACATACAATCAATGTAATGCCGCAAAATATGCTTCACCATCTAGTTAATTTTAAACTCGAGGAATATGCCAAACTAAAATACAGAGCAAACTCTGTGGAAACTGAGCGTAAAATTCTGGACTAGCAATTTAATTAGACATTTGCCAAAGTTTAAGACCCGTAATTATATTTATTTAAGCAACTTGTAGGTGTCCCAGCTTCAAACATTTATTTTGCAAGTCATGTAAGTTTACATTTTTTCCTGAATTTTGAAATAGTTCAACTGTATGAGTTGGTTCACACAACAGTACTAATTGTAAGTACTGTAGGGATTTAACCCCTTTACATTGCCTATGTTCTACATATTCCAGACAATTAATGAAATAGACTCATACTATAGATCTTATCTTTAACTATGTATCTGTACTTGGTGACTTTCACCACGCTAGCCATTTAAACACTATATGTTTGCCAAATTTCTGGGATATCAGACATTATTCTTTTTTATAATATGATCAACAAATATAATGTATTTTCACGCTCCTCCTTGCATTTACAGTTAGACCTATTCAATATCCTATTTCTGTTTTGCCACTTTTACAATCCTTTTAGAAAAGGAAACATGTTGATTTAATTATCTGTGTAATTTTTTTGGAAAAAAGTAACAAACTAATTGGACACAATCTTGTTAATCTGAAGTAACTGTGCAGTTCTTAACATTTTGCCTGTTGTACATATCATTACACTACTGACAAAAGAATGTTAATAAGCATCATTAATGCTTATGCAAAAAACACCAAAGAAGTATTTTATGTTACTTTCACTTTTAGAATTCTGTTGTTTGGATGATTCCAAATGACATTAAAGGCCCCAAGGAGAGACTAGTGTCACTCACTAAAATCTCAAGACAAAAGTACTGCTTTACCCAACTTAATCAAATTCTGTTCTTGGAAGAAAAATTCCAAAATGCACTTACAATTGTTGTGGAGTTCATGTTCCATTATGGTCATAAGTGCGGTTATTTTTCTCACAGGATGTTTCTTTTTTATTGCTTAGTTTGGTTAGTTTTAAGTTGAATAGTGTAACCTGACAAATCATGTTTGGTATGGGCATTGTGGGGGAAAGGGCCAATTGCTGTGCCGTGCTGTACTATTTTATGTTCTATACTAGATTGTGTGATTTTTTTATCAACATGTTTGAAATCAAATTCTGCATTATTTGAGGCGAAGACAAATCACTGGCCTTGCAATGGGGTGTTGCATTTAACGTATGCCTGTTGTAGACTAGCCTAACTACATACAAAATTTGCACAAAAATTATAATTTAAATTAAATATTAAATAATGCAACAAAATGGATTTAGTCTAAAAAGTTTGGTGACATGATTGGAATTATGCAATGTTAAATTAATGTCACTTTTCATCACATTTTGCACCATCAAGAATTGCTTTAAATATTAAGATATGATAGTTCTATTAATTTTATGAATATTAAAAAGGAAAGATTATAGATCATTCAAAAATGCTGGCTTTACAAAATATGTTGCATGTTCACCCAATTTGTAGACTCCAGAACAGGTGGTCAGCTGTTCTTTGAATTGTAGAAGGTTTAGTTTAGTTTAAAGATACAGTGCAGAAATGGGCCCTTCGGCCCACCGAGTCCATGCCGACCAACATTCCCCCATACATTGATGCTATCCAACACATCCGGGACAATTTACAATTTTTACAAAAGCCAATAAACCTACAAAATTGTATGTCTTTGGAATGTGAGGAAACCGGAGCTTCCAGAGAAACCCACGCAATACACGGGGAGAATGTACAAACTCTGTACAGACAGCACCCGTAATCAGGATTGAACACAGGTCCCTGGCACTGTAACACAGTAGCTCTGCCGCTATGCCAACGTTCCGCCCCGTGCCGTGATAATAAAACATTCTTCTATACAGTACATATTGGCATTTTTCATGCTTTTGGTTTTACTCATTTTGTACATCACACAAATCAAGTTATAGCAACTGAATCTTGTAAAAATCAGCAGCAGCCATAAATAGAATATTTATTAAACTGGAGACTAATACATGCATCCTTTCTATGACATACTCTTTACATCTGTGGACCACATTGCAGTCCACAGAACTACTTTGATAGGTGATATTGCATATCGTAAGTGATTATTAAATGCAGATTTAATAAAATCAACTGCTTTACCTGCTTATATAGTCCCAAATATTGTTTCAGCTGATTTGGTTACCTCACAGATTAATGCACATCAAATGGTTTGTACAATGTAAAACATTACATCAGGTTTATTTGTCTCCTTACAGAATTGTGAGTTAACATATTACCCTAATGCTGGACCTTATCTCCAAAACTCCACTAATCTCATTATATCAATTAAACTATTTAATAAACTTATAAGCATTTATCTAACTGAGGTGACAATGCCCTGCTGAGATTCCCAATTTTCTGCTAACAAGGCTTTTCTGAAACAGATAATACCATTTTATTACACAAAGGTCACTGGGGAAATTAACTCCTCTCCTATCAAATCCAAAAAATTCACTTGCACTGAAAGACAACATGTGGCTCCTTTGATTATACCCTTCCTTCAGATACCCAATGGAATAGGTCAATGACCTTTGCTGCTAACTTTAGTCCAGAACTGCTGCAGCTAGCAGCAGGGAGCTTCAAACTTCCTGTTGTCTGCATTAATACCAGTTTAATACCATTATCACACAAGGAATAGAATACAGGGTACAATTGAAACAACATTTCTAGTTTACTGTGTAAGAGGGATTCTGCATTACAATATTCATTGAAATTCAAAATTGTAATCAATGCATGAACAATGTACATAGAAGAGAAGAGTAGTACAATTTTTTTTTTAAGTGGCACATTGCCAAATTGCAATTCTTAAAAAAAAGAAATTCACTTCTAACTTACATTAGAAAATCTGTTATTTTCGAGTCAATAATATTTGCTTTAGCCGCCTGGTTTTTCATTCACACTGTTATGAATGAAAATTTGAAAGACACATCTTTAATTCCTTCACCTTTATGAAACAGTTTTGGCAAAAGACGTTAACATACCAAATTGAATTGCCTTTGGTTTCTGAACAGGGCAAGAAGTTTTAGAAGCCAGTGTCTCCACTTAAATGCTGGTCTGTTAATATAAGTAGCATGTCTTGGCCAAACCCAGAAGTAACATGAAAATAATACGACCCAATTAACAATTCGCTTGGTATGCCAATGTGCCACTTTCATTACCCAGAGCTCATCCAGCAGGCAGTACTCTGGACTTCCTATATTGTTGCCTCCATCATAGTAACCCCAAAGCTTCCAACTCAGCATTTCCAACTCTACCAGACTCTTACAGGAGAAACAAAGAGAAAGAGAACCAAGGCTAATTTGGTTTAAGCAAAATGCCATGAAATTAATAGGTCAATAGGGGCAAGTAAATAATAATTAAATTAATAATCAGACTACTTTAATATTTTGTTTAAGTGAAGCTTTGTAAATTGAATAAAAGAATTGCTGGGTGTGTACTATAAACCATTAAACAAACTCAGGGATATAAAGTAACATATTTGTAAGCAAAATTCTCAAAAGTGAACAAAGAGCAGTAGAAATTGCTCTATACATTACCATTAAAACACAAAGTACTTGAGTAGGAAAGAACTGCAGATGCTGGTTCAAATCGAAGGTAGACACAAAATGCTGGAGTAACTTAGAGGGTGAGGTAGCATCTCTGGAGAGAAGGAATGGGTGATGTTTTGGGTCGAGACCGTTCTTCAGATTGATCAGGGGAGGGGGCGGGACAAAGATAGAATGTAGTCGGAGATGGTAAGACTAGTGGGAGAACTGGGAAGGGGAAGAGGATGGAGAGAGAGAAAGCAAGGGCTATCTGAAGTTAGAGAAGTCAATGTTCATTCCACTGGGGTGTAAACTACCCAAGCGAAATATGAGGTGCTGTTCCTCCAATTTGCTCTGGGCCTCACTCTGACAATAGGGGAGGCTCAGATTGGGAATGGGAGGGGGAGTTGCAGTGCTGAGCCACCAGGATATCAGGTAGGTTAAGACGGACTGAGCCATGTTCAGTGAAACGATCGCCGAGCCTGCGCTTGGTCTCCCCGATGTACAGTAGTTGACACCTGGAACAGCGAATACAGTAGATGAGGTTGGAGGAGGTGCAAGTGAACCTCTGCCTCACCTGGAAAGACTACCGGGGTCCTTGGATGCAGTCGAGGGGGGAATGTAAAGGGACAGGTATTGCATCTCCTACGGTTGCAAGGGATAGTATCTGGGGAGGGGATGGTTTGGGTGGGAAGGGATGATTTGACCAGGGAATTTCGGAGGGAATGGTCTCTGCGGAAAGCAGAAAGGTGTGTAGATGTGAAGATGTGGCCAGTAGTGGGATCCTGTTGGAGGTGGCGAAAATGTTGGAGGATTATATGCTGTATGCGACGGCTGATGGGGTGGAAGGTGAAGACTTCCATTTACAGAAACTTACAAAATTCTTAAGGGGTTGGACAGGCTAGATGCAGGAAGATTATTCCCGATGTTGGGGAAGTCCAGAACTAGGGGTCACAGTTTAAGGATAGGAGGGAAGTCTTTTAGGACCGAGATGAGAAAATCATTTTTTACACAGAGAGTGGTGAATCTGTGGAATTCTCTGCCACAGAAGGTAGTTGAGGCCAGTTCATTGGCTATATTTAAGAGGGAGTTAGATGTGGCCCTTGTGGCTAAAGGGATAAGAGTAGAGCTGGGGGATATCGAGGAGATGCTAGTGAGAGCCTCATCTATAATGGAAGAGGGGAACCCCGGTATGGAACATCTCATCCTGGGCGCAGATGCGGCGTGGACAGAGGAATTGGGAGTAGGGGATAGAGTCTTTACAGGAAGCAGAGTTGGGAGAAGTGTAGTCTGGATAACTATGGGAATCAGTAGGTTCGGAGTAGATGTCGGTCAATAGTCTGTCTCCTGTGATGGAGACGGTGAGATCCAGAAATGAAAGGGAGATGGTCCAAGTGAATTTGAGTGCAGGATGGAAATTAGTGGTGAATTTGATGGTCAGTGAATTTGATGGGTGCAGGAGGCAGCACCGATGCAGTCGTAAATGTAGCGGAGGTAGAGTTCGGGGATGGGGCCAGTGTACACCTGGAACAGGGATTGTTCGACGTACCCTACATGCAAGTGCCCATAGCTACACCTTGGATTTGGAGGAAGTGGGAGTAGTCGAAGGAGAATTGTTGAGTGTAAGGACCAGCTCTGCTAGGTGGAAGAGTGTATTGGTAGATGGAAATTGGCTGGTTCTGCAGTCGAGGAAGAAACGGAGGGCTTTAAGGTGGGGGATGGAGCTGTAGAGTGGCTGGACATCCGTAGTAAAGATGAGGGAGTGGGGGCCTGGAAAACGGAAGTCATTGTGGAGACGAAGGGTGTGTGAGGTGCCTTGCTCATCCCTAGGGAGGGATTGGAACAGGGGGGATATGTTGGAGTTGCGGTATGTGGAAATTAATTTGGTGGGACGTGAACAAGCAGAAACAATGGGTCTGCCAGGACAGTTCTGTTTGTGGATTTTGGGGAGACGATAAAATCAGGCCGTGTTGGGCTAGGGAATGATGAGGTTGGAAGCTTTAGAGGGCAGAGAGCCAGAAGTGATGAAATCAGTCATGGTGCTTGAGATTATTATGGCCTGGTGCTCGTCTGTGGGGTCATGATCCAAGGATAAGTAGGAGGAGATGTCTGAGAGTTGTCGCCTGGCCTCAGTCCGGTAGAGGTCAGTGCGCTAGACTACCACGGCACTCTGAGAGTTGTCGCCTGGCCTCAGTCTGATAGAAGTCAACGCACCAGACTACCATGGCACAAAGTATTTGCTACAACACCAGATCTAGAGATCCCAAACTATTTTGAACTTCGGTTGAGTCAAAAATAGAAGCTTATGTGAAAAATCAAGAGCTTAGCAGAGCACATAGTCTAGAAATAAATAACAACTCAAGGAAATTTGGGAAATAAAGAGAGGGCATGAAAAACTAAATCAAAATTAAACTAAATCCAAATAAGTTATGTAATTACAGAAAGAGCAAAAGGAAATGGTAGGAAGGAAATGCAGACGCTGGTTTACACCAAAGATAGACACAAAAAGCTGGAGTAACTCAGCGGGCAGGCAGCGTCTTTGGAGAAAAGTAACGAGACGTCTGAAGAAGGGTCTCGATCTGAAACGTCACCTATTTCTTTATCACGCCTTGACCCGCTGAGTTACTCCAACTTTTCATGTCTATCTTTGAAGGGAATAGTAGAGCCTATTTGGGATCAAAATTGTAACTTACAATGAAGTGCTTAAGACGCTTAATGTATATTTTGTGGCTGTCTTCATAGAGGAGGAAAAATTATGCCAATATTTTAGTTAAGATGAATGTGTGAAATATTGGCTTGGAAAAATTAATAATAGGGGAAGACTTAATGGGTTTAACATAAAGTAAAATGCAAACATGCAAAAAAACTATAGTAATTCACCAGGCCCCTCAAGTTGTCCCCTCCTTTCAATATTATCATGGCTGATCTCTCCTGGTCTCAGCTCTACTTTTGTACCAATACCTCATAACCAATGTATTAATCTTACAAATATCTATCTTTTTCGGCTGTAAATATATCCACCAGCCTCAAGAGTTGTAATTCACTCCAGTCTGAGAGCAGACATTTCTACGTACCTCAGATTTAAATGGCCAGCCCCTTATTTTGTAGCTAACTCTTTGTTCATGATTCTCCCATTTGTGAGAAATTCGCAACATCTACCTTGTCCCCTTAGGATCTTGCATGTCTGAATAAGACCACTTTTCATTCTTCTCAGCCTCAAGGAATGCAGACCTAAACTATCTAGCCTCTTTCCTTTTAGATAATAATAAACCTTTTGATTTCCTTTACTGTAGTGCATGACCTCACACTCCTCCGCATTAAATGCTATTTGCCAAATGTTACCCACTCATTCAATCTACTCACTCAATTTATCTATATCCTGGATGCTACAATACAATACAATACGGTTTATTTGTCACATTGCACATAAAGTGCAAGTGAAATGAATATGTCAGCAGCGATACAATGATAAAGAGCACACACAAAAACACAATAAAAATTTAACATAAACATCCACTACAGCATTCATCACTGTGGTGGAAGGCACACAATTTGGCCAGTCCTCCTCCATTTTCCCCCGTGGTCGGGACCTCAACCCTCCGCAGCCGCCGCTACGGTCGTCCAGATGGTAAGGACAAGGTACGAGTCCAGGTAAGTCCAGAGTCGGCTCTTCCCCACCGGAGACCGCGGCTTTAAGTTGGTGTAGGCCGCAGGCTGGTGACCGAAGATTTATAGTTCCCTCCATGTCGCAGCCAGAAGCACCGCAGACTGCAGGGCCGGCGGTCAAAGCTCCCCTCCAGGGGTGATGGTAAGTCCATACCGCGCCCGCGGGCCGGCAGTGATGGCTTCTTCTTACCCCGGTCCCCCACGAGGGATCCCGGGCTGTAGACGCCGCGCCAGCTGGAGCTGTGCAGACCGCGGCTTCAGGCTGCCGGCTGCTGCGGGCCAACGAAACAGAGCGCTCCCCTCCAGTGAGCCCCAGCGAGGGCTCGCCCGCTCCGCGTTGACAGTCCATGCTGCACCCGCTGCCGGAGCCCCGAGCCCCGGGCTCGTCTCCGGGAAAGGCCGCGCCGATCCTCGCTGTTAGGCCACGGGGGACGCGAGCTGGAAAAAGTCGCCTCTCCTTGGAGGAGGCGACCAAAACGGTTTCCCCTTCACCCCCCCACACCACCCCCAACACAAAACACACAAAGAAACATTAAAAACATACTTTAAAACATACTAAAAAAATTTAAAAAGTTGAATAACTAACGTGCTGCTGACAGGGCTGCCACCATTGCAGCGCCCCCACCAATGTTGATAGATTGAGCGAGGCCCATATATTCCAGGCTGCAATTAGGAGCAAGGAAGTAAATTACAGAGGTTCTGAACATCCTTTTTCAAATCCTCCTAGTCTACAAGAGTGGTTTTAGAGGAGTAGACCGTTGACATTGAATCTATCTATCTATCTATACAAAACTAAAGCTATAACTAGACCATCTTGTTTGGGCAGTCATTCTATTTGCACAAAAACAGTATGGGATAGCACTACGATTTTTCACCAGCTTACTCACCGTTCTCGTGTGGTGCGATTGCACCAATTTTCATTCCGATCGGTGGTCTAATATAAAATTTAGCGAGGTTTAAAAATCGTAGAAACCGCGCATGCACAGATTGACCTCCTGCCGTTCAGCGCCACGTGGATTGGTCTTTTCTCCTGTCACTCCGCGGGACAGTCCACCCCTTCCTGCGCCATCACGTCTATACTGGAGCTCAGGATGGCCGGCGGAGGTTTCCATCGCGTCTTTTCTGGAGCTGAGGATGGCTGGAGGAAGTTTCCAACTGGACACTATATTTGGGCCGGGAGAATCTGATCCCGGCAGAGAAGAACGTCCAGCGACCAGCACCCGCTGTGAGTCCTCATCAGCTCCTCACTGGCTCCTGCCCCCCTTCCCCGTGATACCCTCTTTCCCCCCCCCCCCCCCCCCCCCCCCCCCCCCCCCCCCCCCTCTTTTCCCTGAGCTCTCTCCCCCCCCCCCCAACCTCTCCCCCTCCCCCACAACCCCCTTCTTCCCCCCCCCCCCCCCCCCCCCCCCCACCCCACCCACACACCCCTCCCCCCCACAACGGCACAGGAGATGTCGCCAAACGGAAGCGGAGATTCTGATCCCGGACGAAGACAGCGACCAGCAGCCAGCAACCAGTGACCAATGACCAGTGACCCAGCGACCACTGTGAGTCTCCATCGCACCATCAGCTCCAATCCCTTTCCCTCTGGACCCCCTCGTGCTGCCACTGCCCCCTCCCCCGTGATACCTCCTCCCCCCACAACCCCTGTTTTTTTATCCGAGCTCACACACCCCCGTCCTCCCCCCGCCCCACACACACCACCACCCGCCCACACTGGGGTTAGTGTAGGATCCCCCCCCCCCCGCCCCCAACAGTTCCCGCCTGAAGCCGCCCCCCCTCCCCCCGGCTGCAGGACGCTCTCCCCCCCCCCCCCCCGGCCCCCCCCCCGCCTGAAACCGTCGCCCTCCCCAGGACACTCCCACCGCCACTGGCCCTCGACAGCCACCCACCTGAGGCCGTCCCCCTCCCCAGGCTGCAGGACGGTCTTCCCCCCAACGGCCCCCGACAGACACCGCCTGAAGCCGCCCGCCTTCCCCCCTGTAGGGCGCTGTCCCGTCCCCAGCTATATAACCATATAACAATTACAGCACGGAAACAGGCCATCTCGACCCTTCTAGTCCGTGCCGAACACATAATCTCCCCTAGTCCCATATACCTGCGCTCAGACCATAACCCTCCATTCCCTTCCCATCCATATAACTATCCAATTTATTTTTAAATGATAAAAACGAACCTGCCTCCACCACCTTCACTGGAAGCTCATTCCACACAGCTACCACTCTCTGAGTAAAGAAGTTCCCCCTCATGTTACCCCTAAATTTCAGTCCCTTAATTCTCAAGTCATGTCCCCTTGTTTGAATCTTCCCTACTCTCAGTGGGAAAAGCTTTTCCACGTCAACTCTGTCTATCCCTCTCATCATTTTAAAAACCTTTATCAAGTCCCCCCTTAACCTTCTGCGCTCCAAAGAATAAAGCCCTAACTTGTTCAACCTTTCTCTGTAACTTAGTTGCTGAAACCCAGGCAACATTCTAGTAAAGCTGCAAGATCCTCCCCCCCCCCCCCCCCCCCCGACAGCCGCCACGTGAAGCTGCCCCCCCCCCTGGCTGTAGGACGCTCCCCCGGATCCCGACAGCCCCCTCCTGAAGCCGTTCCCCTCCCCGCTGCAGGGACACCCCCCCACCACCGACCCCCCGCCTGAAGCAGTCCCATCCTGCAGCTGGGGGCGGGACAGCTTTTAGGCGGGGGCCAGTGCAGGAGGAGTGTCCTGCAGCGGGGAGGGGGACGACTTCAGGCGGGGGCTGATGGGGTCCATGGGGGTAGAATGTCCTACAGTGGTCGGCCACGGCAGCACCCCCCCCCCCCCCCCCCCCCTTCCCCACTGGCCCCCGACAGTCCCCGCCTGAAGCCGTGCCCCTCCCTCCGCTGCAGGACGCTCCCCCCACCTGCACCCAACAGCCCCTGCCTAAAACCGCCCCCGTCCCCTGGCTGCTGCCGCCAGAGAGCCATGAAGAGTGGTTGGGGGGGGGGGGAGGTTGAGGGGGGATGGAGTGAGTGCAGGACGCTCCTCCCCCCCACCCCCACCTGCCCCCAACAGCCCCCACCGGAAGCCACCCCCCCCCCCCCCCCCCCGTGACCACTGACAGCCCTGGCCCCTGAAGCTGTGCCCCTCCCCCGGTTGCAAAACGCAACGAGACGCAACAAGAAAGAATGGATTGTATAAATCTCATCTTTAAACTTTAAATTGTTGTTATATTTTTAGGTGTATTCACATTTTAAGCTTAATTAATAATTAATAAATACTTTTTCCACTTGCCGTGTCCATCAGCTGCGCCTGCGCCTGCGCCTGCATGTTCTACGTCACAATGGGAACCCAATGGGCGGGGGTGTTGAGGGGGGATGGAGTAAGTGCATGGGGTGGGAAGGGCAAGAGGCAGAATGGGGAGGTGAGGGGAGGAGGGGGACCAGGGACGTCACAACGGAACCCGTAGCCGTTCGGGGCTATGGGTGAGTGGTGGGATATTGCATTGGGGTAACGGGATAGTGGTGGAATTTTGCATTGGGGAATGGGTTGCGTTGGGGGACCAGGCCTCCCGTGTGACTGGGACCCAACGGGACCCACTTAGTCTAGTCAATATTTAAAAAGGGAGCAAGGAATGAAGTGTGATATTACAAGCCAGTTAAACTTCAAGTGACAGTGTAGGCCTTAATTTGGAAAGGCCACTGGTTAATCAATGACGAGCAGCATAGATTTGTTAAGGGAACGTCATGTTTGATTAATTTGATTGCATTGTTTCATGAGATAGAAATGGAGACCATATCTGCATTTGATGTAGTCTATGCATTTAGCAAAACATCTCACAAGGTCCCAAATGACTGGATGGTTAAAAGCAGAAGGCAAGAGAGAGCAGGAAATTGGAAAAAAACTGGTTTAATGGCAAGAAGCCAAAAATTAAGCCATTCCCAACACTAGGGACTATTTACATTTATACCAAGCCCATTAACAGGGAAATCTGTACATCTTTGGAGTGTGGAAGGAAACCTCGGAAAAAACTATGCAGTCACGGCGAACATACAAACTTCGTACAGACAGCGTCCGTAGTCGGGATTGAACCCGGTTCTCTGGCTCGGTAAGGCAGCAACTCTAACCGCTGTGCCACCATGCCCCCCCTACCGCTGCTCCACCATTGCGCCCATTAAATGTGACAATCAAAATACCCTGCAGAGCCTGATATAAGTAGAAAATCCAGGAAACACTCATCATCACTAAGGGCAATGCAAAGACAAACCAAAAGTTGGAGAATTCAATTTTAAATCCAGATGGCTGCAGCCAAAATGTCACTCATCCTTTTTTCTCCAGAGATGCTGCCTGACCCGCTGAGTTACTCCAGCACTTTATGTCTATATTTGATATAAACCGGCATCTGCAGTTCTTTGTTTCTAGATGTGGAAGATGACCATATGCTAATGTCAGGCCCCATCATAACAGTGCAGGAGGCCACAAACAATTGGTTAAAATGGGAATACAATGAATAATTAAAATCGCAGCAACAGGACACTCAGGCTTATCTTTGATCTATCTATCTAGGATTGGTAATAAGTGACCATCCATTCCATACGTGGTTCCTTCAATTCAGAGGAAACAACATTGTGAACACTGAATGCATTGAATGCAACACGTTAAATTGAAAGAAATACAAGTGAATCATTGCTTCTGATCTATGCACAGAGAGACAGTCAACTTCCAAAGGAAGGAAAACGTTATTCATGACTCTGTTCTTGACTCCATCCGACATCCAGCTATAATTGCTGCCACCCCCCAACTAACAAGAAGTTGGTAAGGTCATATGTCAAATGAAAAACATTTGACCCTGGATCCCTCCTGAATTTCTAAAACTTAGTGGAAAGGACACAATCCCCACTGTGCATCAGGTAAAATACAAAGATCAGCATCGTCCTCCACATGCCATTTTCTGACCTCACAAATGTCTTTGACTCCATTTACCGTGGAGCATCCCTTCTAATTTGGCAGTCCGTAGAATTCATCTCCTTCTTGGTATTGATTTCCAATTAGAGCTTCACTGACGGTTCAATCTAGATTTGTGCTCTTATTTTCAGGAAGATCCACAATGAACTAACTCATCAGTATGATTGCTGACCCAAGTCAATTCCTTGAAATTCTTCTTGCCTCAACTCCTGTAATCTTAATTTACTATTAAATATCATGCTCAGTATAAAAGTATCTGCAACTATTAATGATTTTCTTTTCCAGTAATGCCCCACTTCTCAGGAAGCCATCTCAAAAATTGTCCTTGCTTTCTATGTTCTCCTGCCTAATCTTCAACTTATCTGTTCAAGTTATAGCTCTCAATTTCTTGCCAAACTTATCTCCATTAAATCTTTGGAATTAAATTAGAACATATTGTCTCTGTTGCAAAAGTGAGAAGTTAAGATGATGAGCTCCGATTCAATTCTGTTCATCAGGACATAAATTCCAGTGTTTTGTTTAAAATTCTTGTGTAGTTGTTAACCTGAACTGATACTTATAGTGACATATATAGCTGTACACCTTATGAACAATATTACTTTCAAAGGATAGAGGATCACCTTATACATACCTCTGAGCAAGATGTACTGTCAAATAAATCAGGAATAAAATTCTAAGCACACCTGTGCAAAACTTGTATGTATATCCGTTCATATATATAAATACTGCTAAAGAACTGAGTAATATTTTACTTCACTTTGTAAAGCTGATCTTGATCTCTGTTATGTCAAATCATAATAGCATTAAATGAGGGGACTGCAGACATGCTGGAGGTCTTGTCCTTCAGTTAAGAAATCCACTGCCCTCTTATGTAGGTGTAACAGATTGTATTCCTCCAGGCGTCCTCCATATAGCACCCTGGAGGGGTGAAGGAAAACACCAAATGCAAACCTCCACTGCCTTGTGGCTATTACCTATTTTACGAAAGGTGAAGACTGGATCCGGCGGAATACGCGGAGGAGACCATCATTTGGTGGTCCAACGGGTAGGAATATGGACAAGGCAAAGTGTCGTGGAGCGCAATTAGGGCACAATGTTCGCATAGAACTCTGGTAGCCATCCACTGCATCCTGACTTATCACCAGCCGTTTTGATTATGTCTTACCACTGGATCCAGATAGGCCGGGTCGAGAGAGTGAGGCTGACGATTTGTGCAACTCTCCCTCACTTTAATCCAAGTCAAGCGCAAGTCATGACTTCAGGACCTGTACTGCCCAACTGGGCGAAGCAAAATCACCACAGGAGCGCGTGCAGCTGAGAAGAAGCGTACGGCAGAGGCTCGGAGGAAGCTCGAGCCGCTTCTGCTTCTGCTGCAGCACCCACCCAACTGTGTCTCATATGCGGGCGAGCCTTTCGTGCCTGGATCAGTCTCACTGGTCACCTCCGGACCCACAAACAAAAAACACTGAAATCATGGTCTTCTTTGATTACGAAGAATGAACAACAATATAGACTACTTAAGGAGTAATTGAAGCGTGGGTCTGGTGCTAGAGTCAGGCAACACCATTAAATATGTCATTATGCCATTTGTACACATATTGCCTGTCACATTTGCTACGCAACGGCACCAGCTAGTTTCACATTATTTCAGTGGTGGTGAGGAAATCTTGAGGTAGCCATCCTGAGGATATGACAGGAAATAACATACCATCAAGTTATTTTTCAGTAAATGTGACAATGAGTGTGGCAGCCTCACCAGCAGCTGTCTGTCCTTTCATCCTTTTTGATTTTTTAGTCTGTCTAAAAGTTTGTTTTTGGAGGTCTTTTAGTCTTTTTTATGTAGGGGTGGTGGGGGGGAGATGGAAATTGTCTTCTCAGTCACTACCTGGTCAAGGATGCCTCTTTTCTCCGAGCCACATCTTTGCCCCGCCCCCGCCCCCCCCGCCCCTCGCGGCCTACCATCTGGATTGGTGTGGCCTTTCCTGCTGGAGGCCGGCCAGAGCTTCAGCAGCGGCGCAGCACTGAATTACCATTGCGGAGCGGGTGATGCCTTACCGGGATCGCCATGTTGTGGTTCCGGAGTGTTGGGCCTGCCGACTTTAACACCGTGGAGCTGTGGTCTGCGGAGGTTCCAGCTGCGGCGGCGCTGACTTTAACATTGCGAAGGCCTAGGATCTTTTGCCGAGGATTGCCAGTGTTGGAGCTCCGTCCAACTTGGCCTGTAGACTTTTGAAGCCACGGTCTCCGGTAGGAAGCGGCCGATTTGGAAACTCCAAGCTGCTGAGAGTGTTCTTCCATTCCGACGCCGGAGCTCGGATCATCTGATCATCCCGGCGAGAGGGCCTGAAACATCGGGCCGCCATTGCGGCGACTGCGGAGGCCTCAATAGGCCCCGACCACGGGTGAACAAGAGGAAGATGACTGAACTTTGTTGCCTCCCCTCACAGTGGGAAACGTTGATTCCGCTGTGGGGGATGTTTTATGTTAAATTCTATCGTGTTGTGTTTATCTTATTTGTGTGCTGCATGGCAACTCAAATTTCACTGCACCAATCTGGAGAAAAGGAATAGGTGACGTTTCGGGTCGAGCCCTTGTTCAGAAACGTCACCTATTTATTTTCTCCAAAGATGCTGCCTGACTCGCAGAGTTACTCCAGCTTTTTGTGTCTATCTATCGTTTTAATTGGTCTGAGGTGTATGTGTTTTTATTACAGTTAAAAAAAGAACTACCAAGTTCTTTTTAATGAAGTGAATGAGTGCATAATTTTTATCTCATAAATATATGATGATAGGAATAACTATGTGATGATCCTTGTCCATTGCAGTGGAATGCAGGTTTAAATCAAACCCAGTGCAAAAAAAAAGATACAGGGGAAGAAGCAGTAAGATTGATCTTGACCAAAGATACCCCACTAGCGCTGAAAGCTTTGCTTCAGTAATGTCTTTGTTCATCAACTAAATCAATGCAAAACAACCTCTCAATAACATCCAATTATCAGTTTACAGTGCAGCAAGTCATCCTTCATAAATCAAGAAACTTTAACTGTCGAAACAGACACAGACAAGATAAAAGTTAATAGAAATGCAAATAATGTTCTTAATATAGGACTGAAAACCATTCCTGAGAATGCACGTTATTTAAGACTTATGACTGCAACAGCTTAAAAGCTGCATTTATGACTATTTCATTTACTTCACTGGCTTTTCTGACCTTTAATTGCACATAGATCAAAGGCACAAAGACGATGAGAGACACATTTAAGGAGTTGTGGGTTCGAAGGACAGCACATTAATAAAATACAGCAAATCCACTGAACTAGATCACCACTTAGAATATTAGAATTTAAACCAATACAACAAATGAGTACAAGTAGCAGTATAGTTAACTCACTTCTGTGTCTGATAAATGATTCAACATTGAAAGTGTAAATAAATTTGAAATTTATTGCTAAGGTATGACCATCAAATTTGAGTTTTAGCTAGCTGTGAATATTTATAGATATTAGGTATGCGATTTAAAAACAAGTTCCTTTTTCTGTTTGCTATACACTTTTCCCTCTTACCTATTTTAGGTGAAGAAAACTTTAGGGCAATTTTCAAACAGTCTCAATGCTGTAAAAGTGGTACAAAGATTTGACTTTGGCATCAAATTTGGCATCCTGTTGAAAAATATTCCAGAGTAATTTTGCCATAAACCTAGGCTTGAAATTTTCCTGGCACTGTCCCCACCCTGGGGACAGTGCCAGGAAATTTCTACGTGTATTAAATACAGAGACATGGGTATTTCCACCTGAGACACAATATAGACTATAGAACAGTGCAGCACAGGAACAGGCACTTCGGCCCACACTGTCTGTGTGAATCCCCTCTGCCTGCAAATGCCGGTATCCCTCCATTCCCTGCACATCTTACTTGACTCACTCCTGGCAGTGCGATACAGGCACTGACCACTCTGTGTTAAAAAAGCAGGCCATGTTACAACTCCTTTGAATATTCACCTTCTGACCTTAAAACTCTGCCCTCTAGTCTTTGACATTTCCACCCTGGGGGAAAAAAAATCCAAAACATTATAAAAAAAACACAACAGGCACATAGAGCAAGACAAAATGTTGGAAGTGATTAACGAAAGAAAGGGAAAACAGATCTCATGAGCACATTTATTGGCAAACTTTTCCTATGAAAATATGAGTGAGAAACAATGTACAAAATATGCACTGTCAAAACACTTTCTGTCTTAATTCAAGCACACTTTAAGGCACTGCTTCTATAATCGTTCAAGACCATTGAAATTTACTGCTGAGACCGTTTAAGAGGATGTTTCCACAGTGGGAGAGTCAAGGACCAGAGGCCATAATCGAATAAAAGGACTTTAGAAAGATTATGAATTTCTTTAGTCACATCTGTGGAACAATTGCACTGCAGTTGTCAGTCAGAGCGGAGATTGACGACTGTAGTAGGATGTCAATATGGGCAAAGGCAGGAGAGGGATTCAGAGGGAAAGATTCATGATGATGGTGGAGTATACTTGACGTGCCAAATGGCCTTATTCTGCTCCTAGAACTTATGAACATAAACTGCCTGCAGTCTCAGAGCAGCGTGCGGAAAGTAGTACCAATGACTTTCATGATGACTGTAGGAATTAACTGTAGGAATTAACTGTAGGACTGTAGGAATTAACATGTCATATTATCCTTTAAAGCTGGAATTTGAGATATTTGCAAGGTCAAATTTGCATCTACCATTGCAAAAGGGAGGTCAATAATTAATTTTATTCAAAGAGAATCATACAATTTTCATTCTCAGAAATGCCCCTATAGTATCTCCAGTATCTACAATAGAATGAAAAATATAAAATAATTCCAGGCTCTGGAATAATGCAAGGTGCAACTGCCAACAGTAATATTAGTTTGTGAGTGCAGTTGGTTATCTGGAACACTGGCACTCATACCTACTATGGTAATAGCAACAGGTTTACTTGTTTACTTGACATGGCAGTAGTCTGGTTTTCCATGAAATAAATCATTACGATAATTGACACAAAAGGTTGTGGGTGTATGGAACAAGTTGCCAGGGAAGTATTTGAGGCTGGGACTATCCCAACAGTTATTTAGGTACTTGGATAGGACAGGTTTGGAGGGTTGTGAACCAAAAGCAGGCAGGTGGGACCAGTGTAGCTGGGACGTGTTGGCCAGTGTGGGCAAGTTGGACCAAAGGGCCAGTTTCCACACTGTATCACTCTATGACTTTATGACTCGACTAGACTAAGTGGGACCCTATGGGTCCCAGTCACACGGGAGGCCTAGTCCCCCCAACACAACCCATTCCCCAAAGCAATATTCCACAACTCACACATAGCCCCTAACTGCACAGGCGCGGCTCATTTCCCCTCATCCCCCAGCACTCCCCCCTTCTTCCTCTTCATGTGTGGGAGGGGTGGAGGGGTGTGGGCAGGGGGCTGGAGGTTGGGGGGGAGAGCGTGGTGAGGGGGGGAGGGGGGTGGGTGATGGGGGGTGGATGATGGGGGGTGTGAGCAGTGGGGCGGGTGTGGGGAGGGCAGTGTGGGGGGAGGGGGGGTTTGAGGTGGGAAGGTGTGGGGAAGGGGGGTGTGGGGGAGGAGGGTGATGGGGAGGAGGGTGATGGGGAAGGAGGTTGGGGGAAGGGGGGAGGGAGAAGGCAGTGTGTGTGGGAAGGTGGGGGTGGTCGCAGCAGACGCGGCTTGCCCTCTGCTCAACCCGTAGCTTTTGCTTGGGTAACTTACACCCCAGCGGTATGAACATTGACTTCTCTAACTTCAGATAGCCTTTGCTTTCCCTCTCTCTCCATTCCCTCCCTCTTCCCAGGTCACCCACCAGTCTTACTGTCACTGACATCAGTCTGAAGAAGGGTCTCGATCCAAAACATTACCCATTCCTTCTCTCCAGAGATGCTGCCTGCCCCGCTGAGTTACTCCAGCATTTTGTGTCTACCTAAGATTTAAAGGAACTTGAGGGGCAACTATTTCAGTGCTAATATGGAATGATCTGCCAGAGGAAATGGTAGAATCAGATACAATTACACCATTTAAAAGTCACTTGGGTGCATACATGGATAGGAATGGTTTTTTGTGGGGGGGGGATTTTGGACAAGTGCAGACAAGTAGGACTAGCTCAGATAGGCAACTTGGTCAGTATGGGTGAGTTGGGTAGAAGGCTTGTTTGTGTGCTCTATAGGTCTATATTTACTTTAAAGGAGTGGGCACAAAGCTAGTTATTAAGCATAAAACATAGTTTAGTTTAGTTTATTACTCACAGGGGCAGCACAGTGACACAACAGTAGAGTTGCTGCCTTACAGCAACAGAGACCCGGGTTCAATCCTGACTACGGGTGCTGCCTGCATGGAGTTTGTACGTTCTCCCACCGACTGCATGGGTTTTCTCCAAGTATTCTGGTTTTCACCCACACTCGAACGACATACAGGTTTGTAGGTTAATTGGCTTCGGTAAAATTGTAAATTGCTCCTAGTATGTAGGATAATACTAATGTACGGGGTGATCGCTGGTCAAAAGACCTGTTTCTGCCTAGTATCTCTAAAGTATCAAAATCTAAAGTCTAAATGTGCAATAGGAGAAACAGATGAGGAGAGAGATGAAGAAGGGAGTGGACAATGTGTACTCAATTGAATAATCTGCCAATCTACCTGATAAAACAACCAGTTTAAAGGTACAGAGAACTGCTTTTCAGTCAAAGAAAAGACTACACATGATTACAAACAAGCCGTTCACAGTGCACAAATGTGTCTGTATACCTATAAAACTCTCATCTTGTCCTCTTCCGGTTTGCATTGTTTTTAAATTTGCGCAAAACGGTACCTGATAGCGCTACAAATTTTCACCACCTTAATCGCCATTCTCCTGTGCTGCAATGAAATTCCTGATTGGTGAAATATTTCAAAAGTTATTGGTGTTCTCTCCTGTCATTCGCTGGGATGGCGACGCCCCTTCTGGTACCCACTGTCAATAACCAGCAGCGAGAATAAAGCTGAAGGAGTGGAGTGAGCAGAATGTGGGTGTGGCTGTGTTTGAGGGCGGGGGCTGTTGTCACGGGCGGGTGCTGTGTTCATAGGCGGGGGCTGTGTTCCGTGGGCAGGGCTGTGTCCGTGGCAGCGACCACCATGACGAGCCGGGGCCGGGAGCCGCTGAGTGCGACACGAGCCTGATCCTGGAGCCGGTAATTGCGGTCAGAGCCAGGGCCGGGAGCTACTGAGCCCACACACTCCCCTCCCCCTCACACACACACACCCCTCCCCCTCTGTACATACATCCCCTCCCCTACCCCCACAACTCCCCGTCCCCCTCACACACACCCCCGCCCACAAACCCCTCTCCCCCCATATGCCTCCTGCGCACACACCCACCTCCTCTCCCCCACCCCCCCCCCCCCCCCCCCCCCCCCTCCCCCACACACCCACTTCCCCACAACCCCCTCCCCCTCCCCCACACCAACCCTCCCCAGACCCACACCCCCCCCCCCCTGCCCTAACACCACCCCCTCCCCCACCACCCCCCTGCCCTAATCCCCCCCCAACCCACCCCCCCCCCACATCCCACCTGCCCCCACACCACCCCCACTGACACACCCCCACCTCCCTCCCTGAACCCTCCCACCCCACACTCCCCCGCCACACACCCACCACACACACACAGCGGTAGGCCATGCCAACAGTAGTGGTAGGCCATGCTAGCAGCAGTGGCAGTGGTAGGCAGCGGCAGGTGTTGGCAGTGGCAGGGGTAAGCAGCAGCAGGGATGGGCCATATTTTAAGAGATTTGCATTTTAAGCTTTAATCAATCCTTTTACAACTTATCGTGCCTGTCAGCTGCGGATGCGCAGTAATACCTGGTGTTCTCGTCCGTCACATGAGAACCCGATGGGCGGAATGGCTCTCCGCCAGAGAGCCGCTAAGTGGATGGGGGTGGTGAAGGGGGATGGGTGAGTGTGTGGGGAGGGGGGGGGAGGGCAAGAGGCAGAGTCGTGGGGGGTGAGGGGAGGAGGGGATGAGTGGCATCAAAACGGGAACCCATCTGCCATGCCTGCGCAGTTGGGGGCTTTGTGTGAGTGGTGGAATATTGCATTGGAGGACCAGGCCTCCCGTGTGAGAATGGGACCCAACGGGTCTCACTTAGTCTATTAAAGGATAATAGGTACAACATTTAGAGCAAGTTAAATTCAGATTATGTCAAATTAAAGAAAAGAACAGAGCCTTCTGCCCATTATGTCCATGCTGAACATGATGCCAAGACCATCTCTTAGCTACCAGCACATAATCCATATCTCTCCATTCCCTGCATATCTATTTGCCTATCCAAAAGACTCATAAATGCCATTATCGTTTTTGCCTGAAACATGGGGTCTGTACTGCAGCTCCCGAGCATTTCCGAGGGCTTCCAAGGGCTTCCAAGGGTATCTGAGGTCACAAGCATTCACGAGCACTCCAGAGCACTTCGGTGCTCCAGAGCGATTCGATCGCTGGGACTCGGATAATCGTGATGACTTGTCCTCGCTGGTGATCCGGATCCCACCTGGCGATCTCTGTCCGTCACGGGGGACGACCTCCTCTCCGTCTCCCCCGCCTGATCGTCTGTCACGTGGGTGGGTGGGCTTTCCCTCGCGGTAGCCACGATCGGCCGGCCCTCTGCTGCATGGAGAGTGGTCCCGCATGCTCAGCGTCTGCGCGCCTGGTGGGGACTCTGCTGCTGTGGGCCGAGTCCGGCACGACACCCGCCCGCCTGCCCACGGCCTCCATTGAGTCCACGTCCATCCGCAGCCTCCCTCACATTGACAATCGCCTGCCACCTCGCACGGGGTCCTTGGCTCGACGCCGGCCTGTGGCCTCGCTCAGGTCCACGACCGCCCACAGCCTCGCTCGGGCCTGGCACCTGGTGGGGAGGCTGCTGCTCGACGACCTGGGTAGGTGCTGCCTCCATCCCCTCCCCCTCCCTCTCCGCCTACTGCCCCCTCTCTCTCTACCCCCTCGCACCCCCCCTCCCTCTCTACCCCCTCCCCTCGCGCATTCTCTCTCTACCCTCTCCTCTCTATCTCCTGCTCCCTTTCTACCCCCTCCCTCTCTGCTCCCTCCCTTTCTTTCCCCTCCCTTTCTTCCCCCCTCCCTTTCTGCCCCTCACCTTCCTTTCTGACCCTCCCTCCCTCTCTTCTCCCTGCCCTCTCTGCTCCCCGCCCCCTCTGCCCCTCCCTGCCCCCTCCCTCTCTGCTCCCCCCCCTCTCTGCCCACCCCCCCCCCCTCCTTCTCTGCCCTCCCCCCCCTCCCTCTCTGCCCCCCTCCCTCCATATCTGCCCCCCCTCTCTCTGGTGGAGTATTGCATTCGGGATCCAGCCCTCCCCTGTGACGCAGCACCCCCCCACCCCACAAACTCTATCCCCTCCCTCTCCCTCTCCCTCTCCCTCTCTACCCCCCTCCCTCTCTACCCTCTCACCCTCTCCCTCTCCATTCCACCCCCTCTCTAGTCACACCTGCGCAGTTGGGGGTTATGCGTGAGTGGATAGGATGGGGAATGTGGTAAAAGGAGCGAATTACTAATATTAATATAATATCAAGAGGGGGGGTGGTTAGTGTGTGTGTGTGGGGGGTGGTTAGTGTGTGTGTGACGCCAAAGGCGCCCCCCCCCCCCCCAACCTCCCCCCCACCCCCCCCCCCCCCCCCCCCCCCCCCGCGTTGAGAGGACAGGACCCAACGGATCCCACTTGGTCCAGTATTTTCTTTAATTCTATCTAATCCCCCTGCAACTTCTGCCAGAATAGAGAAAACAATCCAAGTCTGTCCAACCTATCCCTGTAACTAATACCCTCTAAACAGGGATCATTTAGGTAAGCCTCCTCTGCATCTTTTCGAGAGCCTCCACATCCTTCCTGTGATAGAATGACCAGAACTGCACACAATACGAAAGAAAGCATACTGTATACCTTTTCTTTACCATTCTCTCTACTTGTGTTGCTGTTTTCATGGAGCTGTGGACTTGAAGCTCAAGATCCCAAGAACATTTTTTTTCATATGAATTATTTATTTCCAATGTGATTGCTTTTTGCTTTATATTTATATCTATATAATTAAAAGTCTCAACTTGACCACTTCCTGTCTGCGCTGTATATTGATTTTACAAAGAAAACACTACCATATATTGCTATGATTTTGGCCACCTTACTCACAGTCCTCCTCCGCTGATTAGGCCCTGAGGATTTTTCCCATCGATGAAAAAAAGAGTTATGAGTGTTTAAAAAACCTTGAGATCCTCTCACCTGTCAATCACCGCGATAAAGGTGACGCCCCTTCCATATCCCTTGACTCCACTAGCCCCTAGAGCTCTATCTAACTCCCTTAAATCCATCGATCCCTCCACTGCCCTCTGTGGCAGGGAATTCCATAAATTCACAACTCTCTGGGTGAAAAAAAAATTCTGACCTCTGTCTTCAATGACCCCCCCTTTATTCTAAGACTGTGGCCCCTGGTTCTGGACTCGCCCAACATTGGGAACATTTTTCCTGCATCTAGCTTGTCCAGTCCCTTTATAATTTTATGTTTCTATAAGACCCCACTCATCCTTCTAAACTCCAGTGAATACAAGCCTATTCTTTTCAATCTTTCTTCATATGACAGTCCTGCCATCCCAGGGATCTAACTCGTGAACCTACGCTGCACTGCCTCAATCACAAAGATGTCCTTCCTCAAATTAGGAGACCAAAACTGTACACAATACTCCAGATGTGGTCTCACCAGAGCTCTATACAACTACAGAATAATCTCTTTACTTCTATACTGAAATCCGCTTGTTATATGAAGGCCAACATTCCATTAGCTTTCTTCACTGCCTGCTGTACCTGTACGCCAACTTTCAGTGACCGGTGTACAAGGATGCCCAGGCCTCGCTGCACCTCCCCCTTACCTAACCTAACCCCATTGAGATAATAAACTGCCCCATTGTTTTTGCCACCAAATTGGATAACCTCACATTTACCTATATTATACTGCATCTGCCATGGATCTGCCCACTCACTCAACCTGTTCAGGTCATCCTGCAACCTCCTAACATCTTCTTCACAGTTCACACTGCCACCCTGCTTTGTGTCATCCGCAAACTTGCTAGTGTTGCTCCTAATTCCCTCTTCCAAATCATTAATATATGGCCTGATAATGGCAAAAAAACGAATATTTAAATTTTTGAAACACACGTCAGTCCCTACAATGAAGATGTGGATTACAAACATGTCCAAGACACTACATTTGGAAAATATTAGGCTTGTCTTGGCAGAAAAACCAGATCTACTTTTCACACTCACTTTTTCTCTCTCTTGTTCTCTCTCTCTTTTTTTCTTTCATTTTCAGGTTATAAGGTTAAAAATGAAGCTGTACAATAATTGTATACTTTTAGATGCCGAATGTTTTATCTTTGTACAATTGCTTCTAAAAAAAATAATTAAAACATTTTTTTTTAAATTTGTTGTTATATTTTAAGTAATTCACATTTTAAACGTTAATAAATCATTTTACCACTTGCCATGCCTGCGTGTTCTTCATCACAATGGGTACCTAATAGGCAGGAATGGCTGCAATGTCGGAGAGCCACTAAGAGTGCATGGGGGGAGGTTGAAGGGAGATGGACTGAATGCGTAGGTGGGAGGGGAATGGCAAGGAGCAGAGCGGGGGGTGAAGGGTGACTGAGTGAACTGCCACCAGACCAGCCATGAATGACTGGACTGCCAGCCCCCCAGCCATGAGTAAGTGAACTGCCAGTCCACCAGCTGTAAGTGACTGAAGTGCCAGCCCACTACCCATGACTTAGTGCACTGCCAGCCCACCAGCCATGACTCACTGACTGTGTCCAAGAATTCATTCAGTCCACAATGTCCATACTAGCCCTCTGGAAACCAGAGCCTTCAGCCCACAACACGCATACTAGTGCTCCAGATATCAACACAAGGATAGACTTTCCTCCTTCATTGATTAAAAAAAGATGAAAATGTCTTAAATTGATTGTCCACCCTCTACCCCTTCTCTCTTACAGAGTCTGTCACCTGTTTTCGGCAGAATTTCTGGCACTTTCTGAGCTGCCAGTCTGCTAGGCCTGCGTTACTGAGCTGCCAGCCTGCCAGGCCTGAGTGACTGAGCTGCCAGGCCTCAGTGACTGTGACCTGCCAGCCCAAGATTCCATTCGGTCCACAAGATTCCATTCGGTCCACTAGCCCTGTGGAAACCAGTCCCTTCCCCCACTGGCCAGCAATATTGAAATTGGTGGAGAGGTGGAATATTGTATTGGGGGACCAGCCCTCTGGTGTGAAGCGGGAACCCAATGAGTTCCACTTAGTCCAGTATATACAGTGGCTTGCAAAAGTATTCATACCCCTTGAACTTTTCCACATTTTGTCACATTACAACCACAAACGTAAATGTATTTTATTGGGATTTTATGTGATAGACCAACACAAAGTGGCGCATAATTGTGAAGTGGAAGGAAAATGATACATGGTTTTCAAATTTTTTTACAAATAAAAAACTGAAAATTGTGGCGTGCAAAAGTATTCAGCCCCCTTTACTCTGATACCCCTAAATAAATTCCAGTGCAACCAATTGCCTTCAGAAGTCACCTAATTAGTAAATAGAGTCCACTTGTGTGTAATCTAATCTCAGTATAAATACAGCTTTTCTGCGAAGGCCTCAGAGGTTTGTTAGAGAACATTAGTGAACAAACAGCATAATGAAGCCCAAGGAACACACCAGACAGGTCAGGGATAAAGTTGTGGAGAAGTTTAAAACAGGTTAGGTTATATAAAAATATCCCAAGCTTTGCACATCTCATGGAGCACTGTTCAATCCATCATCCGAAAATGGAAAGAGTATGGCACAACTGCAGACCTACCAAGACATGGCCGTCCACCTAAACTGACAGGCCGGGCAAGGAGAGTATTGATCAGAGAAGCAGCCAAGAGGCCCATGGTAACTCTGGAGGAGCTGCAGAGATCCGCAGCTCAGGTGGGAGAATCTGTCCACAGGACAACTATTAGTCGTGCACTCCAAAAATCGGGCCTTTATGGAAGAGTGGCAAGAAGAAAGCCATTGTTGAAAAAAAGCCATAAGACGTCCCGTTTGCAGTTTGCCACAAGCCATGTGGGGGACACAGTAAACATGTGGAGGAAGATGCTCTGGTCAGATGAGACCAAAATTGAAGTTTTTGGCCTAAATGCTAAACGCTATGTGTGGCGGAAAACTAACACTGCACATCACCATGAACACACCATCCCCACTGTGAAACATGGTGGTGGCAGCATCATGCTGTGGGGATGCTTTTCCCCAGCAGGGACAGGGAAGCTGGTCAGAGTTGATGGGAAGCTGGATGGAGCTAAATACAGGGCAATCTTGGAAGAAAACCTGTTAAAGTCTGCAAAAGACTTGAGACTGGGGCGGAGATTCACATTCCAGCAGGACAACGACCTTAAACATACAGCCAGAGCTACAATGGAATGGTTTAGATCAAAGCATATTCATGTGTTAGAATGGCCAGTCAAAGTCCAAACCTAAATCCAATTGAGAATCTCTGGCAAGACTTGAAAATTGCTGTTCACAGACGTTCTCCATCCAATCTGACTGAGCTTGAGCTATTTTGCAAAGAAGAATGGGCAAAAATTTCAGTCTCTAGATGTGCAAAGCTGATAGAGACATACCCCAAAAGACTTGCAGCTGTAATTGCAGCGAAAGGTGGTTCTACAAAGTATTGACTCAGGGGGGCTGAATACTTTTGCACACCACACTTTTCAGTTTTTTATTTGTAAAAAAATTTGAAAACCATGTGTCATTTTCCTTCCACTTCACAATTATGCACCACTTTGTGTTGGTCTATCACATAAAATCCCAATAAAATACATTTACGTTTGTGGTTGTAACGTGACAAAATGTGGAAAAGTTCAAGGGGTATGAAAACTTTTGCAAGCCACTGTATATATAAGCTTATGGAGCGCGCATTGATCCAATGTTGCTGAATGTAATAATGGATCAGTGGTGAAAGCTCTTCAAAGAAGAGCTCTGTCGGTTCTCTGGAAGCAAAAAATAAAAAAATTAGAATAATTTATCAAGTAAAATTATCCAAAAATATTACAAACATATACAGTATTTGTTTATTTTGATGTTCCATAAATGGATATATTACGTATATTTGCTCAATACAAAGATTTGTACTTTTCTGTTAGTACTAGTAGGGAAAGAACATGAATGGTGATTTAAAATAGCAGATTACTTTTTTTCAAATTTTAATTAATATTATTGACTATCAGCAGATGACTTTTGACACATCACACCAAAGGTTTTGATTATCCAGGTTATTTTTCCGATGCTTATGATGATCCTCCTAGAATTTGGGCCAAAGGGTCTGTTGCTATGCTGTACAGCACTCGGACTCGACATCCCCATTTGCTAAGCCTTAGATCTTCCAATATGCTTCATCATAGGCATAAAAATTGAAATTTCTTGCCAACACCCATTGTAAGCAGATAAGTTTCACCTCTTGGCTTACATTCTGTACTCACATTGTGCTTCTGTTAATATACGGCACAATTGGCTTAGGTCTGATGTTTAATAGTCCCACCCCACTCTTTACTGCACTACAACATGAATGCAGACCTGCAAATAGCAGACAATGACTCCAATACTTGCAATGGCTTTACTGATTGTTTAGTGGATCTGGATATACATTCTTAAACGATAGTAGACTAAATCTAACAAAGTCTGCCAAAATCTTTCTGGGCCATGATGGTTTAATAATGACTGTTAAAATTATGAATCTATCAGCAGTAATTGTTAATAATCTATAACATTAATAGCAATTTCCACAGTATGGGCATATGCAATTGAACGCTGATATCCAGAATAAATTCTCTGCTCCTTGACAGGCTGTTTTACTGTACACATTGTATTAAAGATGTTATGTGCACAGAAAATTCAAGGCTGTGGAATATTGCACTCTTAATTGTTCATAACATCGAATCAATCAGTTAATCATGACCCAGCTTAATTGTTATGAAACTGTTCATTGTACCAGATTACACAAGGGAGCAGAATCAGAAGCACTAGAAGTGAACATGAGCATTGCTAATCCCATAATCAATACACTCATAGATGTAACCATTTGAGGATTTTCCAAGGCAAGTCTCAAAGGCCTGCAGTCCTTAAATACATTGCAAGCGGAGTGCAACCCAATGTGGAAATGTCTGCCACCAAAGTGGCAAATTGAAGATGGTGCCCTATACTCCTTGAGCCTTCAACCCCGGTCATAGTATCTGTAGCTGCATCAAAACGGTTAACCTGATCCAATTTCTCTTTGAGGTGAGGGGGGGGGGGGGGGGGGAGTTTAATAAACGTGTTTAAGGCAAGTTTGTTTACACATAGCATGATAGGTGCTTTGAAGGTGCTGCAAATGAATGTGAGTGTGTATGTGTGAGTGAATGAGTGTGTGTGTGTGTGTGTGTGTGTGTGTGTGTGTGTGTGTGTGTGTGTGTGTGTGTGTGTGTGTGTGTGTGTGTGTGTGTGTGTGTGGGTGAGAGGATGTGTGTGTGAATGACAGCATTTGTGTGTGTATGCAAAAGAGTGGTCATCACACGCCTCAGCACTGGTGAGTAAGGCAAGGCAGCGTCTTTACCATCTCAGGCAATTGAGGAAATTCAGAGTGTCTCCGAGGATCCTACAGTGCTTCTACGCAGCGGCGGTGGAAAGCATCTTGTCCGGGAACATTACCATCTGGTTCGGGAATTGCTCTGCCAAGGACAAGAAGGCTATGCAGAGAGTAGTGCGTTCGGCCGAACGCACTATGGGAACTTCACTCACCCCCCTGCAGGAACTATACAACAGGAGGTGCAACTCCAGAGCAAACAAAATCATGAGAGACCTCTTCCACCCCTGCAACGGACTGTTCCAGCCGCTACGGTCAGGCAAACGCCTCCGTTGCCATGCAGTGAGAACGGAGAGGTTGAGAAGGAGTTTCTTCCCAGAGGCAATTCGGACTGTAAACGCCTTTCTCACCAGGGACTAACTCTACAGAACGTTTTTCCTTCTATTATTTATTATGTAAAAGAATATGTGTGTTATGATTGTGTTTATAATTTGTTTGGTTGTTTTGTTGTTTGGCTTTTGCAAAAAAGTTTGCGAGCATTGCCACTTTCATTTCACTGCACATCTCGTATGTGTATGTGACAAATAAACTTGACTTGACTTGACTTGACTTGACTTGACTTGAGTGAGGGGAGGGGAGGGGGTAATTGAGTGACTGAGTGAGGGAGTGAGTGAGTGAGTGAATGGGTGTGTGTTTGAGTGTGTGTGTATGTGAGAGAGAGAGAGAGCGGGGGGGGGGTTGATTGAGTGCATGAGTGTGTGTGTGATTGAGTGTGTGAGGGAGGTGTGGACGGGGGTGATTGTGAGTGAGTGAGTAAGTGGGAGTGTGTGTGTGAGTGAGAGCGTCTGTATGTGTGAGAGAGAGGGGAGGGTGTGATGGAGACAGATGTGATTGTGACATTTAACAGGTATTTAGACAGACACCTGAACATGCTGGGCATGTGGTTAGTTTAACTTTGCATCATGGTTGGCACGGACAATATGGGTTGCAGGACCTTTCCAGTCCTGTACTGTTTTATGTTCTATGTTGTACATTCTACTTGTTTTATACAAATCTTGAATATTTGAGGAGAATCTCACTCAAACCTTGCTAAAAATCTTGAGGTTTCTACTTTTCCCTCATTGCTCATGTGAACTGAGTTACGAATCAGTTTGATTTCCCCTTTTCTGAACTGGCTCAGTGACCTGGACACAGTTATGGGCAATGTGCCATGCAGATCAGCACCATCTGCTGCTAGGGAGAGGACAGGAGGGTGAGGGCACCACCTTCCGCCCTTGGGTAGAGGATGAATGAATGAATAAGTTTATTGGCCAAGTATTCACATACAAGGAATTTGCCTTGGTGCTCTGCCCGCAAGTGACAACATGACATACAGTGACAGGTAAGAATTCATACATAAAACATTAAACATTAGTAATAAAATATTATTGATTGAAAATGTGAATTAAATAAAATACTAGAGCAAAGGGAGGCTCCAGATTTTTGGTTATTGAGTAGAGCTACTACTCGTGGAAAAAAGCTGTTTTTATGTCTGGCTGTGGCAGCTTTGACAGTCCGGGGTTGCCTTCCAGAGGGAAGTGATTCAAAGAGTTTGTGGCCAGGGTTAGAGGGGTCAGAGATGATCTTACCCGCTTGCTTCCTGGCCCTTGCAGTGTACAGTTCGTCAATGGAGGGAAGGTTGCAGCCAATAACCTTCTCAGCTGATCGGACGATTCGCTGCAGCCTCCGGATGTCGTGCTTGGTGGCTGAGCCAAACCAGACCACGATGGAGAAGGTAAGAACAGACTCTACGATGGCCGTATAGAATTGGACCATCATTGCCTGTGGCAGATTGTGCATCATCAGCTGCCACAGGACGTACATCCTCTGTTGTGCCTTTTTTTCTGTGGAGTTAATGGTAGCCCCCCACAAAAGGTCCTGGGAGATTATGGTTCCCAGGAACTTAAAAGACTCCACAGATGTGACTTATGTCGATTTACCTCCCCCCTTGACTCCATCCAAGGATCTAAGCAGTCTTTCCAGGTGCGGCAGAGATTCACCTGCACCTCCTCCAACCTCATCTATTGCATCCGCTGCTCTAGGTGTCACCTGCTCTACATCAGTGAGACCAAGCGGAGGCTTGGCGATCGCTTCGCCCATCAGCTCCGCTCGGTTCACAATAACCAAACTGATGTCCCGGTAGCTCAGCACTTCAACCCCCTCCCATTCAGAATCCGACCTTTATATCCTGGGCTTCCTCCATGACCAGAGTGAGGCCCATTGTAAATTGGAGGAGCAGCACCTCATATTTCACTTGGCAGTTTACACCTCAGCGGTATGAACATTGACTTCTCCAATTTGGAAGTCCCTGCTTTCTCCTCCCCTTCCCAGCTCTCCCTCAGCCCACTGTCTCTGCCTCTTGGCAGACCAATTGAATAACTACTTTGGTTCCGTCTTCACTAAGGAAGGCATAAATAATCTGCCGGAAATAGCAGGGGACCGGGGGTCAAATGAGATGGAGGAATTGAGTGAAATCCAGGTTAGTCGGGAAGTGGTGTTAGGTAAATTGAATGGATTAAAGGCCAATAAATCCCCAGGGCCAGATAGGCTGCATCCCAGAGTACTTAAGGAAGTAGCCCCAAAAATAGTGGATGCATTAGTGATAAATTTTTCAAAACTCTTTAGATTCTGGAGTAGTTCCTGAGGATTGGAGGGTAGCTAATGTAACCCCACTTTTTAAAAAGGGAGGGAGAGAGAAAACAGGGAATTACAGACCAGTTAGTCTAACATCGGTAGTGGGGAAAATGCTAGAGTCAGTTATTAAAGATGGGATAGCAGCACATTTGGAAAGTGGTGAAATCATTGGACAAAGTCAGCATGGATTTATGAAGAGTAAATCATGTCTGACGAATCTTATAGAATTTTTCGAGGATGTAACAAGTGGATAAGGGAGGACCAGTGGATGTGTTATATCTGAACTTTCAGAAGGCTTTCGACAAGGTCCCACATAAGAGATTAGTATACAAACTTAAAGCACACGGTATTGGGGGTTCAGTATTGATGTGTATAGAGAACTGGCTGGCAGACAGGAAGAAAAGAGTAGGAGTAAACGGGTCCTTTTCCGAATGGCAGGCAGTGACTAGTGGGGTATCGCAGGGCTCAATGCTGTGACTCCAGCTATTTACAATATATATTAATGATTTGGATGAGGGAATTGAAAGCAACATCTCCAAGTTTGCGGATGACACGAAGCTGGGGGGCAGTGTTAGCTGTGAGAAGGATGCTAGGAGGCTGCAAGGTGACTTGGATAGGCTGGGTGAGTGGGCAAATGCATGGCAGATGCAGTATAATGTTGACAAATGTGAGGTTATCCACTTTGGTGGCAAAAACGGGAAAGTAGACTATTATCTGAATGGTGGCCGATTAGGAAAAGGAGAGATGCAACGAGACCTGGGTGTCATGGTACACCAGTCATTGAAAGTAGGCATGCAGGTGCAGCAGGCAGTGAAGAAATCGAATGGTATGTTAGCATTCATAGCAAAAGGATTTTGAGTATCGGAGCAGGGAGGTTATACTGCAACTGTACAGGGTCTTGTTGAGACCACACCTGGAGTATTGCGTACAGTTTTGGTCTCCTAATCTGAGGAAGGGCATTCTTGCCATAGAGGGAATACAGAGAAGGTTCACCAGACTGATTGCTGGGATGGCAGGACTTTCATATGAAGAAAGACTGGATAGACTCGGCTTGTACTCTCTAGAATTTAGAAGATTGAGGGGAGGATCTTATAGAAACTTACAAAAGTCTTAAGGGGTTGGACAGGCTAGATGCAGGAAGATTGTTCCCGATGTTGGGGAAGTCCAGAACAAGAGGTCACAGTTTAAGGATAAGGGGGAAATCCTTTAGGACTAAGATGAGAAAAACATTTTTCACACAGAGAGTGGTGAAACTCTGAAATTCTCTGCTGCAGTAGGTAGTTGAGGCCAGTTCATTGGCTACATTTAAGAGGGAGTTAGATGTGGCCCTTGTGGCTAAAGATATCAGGAGGGATGGAGAGAAGGCAGGTACAGGATACTGAGTTGGATGATCAGCCATGATCATGTTGAAGGGCGGTGCAGGCTCGAAGGGCCGAATGGCCTACTCCTGCACCTATTTTCTATGTTTCTATTTTTCTATGTTTCTTTCTTCTTCCCGCCCCCCACACTCACATCAGTCTGAAGAAGGGTCTCGACCCGAAACATCACCTATTTCCTTCGCTCCATAGAAGCTGCCTCACCCGCTGAGTTTCTACAGCATTTTTGTCTACCACAGATGTGACTGTGGTGTTGTTGATGTTGAGTGGGGTGAGGGGAGGGGGAGCTCTCCTAAGGTTTAGAATCAATTCCACTGTCTTAAGAACATTGAGCTCCAGGTTGTTGCGATGGCACCAGGACACCAGCTGTGACACTTCCTGTCTGTAGGCAGATTCCTCCCCATCCTGGATCAGTCCAATCAGGGTGTGTCAACCGCAAACTTGAGAAGCTTGACAGAGGAGTCAGTGGAGGTGCAGTCATTGTTGTAGAGAGAGTAGAGGAGAGGGGAGAGTACGCAGCCTTGCGGTGCTCCTATGCTGAGGGTTTGGGGGTCTGAGATGTGCTTTCCTAGCCTCACCTGCTGCTTCCTGTCTGTCAGGAAGCTGGTGATCCACCGACAGAGGGGTTTAGGCACAGTCAACTCAAAAGGTTTGGAGTGTAGTGGCTCTGGCACAATGGTATTGAATGCAGAGCTAAAATCAACAAACAAAATCCTCGCATAGGTCCCCTGGCGGTCTAGGTGCTGGAGGATGAAGTGCAGGCCCAGGTTGACTGCATCAACCACAGATCTATTGGCCCGATATGCAAACTGCAGAGGGTCCAGCAGGGGATTTGTGATAATTTTCAGTTTGGCCAGCACAAGCCTTTCAAGGGTCTTCATGACGACACAGGTCAGTGCGACAGGTCTGTAGTCATTAAGACAAGTAACCTTGCCTTTTTGGGTGAAGGAACAATAGTGGAGACTTTGAAGCAGGCAGGGACAGTACAGGTTTAGAAACATAGAAACATAGAAAATAGGTGCAGGAGTAGGCCATTCGGCCCTTCGAGCCTGCAACGCCATTCAATATGATCATGGCTGATCAGGGACTGGTTTAAAATGTCTGTGTAGACTGGTGCCAGTTGTTCGGCACAGAGCTTGAGGGTAGAGGGGGAAGCATTGTTCCAGTCCTGGAGATTTCTGGCTTTTCTGTCTTCTGAACAGCCTCTCCACCTCCTCTATTTTTATTGTTGATGATGGAGAAGTGATGTTGTGCAGCACGGAGGGGATGGGTAATTGGGTCTGAAGTGGTGATTGGAGAGGGTTGGGTGGGAAAGGGTCCAGTCTTTTCAGACTGGAGTCTTCCTTTAAATCTTGGGTAGAGGATATTCATATTTCACTGGACCTCTGTACAAGGATGTCCAGTGTCTAGTGTGAACATCTTACTCCCTGAGACTGCCACTGTGTATTCCACTGTTCTCTTCCATCAGCCATCGCATTCAGTGGTACCTCTCATCTTTCCACTGTTGCTTCCAAGTGAGTTCATTATGCATGACTGAAGAAGGGTCTCAACCTGAAACGTCACCGATTCCTTCTCTCCAGAGATGCTGTATGTCCCGCTGAGTTAATCCATCTTTTTGTGTCTATCTTTGGTTTAAACCAGCACCACTGCAGTTCCTTCTGACACTGTTCATTACGCACGTGCTCTGCTGAATGCATTGCAATCTATTCCCATTGCATCTGTCCTGCTGCATCACTCCCCAATCCATGTTCAAGGCCATTCCAAGATAGTCACGAAATGTTGGAGTAACACAGTGGGACATGTAGCAACTCTAGGGAGAAGGAATTGGTGATGTTTCAGGTCGAGACCCTTCTTCAGATGGATCGTTCCTTCTCTCCAGCGATGCCGCCTGTCCCGCTGAGTTACTCCACCATTTTGTGTCTATCTTCAATTTAAACCAGCATCTGCAGTTCTTTCCTACACTCTTCATAGAAACATAGAAACATAGAAATTAGGTGCAGGAGTAGGCCATTCGGCCCTTCGAGCCTGCACCGCCATTCATATGATCATGGCTGATCATCCAACTCAGTATCCCGTACCTGCCTTCTCTCCATACCCCCTGATCCCCTTAGCCACAAGGGCCACATCTAACTCCCTCTTAAAATATAGCCAATGAACTGGCCTCAACTACCCTCTGTGGCAGAGAGTTCCAGAGATTCACCACTCTCTGTGTGAAAAAAGTTCTTCTCATCTCGGTTTTAAAGGATTTCCCCTTTATCCTTAAGCTGTGACCCCTTGTCCTGGACTTCCCTAACATCGGGAACAATCTTCCTGCATCTAGCCTGTCCAACCCCTTAAGAATTTTGTAAGTTTCTATAAGATCCCCTCTCAATCTTCTAAATTCTAGAGAGTATAAACCAAGTCTATCCAGTCTTTCTTCATAAGACAGTCCTGACATCCCAGGAATCAGTCTGGTGAACCGTCTCTGCACTCCCTCTATGGCAATAGTGTCCTTCCTCAGATTTGGAGACCAAAACTGTACGCAATACTCCAGGTCTTCATGGCCATTCCCTCGGCTTTCTGCATTCTTTGCCTCGGTCACTGATAGGGGCAATTCTAAATCTTCTCCAACAAACAACTTTTTTTCAAGTCTTTGGTCCTCCACTCCCTATGACATTGCTGTAGCCATCAATTTATTCTGCCACACTCATGTCTCCAACTTTGGTCCCAAAGCTCATTATAGCCATTCTTCTCTGATCATGACTTTATAAAAAACACATCTTCTCTCCCTTATATTAGGTAATGCAGATCGGAACAAAAAATGATGGGTAATTATTTTATGCATTCACTGAGGCCATATTAAACACCATCGGGCTTGCTTTGTCCTATCAAGAAATCTCTTTTGTCTCTGCTTTAAATAAGTCCGAGGTAGATAACTTGAGGGTCTCCATGACCTTCAGAGGCACATGCAGAATGGTCCAGGCACAGTGTATGATAATTGCTTTGTCTATTACAAATGGAAAGTTTCATGACCAGTCTTTGGCAATACCTAGTCTCCAAACACTTTGGTACTCTACCGGTTCAGCCAGGACCAACGCTAGCCACATAATTGTGCAGATCTTCCCTCTTGACGGAGCTCCTTTCATCTTCCTCCTTAATCTGCTAATGTAGACTGGTCTTTGGGCCGTCTCCTCTCCCAATAATACTGGTGACAACCTGGGATTGTTACTAACCTCCATTTCTTGATCAGAAAATGATCATTTGTATCTCAGTATCAGACAGAGATGTTTTAAAATCTATAAACCACTTGCACAGAGCTGATCTCCTGAGCATAGCGCCATCTTAATCCACCAACAAATGGGTCATTGGGCCTACCTCACTGAATGAGAGGCATTAGTGGTTATAGGAGGTAAATCATTCCAGACAGAAGACATCACTGCAGATGTTCCACGAAAAATGCCCCAGCCAATTATCTCCAGCTACATTCTCAATGACATTCTTTCCATCATTAGTTAGAAATGCAAATGTTCGTCAATGAAGTTTCCTCCTGGTGCTCTGGTCTCCTTCCATATCCCAAAGACAGGTGGGTTTGCAGGTTAAGTGGCCTCTGTAAATTGCGTCTAGTGTGTAGTGAGCGACTGAGAAAGTGCAAACATTGACTAGTGTGAACAGCTGATAGATGGTCAGTGTGGACTTAGTGGGCTGAAGAGCCTGTTTCCATGCTGTGTCTCAAAACTAAACTCCTCGTCAAATCACGCAGTCTACGGCTACATGCAATGACACTTGGACAATATTCTACCACAAAAGCCTTCGATAATGATTTTCAAGAATTATGACATGACATTCAATGGCATTATCAGTGATAAAACCTTTATCATCAACATTCTGGAGGCTACCTTTGATCTAAAACTCATGTGAACCATCCATATAAATAATACCACTACACATGGTCAGAGGCTATGTATCCAGCAGAGAGTGCATCATCTCCTGACATCACAAATCCTTCCACCATGTGCAAGGCACGAGTAAGGAGTGTGCAGGAATAGTCTTTCTTGAAACCATCCAAGACAAAGCTGTCCATTTGATTGGTTACCCCATCCACCATCCTAAACATTCATCACTGCCACTGCCCACACATACTTGCTGCAGTGTGCACTGTCTACAGAATGTGCCCCTCTTACTCAGCCAGGACTCTCAAATCTGTGACTTCTATCATCAAATCATGTAATTTTCTTCCAACAGTACTACGGGGATAGCTTTATCAGAAGGACTGCGATGGTTTAAGCTGGTGGCTTATCACACTGTCTCGAGGAGTATCAGGGATGAACCATAAATGCTGGCCCATACCCATACTGCATGAATGAGTAGAACCTGCAATTACCTTAATGTATACATTTAATAATCAATGTAAAGATGTGAATGAAGCAAAATTAAGCACCAATAATTTGTGTGTTTATGTTATAAATATTAAGAATGCAATTTTTGTTTTGGAGCCTATAATATATTGATACATTTAAACTTCTAGTAACATGCTTCATAAGTTTAAAATATGTCACTTTCCCAGTAGGAAATCTTTCACCTTTGTGAAATAAACATGCAGTTGTGTAATCATTTTGTTTTCTAGTTCCTGCACACCTTTTTAAAGCCCAATGTATTTGTCTTGCTAACAAAGAACAGCATATTGGCAGAAGAAACACTGGGAAGAAGAAAATCAGATTAAATAATTAGTGTCAATTAGCCCAAGCAAAATCATTCTACAAACAATTGGTCTCAAGTGCCCTGCTTAATTATGTGCAACTTTCACTGCTCCTGATCAAGTCAAGTGTCTGCCTTGATTCATGTTTGACTCTTGAGTTTCCCAGAGGTGTAATTAATTATTGTCTGGTAAACAAATCATAGGTAATTAATGACACCAACAAATAACACAGTTTCTTATACTGAATGCAGCATTTCATGTATTCTGCTGCAGTTTAAAAATGACTCAACTGTTCAAACTTCAGAGTGGTTGAATTATATCTACAGATGCAACTCACATTAAAAATTATCAACTTTTATTTCACTGCATGCAAAAGGGGCTGAGTTTCATGAAAGTACGCATATTCTAACATGTTAATCTTGAATATATTTTTGTACTTGGCTTTGAATCTGCTCAACATGTGAATTTGGAAGTAAAATTCTATATAGTTGCTTAATATTAAAACTAATGCCACGAGGATTTCATTGAAATAAGGATATTGGGATTGTTATCTTTCTAAGAATAAAGTATATTCTGATGTAACATGGAGATGTTGTCTGTTAGTTTGTGAATATTTCTTCAGTTGGTTTGATTATCAATCTTGGAATGGACTTTATATCCAAGTTTCAGAAATTACTTACTAGAAACTTCAATGATGTACACTGTTTTGGTAGTTTTAAAGAAACATGAGTGTTATGACAATGTGCAGAATTTTTATGGTATTACCCCTTGATGACTGGGTTGGGCATGGTTTGTACATATGTCAAAACATTTCTTCAAAGCAGAAAGAAGACAAAATATTGTTTTGGAACCAAATTAAATCTGCTTACTTTCCAATAAATGTAATTGTTATTTTTCATCAAAATATTAAAAGTAATCACTAAGTTATTTTATTATTGTTAAATGTATACAATTCATTAACTGCTTATTTAAATATATATATATATATATATTTCTCCCAAGATATCATGAGTACATTAATTGTCAATTTTACCCATTTTGGAAAATTGTTATCCAGATCATTAATCATACAGGTATACTGTTGTGGGGGAAAAAAATCAGATTAGTTAGCAGTGCAAATACTGATAGATTTTAATTAAATAACAGGCCTTTTAGAATTAATGCTTTTATTTCTGCACAATTATTTTAAAATAATCTCAATGTTTGTTTATTTTTTTACTGAAAAAGTAGCTAACCAGCTTAAATTGTTGCACAAACAAAATATAATATGCACCTCAAATCAAGGAACAATTATTTTAAACAAAAATCTACATTTTGAGTTAAAATGTACTAAGGCAAAATTGGAACGAACACAGTCAATGGTTTCTCTGGGTTTTTTTTCATCTAACAGTACATCAATAATGAAAAAAACATTTAATGCAAAATACTTAGCACATAATAATACAATGCAACTCTATTTACACAAATTATTTAATACAAATCCTTATGTCAAATTGCTCATGCAACCAGGGTGCATCACACAATGTACAGAGAAAGCAGACAGCAGGCACAATGACATGTTAAATTGCCCACATGATGTATAGCTTAATGAACCCCCTTGTGTTGATCAGGCTTGGCATTAATCAACAGCCATGAACAGATTCCCTTATTTTCTCAATGCCTCTCTGATAAACTGCAATTTCATTTAACCTTGGACAGGAACTTTAATAGCTTCCATGGGACAACTGTCAGTACTTTCCTGGGTATACAGTGATTAAATTGCAAGGCAGGAGGGATGCGATGAATTTTCTTCACTGAAGTGAAGATTCTGCAGTCTCATTAAGAATCTATGTAACAAAGGAAAATCATTAAATATATGGTAATGACATAAGGGGAATTTCCTGTAATCTTCATTAATGATTTGCAATGCATCGAACAAAAATAGGTAACAGTTGTGCTGAACTGAATATGTTTGATTGATATTTCATGTTCTAATTTACTTGATTTGCTTCTGTACTCTTTCCAAATATAATTTATGGAACAGAATTTGATTGTGCTACATGTGGGGTACTGAATATGGAACCTGGTGATAATAGAATCAAAATAATTTAGTTCAATAGTAAAATCAAAAATACATGGTATAACTTAGTTATTAACAGATTAAATAATTCTAGTATAATTCTGTATGCATGGAATTATTAGTGTACATCTCTGACAATCGAAATAAGAGAATGTACACATGTACATATATTTAACTGAGCAGAAACATGAACAATTTAGCATTTCAAATTAGAATTGTTCATTGCAGTTTGGGGTCATTTAATAAGTTCTAAATATGAATCAAGTTGTATTTAACTGATATGATTGATCTTTAATAAAGTTTGTATTTACTTCAGAAAGCAGCTTAGTTTCATTGCATTTTCCCTGGATCAGATAACTAAATGGAGATTATTTTCTTTAATCCGTAACAAATCAGTCTTGCCAAATATCCCACAAAGCTTTCTTTCCCTATGAATGTTCAATGAATCAAAGATATCAGCAAAAAAATCTGCAACCATTTAGTACACATTAATCACCAGGGTAACTGTTGCTATCTGCTAAAAACAATAGCAAAAGGCGGAGATGGAGTGAAGAAAGCAGGCAAATGGCCAAACAATTGTCAGGTCAAAGAACACTTATCTCGATGTTTAAGAGCCGTCTCCCTACCATGCGTGTGAAATAAAGTCACTTGTTCCACTGTCTGCACCAGCATGGGAAGGAATATAAAGTATCAAAAGCTTTTTTTTGAATGGTGACAGCATAATGAAAATCAATTACATTTTATTTTAGCTGAAACATTGTAAAAAAAAAAATTCTTAATATGTGAACATATTCATTATTTCATTTTATAGCTTCAAATGTTCCAGTTCAAAACATCAAATAAATAGCACTTAGAAGCCCTTCATATTGAAGACAAGCCACAACTCGAATGCATTCTTGCACATCTGCAATTTAAAGTTAGATATCTAATAACTGATGTATCCTTTTGCAATAAATCAAAAGCAGTATTGTACTCATTGACTGAGGGGAGAACCCCAGACTCAAACTTTTACAAAAGAAGGTGAAGAAGGCTTTTGGCACGCTGGTCATCGTCAGTCAGAGCATTGAGTATAAAGGTTGTGATGTTATGTTGCATTTGTACAAGATGTTGGTAAGGCCACACTTGGAGTATTATGTTCAGTTTTGGTCACCCAGCTGCGAAAAAAATTTCATGAAGCTGGAAAGAGTGCAGAAAAGTTTCACACGGATGTTGCTAGGACATGAGGATTGTGTTCTAGGGAGAGGATTGGCAACTGGAGGCAGGATCGATAGGGGCATTAAAGAGACTTTTAGATTGCCACTTATTTCGGCAATGAATGGAGGGATATGGATCAAGCGCAAGCAGAGGGGGTTAGTTCAACCTGGCATCATGTTCTGCATGGATAATGTGGACTGAGGGGCCTGTCCCTGTGCTGTTTTTTCTCTGTTTTAAGCTAGGACTTTGGTCCTTGACACATAGGATCCTGAAGATTGATTTTATAGAGATACATAAAAACTATGAGGGCATACATGGGGTGGATGCACATGGTGTATTTCCCAGTGTTGTTGAATCAAAAATAGGTTTTAGGAAATAAAATATTAATAACAATCTGGGAGGAAACTTTTTCATATGAGGGGAAGAGACAGTGGGCAGAGGATGGGATGGGATGCGGAGAGGCAGTCGGGCCAGAGAGGGACCAGGCGGGAGGGGGGGGGGGGCAGGCACTGAGATTAAAGGGTCCATAATAGATCAACAGGCAACATGTTCACACTGGCTCTATTGGAGGGAAATCGATTGTCTAGTTGAATGCTAGAACAATAATCTTGTCCTGAACATTAGTAAGACCAAGTTGATTGTTGACTTTAGAAGAGGGAGCTCAAGGATCCATTAATCTGTTTTCCTCAAATGGTCAGTGATTGAGGAGATTTTGTATGTCGACGGTTTAATCTCATGAACGTCTACAGGTGTACAGCGGAGAGCACATTGACTGTTGCACCATCACTTGGTTGAGCAACTCGGATTCCCAGGAACAAATGAGATTACAAAAGGTGGGGAACACTGTCCAGTCCATCACGGACAGTGACCTCCCCACAATCAAATGGGTCGATGGGAGGCACTGCCTCAAAAAGGCAACCAGCTTTATCAAGGACTGACGGCACCCTTGCCTTGCTCTTATTTCACTCCTGCCATTGGGCAGAAGGTATAGGAGTTTGAAGACCATGACCTCCAGGTTCACGAACAGCTTCTTTCCAACAACCATCAGCCACCAACTAAAGTATGAACTACAAACTGTTTTGATTGCACTACAATTGATTACAGACTTTGAGATTTGTTTGCCCTAATATTTGTGTTTTTTATTTATTGATTTTTTTTGCTTATTACATTGCCTACGAGTAATGTGTTTACAGACCAGTTACGCTGCTGCTAGTAAAAATGTAAATGTTGAATGGCGGTGCTGGATCGAAGGGCAGAATTGCCTACTCCTGCATCTATTGTCTATTGTCTATTGTCCGTTGTCTATTCATGTCTCCCTGGAGCTGCCCAGAAGTCAGCCCCATCGTGCCCAATAATCCAGTAATATCAAGTGCAAAATAAGTAATCGAAAATCAGAAATGTAGGAGAATTTTGCCTAGATGTTCCACTTGTCATGTGTATTCTTCCTATTAATTTCTGAGTAAAAAAACAAGATCTTCACTGTCTCAATATCTTTAGTCAAGTTTTGAAGCAGATAAGAATCTTTTCATTTTCCATTAATAAAGTAGATCATGAATTTAAAATACTTATTGTCCTTCACTTGAACCAATTTCTGATCTGATTATTTGTATAACCTTTGTATATCCGCTAACTTTTTACAGATAATAAGGTTCATATTGTGAAGTATTACCATCTCCATGTTAAAAGCATGTTCAGAATTTCTATTTAACCGTGTTCAAATTTATTTAAAGAAAAGTACATATTAAAAATAAATTACAATATATAGTGGTTTTGGAACATAGAACATAAAATAACACAGCACAGAAAAAGGCCATTCGGCCGACCATGTCGGCATCAATTATGATGCCAATTTAACTAACTCTGTCTGCCTGCACATAGTCCATACCACTCTATTCACTGCCTAACATGTGTCTCTCTAAATGCCTTTTAAACATTGGAAAAAGAAAGCCCTGGAATAACTCAGCAGGTCAGGCAGCATATCTGGAGAACATGTGTAAGTTTGTAGGTTAATTGACCTCTGTAAATTTGTCTCCCAGTGCGTAGGGAGTGGATGAGACAGTGGAATAACAAATAACTAATGTGATGGGTGGTTGATGTGGGCTCAGTGGGCCGAAGGGGCTGTTTCCATGCTGTCGGATCTCAAATCTAAATAGAACATGATAGATGATGTTTTGGATCTGGACACTTCTGCAGCATAAATATTGATATAGTGTCTGGTTTTACACTTTGCTCTACTTTGTTTGCACCTACCACTCCGTATAAAAGAAATTGCCTGGCACATTTATTATTATACTAAAAGTCTCATTTTGACCACTTCCAGTCTACATTGTCAAGGATTTTTCCGATCGCTGAAAAATAAAAAATTATGAATGTTCGCTATGAGATTTTGGCCATCACTTCAATCACCATACTCTCGGGGGGGGGGGGGCTGCAGCAGTATAAAGCTGTGGATGTTTGTGTCAGTCACTCGGGAGATCATGAAGAGTCCAAACTGTGTTATGAATGTTCGTCAAAAATCTTGAGTCTGCAGTACTGCAATAAATGATTTCCTCTCCCTGTAATCAAAATGATGAAGGTGTTGTTTGGCCTGCCCCTGTGCTTGAAACTGAAATGAAATGGAAATGAAATGGATGAAATGAGTTGTTTGGCCTGCCCAGTGCTTGAAACCGAAATAGAAATGGAAATGAGGAAATGAGTTCCACAACTGTTTGATTCTGAAAGCTGGTGAATGAAACTGAAATAAGTTGTTTGGTGCCCTGTGCTGAAACTGAACTGTGCGTCTGAAAATAAATGAGTTGCTTGGCCATAAATGTGCTTGAAACTGACCCTTAATGAAATGAAATGAAAATGAAATGAGTTGTTTGGGTTGCTGTGTGCTTGAAACTGAAATGGAAATGGAAATGAAATGAAAATGAAATGAGTTGTTTGGCCTGCCCTCTGCTTGAAACTGAAATAGAAATGGAAATGAAATGAAAATGAAATGAGTTGTTTGGCCTGCCCTATGTTTGAAACTGAAATGGAAATGGAACTGAAATGAAAATGAAATAAGTTGTTTGGCCTGCCCTGTGCTTGAAACTGAAATGAAAATGGAAATGAAATGAAAATAAAATGAGTTGCTTGGCCTGCCCTGTGCTTGAAACTGACATGGAAATGGAAATGAAATGAAAATGAAATGAGTTGTTTGGGTTGCTGTGTGCTTGAAACTGAAATGGAAATGGAAATAAAATAAAAATGAAATGAGTAGTTTGGCCTGCCCTGTGCTTGAAACTGAAATGGAAATGGAAATGAAATGAAAACAAAATGAATTGGTTGGCCTACCCTGTGCTTGAAACTGAAATGGAAATGGAAATGAAATGAAAACAAAATTAGTTGTTTGGCCTGCCCTGTGCCTGAAACTGAAATGGAAATGGAAATGAAATGAGTTGCTTGACCTGCCCTGTGCTTGAAACTGAAATAGAAATCGAAATGAAATGAAATGTTGTTTGGCCTGCATTGTGCTTGAAATTGAAATGGAAATGGAAATGAAAATGAAATGAGTTCTTTGGCCTGCCCTGTGCTTGAAATTGAAATTGAAATGGAAATGAAATAAAAATGAAATGAGTTCTTTGGCCTGCCCTGTGCTTGAAATTGAAATGGAAATGTAAATGAAATGAAAATGAAATGAGTTGTTTGGCCTGCCCTGTGAGGGACGAGGATGGGACTCAGAGAATAGTTGCGTCTTCGCCAAGATGTGACTGGGAAATGGTTTCCCCTCCTACCCTACCCCCTCCCCCACATAGAAATACTAAAAAAATCCTCCAGAACATACTTTTAACAAACTAAAAATTAATAAAAGATAGAACCAACAGACAGACTGTGGACAGAGGCTGCCATCATGTGGTGCCCCTAGTGGTCATGCACAAGCAAATGGGACCAGCCTGGTTAGACAACTTAGGGTCATAGTATCATACAGTACATAAACAGACCCTATGGCATAACTGTTCATGCTGACCAAGATGCTCCATCTACACTAGTTCCATCTCATTGCATTTGGCCCATATCCCTCCTAACCTTTCTATCTATGTACGTGAATGTTGTTATAATACCTGCCTCAACTACTTCCCCTGGCAGCTTATTCCATACACCCACCACCCACTAAAAAAGTTGTGGGAAACAGTTGCAACTTAGTCTCCTTTTCAAGCTTTCTCCTCTCACCTGAAGTCGCGGCACTGCCCAAGCAGCTGCGGCTCACCTGCAGTCCGTCTGTCTTTTCTTTTTTATTTGTTTTCTTTTTTCCTGTTTAGTTTATTTTGTCTATTTTAGTTGTGTATGTATGGGAGGGTGGAAGAAACTGTTTTTAGTCTCCTCCTTTGGGGGGGAATGCAACCTTTTCTTGTTGTATCCCCCATCTCCGTCTGTGCTGAGGCCTCCAACTGGCAGCCTCCAACTGGGACTGACCTCGAGGCTCCGAGATAAATCGGAGCCAGGACTTACCAACGCTTGGCTGGCCGACTTCAGGGCTGTGGTGGCGTTGCGGCGGCGGGGACCCGACTTCGGAGGCTCGGCATCGGGCCCAGTGGACTCCGCCGCGGGCCCAGTGGATGACAACGTCGGGAGCTCGCAGGTCCCAGGTTGGTGGAACTCCCGCTATGACAGCTTCGTTCGCTGGACTGGAGGGTGGCAGCTTCGGCAGCTTCGACCGCCCCGGGCCGCGGAGTTTGAACCAACCCGTTCGCGGAGCTCGGATGCGGCCGCTGGACTTACCATCACCCGACGGGGTCCCAACATCGAAAGCTGGATTGCCTCAACGCAGAGGGAGACGAGGAGGGAAGAGAGACAAGGACTTTAAGACTTTTGCCTTCCATCACAGTGAGGAGGTGTCTGGTAGACTCACTGTGATGGATGTTAAACTGTGTTAAGTGTGTGTTTTGTTATTTTATTCTATGTTATGACTGCAAGGTACACAATTTCTTTCAGACTGAAATGTCTGAATGATAATAAAGGATACTTTACTTTACTTTACTATGTCCTTTGATTCTTGATTCCCCTACTCTGGGTAAAACACTCTGTGCATTCACATTATCTATACCCTCATTATCTTATACACCTCTATAAGATTGCCCCTCAACCTCCTGATCAAGGAATAAAGCCGTAGCCTGCCCAGCCTCTCCCTATAGCTCTGGCCCTCAAGTCCTGGCAACATCGTCATAAATCTTCTCCGTACTCTTTCCATCTTAGCAAATTGCAGGGTGACCACAATACTCAAAATGCCACCTCAGCAACATCTCCTACACCTGTAAGAAAACATCCAGTTTCTATACTCAATACCTGGTTGATATGGAAGAGATGGGTGAATACGCAATAGGTGCAGATGTAGGCCATTCGGCCCTTCACTATGATCATGGCTGATCATCCACAATCAGTACCCCATTCCTGCCTTCTCCGCATATCCCAGAGTCATCATCAGAGTGAGGCCAAATGTAAATTGAGAAACAGCGCTTCATATTTCGCTTGGGTAGCTTACAATCCAGTGGCATGAATTTTCATTTCTCGAACTTCAAGAAACCCTTTCTTTCCTTCTCTCTTCATCCCTACCCCATCCTAGTTCTCTGATTAGTTGTACTGTCCTGATTAAATATTACTGATTGTATGCTGCATTGTAACCTTCTCCTCAGTTAACAATGAACCATACTACATTTCAGATTCAGATTCAATTTTAATTGTCATTGTCAGTGTACAGTACAGAGACAATGAAATGCATTTAGCATCTCCCTGGAAGAGCGAAATGCCATTTTCACACCTTACCATTCTGCTGGTTCGGCAACTCTCCACTGACAGTCTCAGTCTTGATGTGAGCCCTTTCAGCATGCGCTTTGATCTGCCATTTTCACACCTTACCATTCGCTTCCTCTCCACTGACTCTCAGTCTGATGTAGTTTCTCAATCCGAAACATCATCCATTCCTTCTCGTCAGAAATGCTGCCTTTCAGCTGAGTTACTCTAGCATTTTGTGTCTATCTAGTTGGATAAAAGGGTTGTTTCCATGCATAGCTTGTGATTCTATTTTGAGGTTGTTAATATTGAAGTGTTGATAGACACAAAATGTTGGAGTAACTCAGCGAGGCCGGCAGCATCTCTGGAGAGAAAGAATGGGTGACACATTGGGCAAGACCCTTCTTCAAACTGAGTCAGGGAAGAGGGAGACATAGAGATATGGATGGGTAAGGTGTGAAAACACAGATCTAAGGATACATTGATCAAGGAAATGTAGAATGGTACAATGAAGGATCCGCAGATGCTGGTTTATATCAAAGATAGACACAAAAAGCTGGAGTAACTCAGCGGGACAGGCAGCATCTCCGGAGAGAAGGGATAGGTGACGTTTTGGGTCGAGACCCTTCTTCAGAATTGATCCAATGGTATGAATGTCTGAAGAAGGGTTTCGGCCCAAGCCGTTGCCTATTTCCTTCGCTCCATAGATGCTGCTGCACCCGCTGAGTTTTGCCAGCATTTTTGTGTACCTTTTTGTGTACATTGTTAGCTGAGGGGACCAGTGACAATGAGGCATACAATCAGTAATAGTTCTGCTTGGTGTTGCTTGGTTTCCACGTCTATAGTCCTTGCTGATGGACAGTAAAGGGGCTGTCCCACTGCGGCAACCTAATCTGCGAGTTTAGAAGCGTGGCTTCAACCTTCAGGCTCGAGGGCACTCGTCTGGAAAACCTCGAGCTGGATCGACCGTCAGCGATGAAACCGCAAGCTGGATCAACCGACTGCACATGCACGCACACACACAAACACATCGCAAAGGCGGAGCCAGGGAAAGCGGGGGAGCACAGTCTGAAATTCACACCCACGATGAAGAGGAAGGTAAAACACGGCTGCACAGTGTACAGTAAGTCCTTTAGAGAGCGCGGGAGGGGGGGGGGGGGGGGGGGGGGGGGGGGCGGCAGTGAAGGAGAGAGTAGGGGAGGGAAGGGGGGGGGAGAAGGGGGGGAGAAAGAGTGGAGACACTTTTATCCAAACCACAAACCATGGATGACCAGGGATGTCAGGAAACTGCTGAGGGAACGCAACTCAGCCTTTAAATCTGGAGTGATGAATTGTACAGCACTGCCAGATCTAAACTAATGAGAGCCATTAAAGAGGCAAAGACAGCCTATGGAAGAAGGTTAGAGAGGTATTTTAACGAGAGGGACCCTCGGCGTGTCTGGCAGGGCATTCAGCAACTCACAAACTACAAGGGCAAGGGGGGGCCGATCATCAGCTGCAGTAACAACTCGCTAGCTGAGGAGCGCAACCACTTTTTCGCCCGTTTTGAGCTGAATGAGGCGGAGCCTGCACCTGCAGCCGCACCCAGCACTGACGACCTGGCACTCACTGTGCCACTCGCTGTGAGTACGGAGGACGTCAGAAGAACACTCCGCAGGGTCAACCCCAGGAAGGCTGCTGGCCCAGATGGCATCCCAGGGAGAGTATTGCGGGACTGTGCAGACCAGTTAACGGAGGTTTTTAGCGACATCTTTAACCTCTCTCTGTCAACGTGCACTGTCCCTAAATGCTTTAAGACTGCTACCATCGTGCCTGTACCCAAAAAAACATCCATTACCAGCTTGAATGACTATAGACCTGTTGCTCTCACTTCAACGGTGATGAAGTGTTTTGAACGGCTGGTCCTGGCTCGCATTAAGTCCTCACTCCCATGCACCCTGGATCAGCATCAGTTTGTGTATAGAGCTAATAGGTCAACGGAGGATGCCATCAACATAGCTGTACATTCTGCACTGACACATCTGGAGCGTCCTGGCTCATATGTGAGGATGTTATTTGTAGATTTTAGTTCTGCATTTAATACCATCATCCCCAGCAGAATGGTGGACAAACTGTCTGATCTGGGTGTTAATGCAAACACATGCGGATGGATTAAGGACTTTTTAACAGACCGCCCACAGGCTGTCAGGATGGGGTCCAATTACTCCCCAGTCCTGACGCTCAGCACAGGAGCGCCACAAGGTTGTGTGCTGAGTCCCATCTTGTATACAATATACACTTATGACTGTATACCAACACACAGTACAAACAGGATCATCAAGTTTGCGGACGACACGACTGTGGTGGGACTGATAAACAACAACGACGAGTCTGCCTACAGAGATGAAGTCCAAAAACTGACCGTCTGGTGTACCAAAAACAACCTGATACTCAACTCATCAAAGACAAAATAACTGGTCGTTGACTTCAGGAGGAAGAGGAGAGAGGAACCTGCTCCCTTATACATCATAGGAGACATGGTGGAGAGAGTCACTGGCTATAAGTTCCTGGGAATAAACATCTCCCAGGACCTCAAATGGCAAATGAACACCGTCACTCTCGTGAAGAAGTCACATCAGCGGCTGTATTTCCTGAGGTCTCTGCGGAGAGCAAACGTCTCACAGCCACTGATCCTTCTACCGATGCACCGTGGAAAGTATCCTCTCCTATGGAATCCTGGTGTGGTTTTCTAGCTGTACTGTGGCTGAGAGGAGGGCGCTGCAGGGAATTATAAAACCTGCACAGAGCATGACAAACGCTCAACTGCTCTCCTTGGATGATATATACAGGGCCCGATGCTTGCGCCGGGCCACAAACGTCAAACAGGACACATCCCACCCTGCCAACCACCTTTTCACTCTGCTACCCTCTGGGAGGCAATTCAGGTCTCTGAAGGCTCGCACCGGTAGACTAAAAAATAGTTTCTACCCATGTGCGATAAAAGAGCTTAATTCCAACAGAGAACACTGGGGAAGCAAAATGTAATTCCAAGAAATGCCGCCAAATTCTTTTAAATTCTTTTTAAATACTTATTTATTATTTTACTAATAAGTGTACATATGTGTCAATGGTTGTCGTGTTTGTATTTTTTTTAACCGGAGATGTAATGAAATTTCGTTGCACAGTATTGTGCAATGACAATAAACATATTCATTCATTTTCGAGTAATATAGTCTATGTAAGATTTTAAATTCGGTTAGGATGTGTCTAACATTAATCGAGTATTTATGTACATATAACAAATATTTATCCCATCTGTCTTTAGAAATTTTTATATATAGTTCTTGTTCCCACTCTCTTCATATACCATCTGACGAAGGTATATCTATATTTAGAATAATATTATACAAGTATGATATTAAATGATTTCCACCTTTCTATTCATGCTTTCATCTAGTAGATCTGACGTCAGAGTTTGATATTCTTGTGTATGTTTTTTCAAGTAATCTCGAATTTGCAGGTATCTAAAATATTGATTACTTTTCAAAATGTATTTTAGTTGTAATTCTCAACAACAATCAACAATCAGTTTTATTCGTCACATTGCACATCAAGTGCAAGTGAAATGAATTTGTCAGCAGCGGTACAATGAGAAAGAACACGCAATACACAATAAAAATTTAATACAAACATCCACCACAGCATTCATCACTGTGGTGGCAGGCACAAAAATTGGCCAGTCCTCCTCCATTTTCCCCCGTGGTCGGGACCTCAACCCTCCGCAGCCGTTGCTGCGGGCGTCCAGATGGTAAAAGGACAAGAAAAAAGTCGAGGTAAGTCCAGAATCGGCTCCTCCCCACTGGAGACCGCGGCTTCAGGCTGGTATAGGCCGCAGGCCGGCGGTCGTAGATTTAAAGTTCGCATCGCAGCCAGAAGCACCGCAGATTGCAGGGCCGGCGATCTGGAGCTCCTCTCCAGGGATCCCTGGTGAGGGACCCTGCTCCTGATGGTAAGTTGCCACGGCGCCCGCGGTAGAAATTGGCCGCGGGCCGGCGGTGGAAGCTTCTTCTTCCCCCCTGGGTCCCCAACGTGAGATCACGGGCTGTAGACACGGCGCCAGCTAGAGCTCTGCAGACCGCGGCTTCAGGCTACTGGCTGCCGCGGGCCAGCGAAACGGAGCGCTCCCCTCCAGCTAGCCCCAGCGAGGGCTCGCCTGCTCCACGCCGAGAGTCCACGCTGCGCCAGCCGCTGAAGCCCCGGGCGCGTCTTCGGGAAAGGACGCCCGATAGTTGAAATTTCGGAGACAGTATGTTATTGGTTAATATTCTAGCCGTAGGCTTGTCATATAATAATTTTATCCATGAGATAAAATTATCTCCTATTTGAAATGTTTGCAATACTTTAAAGAGGTATTCCCATTGCACTTGGTCAAATGCTTTTTCTGCATCCAATGAAATAATTGATAAATCTTCTTCTTCTATTTTATGTGAATGCATTATATTGAAAAGACGTCTCAGATTATTGAATGAGTGCCTCTTGGGTATAAACCCCGTTTGATCCGGATTTATTAATTTACTAACGTATTTGCTTTATCTTCTTGCTAGTGTTTTCGCTAGTATTTTCTGATCTGTATTTAACAGTGCAATAGCTCTATATAAACCGGGATCTTCTAAATCTTAATTTTTTTAGGTATAAATGTAATAGTTGATTCCGCTAATGTTTCTGGTAATGTCTGTTCTTTGAACGCATATGTGTAAAGTTTGTATAAATGTGGCGAGATTATCTCACCAATTTTTTTTATAGAATTCATTGCTAACTCCATCCGGTCCTGGTGTTTTATCATTCTTCAATGAGTTTATTGTCTCTTCTATTTCTTTAATTGAAACTTGAGCTCCTAATTCCTCTTGTTCCAGCAAATTGAGGTTTGGGAGGTTGCCCTTTATCTGATTTGATTTTTGGAATCGTATGATCCTTTTCCCATTTTTCAGTTGTCGTGCAAGGAGTTTATGTGGTTTATTCCCAAATTCGAAGTTTTCCTGTTTTGTGATTTGAAATAGTCTGATAACTCTTGCGCGAAAAATTCTGTTCAGTTTAAATTTCAGTATTGTTATCTTATTGTGTTTATCTATAGTTGGATATTTTGCATTGTCTGTATCCAATTGTCTAATTTGTTCTTCTAATTGCAATTGTTCACTTATCCTTTTTATTTTGAAAAGCTTGATATGAAATTATCGATCCTCTAATAAATGCCTTAAACGATTCCCATAGTAAGGAGGGTGTATCATTCACCTGGTGTATCATTCATCTCAAAGAAAAATTCCATCTGTTGTTTTAGATATGTACTACCCTGTGGGTTGTGTAAAATTTGAGGGTTGAACCTCCAAATCGATTTTTTATTGGGTATTCCTTCTAGTTTAAAAAAAAAAGTTAACGGGGAGTGATCTGAGATGATACTATTATGGTATTTAGGATTAGTTATAAATGGAATTAATTTTCTGTCCACTAGGAAATAATCAATGCGTGAGTAGGTTTTATGTACCATTGAGTAGAAGGAATATTCCCTTCCAGCTGGGTTTGCAATCCTCCATACATCTGTTATATTTTGTGTTTTTTATGTATGTATTTAAAAGTTCACTGGATTTTGATTTTATATTTAGCCTCTTTTGTTGTGCTGCTTTATCCAGATAATGATCCAGGACGCAGTTGAAGTCTCCCCCGATCATCACGTTTTGATAATTAAACTCGGAGATTATATTCAGGATTTTGTTAAAAAATTGAATGTTATCAAAATTAGGCGCATAAATATTTTCCATAGTGAGTGAAGTAGAGTGTATCTCTCCTGTAACTATAACATACCTCCCCTCTTTGTCTACTATTGTATTCTTTGGTTTAAATGATATGCATTTGTGGATTATAATTGCCGTGCCTCTAGATTTAGAGATATATGAGGAGTGATATATTTGACCGATCCAATTTGCCTTCAGCCTTGTCTGAGCTTGGGGTTTCAAATGTCTTTCCTGTAAGAAGATTATGTGGGCATTAAGTGATTTCAATTGGGCAAGAATCTTACCCCTTTTGATTGGCTCATTAATACCCCGTATGTTCCAGCTGCAAAACGTGATTCCTCCTATTTTCTTTTGCGTATCGTTTTGCATTATAAATTACTTTGGTACCTTTATGTCATATGGTGCAACACAATACCTCAGGCTTCTAGATGTTGGGTGGGTACTTGCATCTACTCGATTCTGTTGGCATATCCCTTTTGGAAGTAGCCTTGAAGAAAAAAACCCAAAAAGTGTAAAGTGATATAAAAATAAAAATAGTGATATTACAGTATCTTAAAAACAACAGGATACTGCAACAGTGAAACCACCGATTGGTGGTAGATACAATTTTGTGAACTTCCGTCTATGTTAATTCACATTAAGCTCCGTTCCCTTGGACAAATATTATAGGAAGGAAGAAGGGTCAGTTTAATATATAGAGTATATAGAGAAACATGAAACATATGAGTCTACCTAAGTTTTCCAATAAACATGTATTTACTACATACTGACAGTTATTGTATTAAACTTCATGATCATAACCCAATGTCTTAAAATAATAACCTGCTGGTTGGAAGGGGTTAACCAAAATTACACTCTTGGCTGTTTGCCAATTGCCAGTTATTTAAATCACTTCCCTTCCCTGTCATTTCATTCTTAGGTTATATTAAACATAACGAGGATTTACATTCCCAAATCAGTTACACATGTTATTGTATATTAGTATGGTATTATCATATATCAATGTATTTAACATGCCGTCGGTGATCTACAAATTTGTTGATAAATTAAGATAAACCCCCCCTCCGGAGGAGTGAATCCTTGTTCGGTTATACTAATTCATTTTAGATTGATATAGCTAGGTTAGTTCAGTTACTTATGTGTTAATATACGATCATGAAAGTATTTTTTTAGTAAATTGTTACTTTCAACTCCCTTTAATTTAATTTTTACTTTTGTTTTTGAGTCTTTCATTCAAAGGGCGAGTTTGACCTTGGGTTAACATTCCAGAGTAGATAAAGTGTCTAGACTCTGCCTCGTGTAGTATTCCGCCATCTTAACGAGGTCCTTTATAGTTTCAGTTATTTAAGAAGCCACATTTTTCTCAGGTTCCCCTCTCCCGATATTTATGACAAAACAACCTCCTGATAGCCGCGTTGTTTTACTTATCCATTGATCTCCTTTGTTAGTTCTTGTGCATATTTGTATGCTTCTTCTGGATCAATAAAGACACGTTCTGAATTCTTATAAGTAATCCTCATTTTTGCAGGGTACATTATACCAAACCTTAGGTCCTTAATTCCTTTCAGGATCAGTCTTGTCTTTGTAAACAGGTCACGTTTCTTAGCCACTTCTGCTGGGTAATCTCTGAAAAATCTAACAATTTCATCTTCAAACATCAGATTTGTTCCGTGTAGAATTTTTTTCATAATGTCTTCCAGAACAGAAATGTCATGAAATTTCACTATGATCTGTCTTGGCCTCGATTGAGCTCTTCGAACCTGGTGTGCAACATTAATTTTCAGTTTATCAGGCACCTTGAATACTTTATTAATTAAGTTGGCAGTGAATTCCCGGGAATCCATTCCAGTCTCCTTTCCCTCTCTCACTCCAACTATTAAGTTCTGCCTTCTTGATCGGGCTTCCAAATCAAGGCATTTATCAGTCATTTTGGCCAGTTGCCCCAAGACATTCTCTTGGTCTTTTCTCATTCTCTTCATCTCTTCAGATATTTCCTTCATCACAGTTTCCATGTCTTTCATAGCAATGCTGTATGCTTTCATGGTATGGAGAACATGTTCCAGCTTTTTGTTGCAGTCCTTTTCAAACCGTCCAATTTCTGCACTTAAATCGGTCTCAACCTCCTCAATATGTTTCCTTAGAGTACCGATTTCGTCAATGATTTCTCAATTCCCGAGCTTCATATTTTTACTCAGGCTGGTATCCAGTGCAGAAATCTCCTCATGTAGCATATCAGCAAAGTTTTTCGTTACTGACGCTTTTATAGATTGTTCCATTTCTTTTTCCTTTGTAGCCATTTCAGTAGCTAATCTTTGAGTTTCAGTTTCTTCTTCAGAACTTTCTGATGTTGTTTGTAGAGTTTTACCCAGCTCTTTAACACGTTGTCTTGTATGCGGTCCTGTAGTAGGTCTTTGGGGAAGATTCCTCTTTTGCTTTTAAAAGTACCATTATTCCTCGTTATTTAGCGGCGATTTCTGATGACGTCACTTACGCGACGACAGGCATCTCCGGTAAGTATTTTTAGATCGGTCCCGTCTTCTAACACGTCTTTTTTTAACGATTTAGTGCATTCGTCGGGAGCGGAGCTGAATGCTGCGCCTCTCACAGCTCCATGGTGCCACCGGAAGTTCGCCGGCCATTCTACTCGCTGAAAAAATTTCCGCTACCTAGTAAGTATGCGGGAACTTCCCTCGAGCATGAAGGAGAGTTCTTCCAGTGACCTCATAGGACCTCCTAGGACCACGTGTTGACCATGCTGCGAGTTTGAGTCGAGGGCAAACTCCTCTAAACTCGCAAATTAGTTCGCCGCAGTGGGGCACCCCCTTAAGGCTACAGCAAGATGTTCACAGTAGCTTTACAACAAAAACACTAGCATTGATGCAGATCCATTAATCTTAGATACAGATGCATGGGGCCAGGTTTTTGGAACAATGTTGCTGGTGTTGCAACTATTGGCCAATTTTGGGATCACGAGTGGACTTCGATGAGTCCCAAAATTAATGTTTATAATGTATTCAGATAAATACCTCAATAGCAACAGTTTATTGCATACATAGAAATACTCAGAGCATTATTCATATAAATCAACATATGTTTGCTTCCCAATACATGTTTTTTACCTTTTGGGAAAAATTGAGATGAATATGTGCCCTTATACGTCGCTTTTATACTTTTCTACTGCAAATTTGTAGAAATATTGAAAATAACAGAAAATTAGTGTGCGACAGGATGTGCAATTAATTTGACCTTGAATTCTGCATACTTGATATGAAAACTGTCTAACTTAATTTAATTAATAAGGATACATCACAATTTTTACTGAATTTTTACTGGATGACCTAAAATTAAATTTTTGATTAATCTATTTCTATTTGCTGGATATTATAATTTAAACAGTGAATGATAATGAAATTGTTGAAGAAACTAGATGGGAGGTGTTCAGAGATCAAAGGTATGAAGGAAGTGAATTAACATGGTGTTGTAAATGACAAGGTCACTAAATCACTTGATGTCTTGCTGCATTTATACTGATCTATTATTTAGACTCTGAGGTCCTGGAAACAAGAAACCAGCTCCTGGGGTTTACCCTGTAAAATTATTTTTTGGTAACCAGTTGACAAACTTATCACCTTGGTCTCACTAGCTTGAAAACATATTTTATAACATTATTGCAATATTCTAACAAAACTTTGCATGCTTTGCACTAGTTTTAAAATTTGGATAATGAAATGAATGCACCAAAAATAGATGGCCTTTTTAAAGCAATTTTTATTAATTTTTATTATGTTCTTTCTATTTTATCAAATCATCCCAGGTAATTGTCAGCTTTCCGAGCCAAATAAATAGTATTCTGCTGTTAAAAAGTACAGAAATAGGCAGCTTTAAAAAAATGAAGCGACGTTTAATTTTATGATCATTCTTTCCAGCAAGGTTACTGACCATGAGATTTTGTTTGTAAGGAAGGTGCTTCTTTTTTGCTTGGTTAGATAAGTAATCACCCAGGAACTTTAGAAGGATACTAAATGAATGAGGAACTGAATATTGCCCTTTAACCATGGGGACCTGGGTTCAAATCTAGCTCAGACTGGTGGAATGTGACTCTTGTTTCTGACAGCGTTAATGGTTCTGTGAAATTAGCTTGTATAGTCTCACACAGCTCCTAGAAGAGATGTGCCATTATCATAAAACAGATCATAATTATGCGCTGTATGATCAATCTGACTTAGAGAAGCCACAAGGATGAGTGCTATGGGAAACAAAAGCAGCACACTGGTGCAGTAGAGGATGACTTTGCATAATTAGAATGAAGGCACTCTCCCAAGACATTATGTAAGAATTCTGCACTGCATCTTGTCTGGGTTAGTTTGGGACTGTTTGAATCTGACATTAGATACATAAGGTATAAAAATGTCCCATCAACCAACCTCATTACATTTATTTCACAATGCCAATGACATTAAGATCTTTATCAATGCTAATTGAATTTTCCTTTGTTTTATATACAATAAATGTAATTACGCATTTATTTGATTTTCATTTAAATACTGGAATTCAGTTAGTGGCCATTTATGATATTGCTTTTTACATTATATTTTGCCTGATTTTGATTCTTTTATGGTCCACTTGTCAATTCACAATAGTTTAAATAAAGTCTTCATAATGCAGCAATATATATTATATACACATCAAAAGAGATGATGGTTTATTTGTAAAGAAGATTTTAGAAGCTTTTGCTCTAAACTGCCTGCCCCAGACACACCGCAAGACTCCACTGTCCAATATGATGGAGTTGTATTTTCACGCCCAGATGCAGAAACAGTATGCCCATTTAGATGAACAAAGGTTATTCTTTCATAAAATAATAACAATGCATACTTGTCTGTAACACTTCGAACAGATCCTAGGGTTTTAGCAATATATTGCATAATTCTAGAGACATAAGAGACCACATAAGCAGATGCTGGAATCCTGAGCAAAAGTCAAACTGGTGGAAGAACTCATGCAGCTTCTGTGGAGGAAGATGGACAGACGGGTACGGTACGGGATACTGAGTTGGATGATCAGCCATGATCATATTGAATGGTGGTGCAGGCTTGAAGGGCCGAATGGCCTACTCCTGCACCTAATTTCTATGTTTCTATGTTTCTATGACGGTGTTCTGGGTTGGGACCTTTCTTCAAACAGATGGAGTGGAGCAGAGATAGCTAGTCGAAAGAGGTGAGGGGAAGGGGTGGGACAAGAGATGACAAGTGCTGTGTGGATTCTGGTAAGGAGAGGTTGAGAGGCTGATGAGTCGGGTGGGGGAGTGAAGTTTGGTGAAAGCAACCAGACTGGAGGTCGTAAGTGGAGAAGACAAAAGGGTGCAAATAATGGAATCTGAGAAGAAAAGAAGTTGGGGAGTGTTCAAGATGTAATTCCTCTGCAATTCTTGATAATCTTCTTTACTCTCCATGACACCACCTATTTTAGTGTCATTTGCCTTTACATTCCCATCCTTATAATTGATGTAGAGGATAAACAAAAATGGGCGCAACACCAACCCCTAGTCACAGCCTCCAATCCAAAAAAAAAACCTTTCCACCATCATCCTCTGCTTCCTTCCATCAAGTCAATAATGTATAAGATTAGCTAGCACTTTTTAACCCATTGTATCTAATTATCACTCCCATGTAATCTAACCTTCCAGAGCACCTACCATGCAGAACCTTTATCAAAGGCCTTGCTAAAGTCCATATAGCTTATGTCTACTGTCCTTCTCTCACCAACTTTCTTGATTACTTCTGCAAAATACGCAATCAGATTCATGAGACATGATCGGTCATGTGCAAACCTATGCTGACTATCCCTAATCAAGCCATTTTTTCCAAATGTGCATATATTTTATCGATCAGATTTCCCTCCAGTAACTTTCCTACTATGCTTATGCAGATAAATGTGAAGTTAGTGGGAAAACTAGAAAAGCAGAGTGATAGATTGGGAAATGTTAAGGTACAAATAAACCTGGGTGTCACTATGGAGTGCATTTATGAAGACAAACTGTATGCTAGCCTTCATTGCAAGATGTTTTGAATACAGGAAATAAGAATGCCTTGTTACGTTTAATTCAGGGCCTTGTAAGACTATGCATGGAGTATTGTGCACCATTTTGTTCTCCTCAACAAAAAAAAACATCATGGACGGAGTGCAATAAATATATGAACGCGGGATGACAGATTGTCTTTTGGGGAGATATTGATTCAAAAAACGTTGTATTCACAAACCTGGAAAAATGTGAGTGGATCTAATTGAAGCTTGATCATGCCAATCAGCCTAAGTGCAGGGTGAAGTGTCCACTTTAAATTATAATAAGCATTACATTTATTTAGATGTAAATAGATTTCTAGACACATAAGGCAACAAGGAATATAGAGCCATAGAGTCATACAATGTGGAAACAGGCCCTTCAGGCCAATATGCCCACACTGATCAACATGCCCCATCTACACCTGTCCCTCCTGCTTGCATTTGGTCGAAATACAGTACCTCTGAACCTGTCCTATCCATGTGCCTGTCTAAATGCTTCTTAAACGTTGCGATAGTACCGGCCTCAACTACCTCCTCCGGCTGCTCGTTCCATGCAGCCACCACACTTTGTGTAAAAAAGTTACCCCTCAGGTTCCTATAACATTTTCTCTATTCCCCTACTCTGGACAAAAAGCTTTGTGTGTTTTCCTGATCTATTCCTCTCATGATTTGAGTACACCACTATAAGATCACACGGGGCACATCCTTTCTCTTAAAGATAGCGGAGTCAGGGGATATGGGGAGAAGGCAGGAACGGGGATGATCACATTGAATGGCGGTGCTGGCTCGAAGGGCTGAATGGCCTACTCCTGCACCTATTGTCTATTGTCTATCACCCCTCATCCTCCTGCATTCCGAGGAATAGAGTTATTGCTTGCACAACCACTCCCTATATCTCAGCCCTCCAGTCCTGGCAACATCCTTGTAAATCTTCACTGTGCCCTTTCCAACGACCCCATCTGTTCAAAACTGAATACAATATTCTGAATGTGGCCACACCAATGTCAGAAACTGCAGCATTACTCCTCAACCTCTATACTTAATACTCTATTGAGACATATGGAGAGAACCATCATCATATAGAATATGGAACAGTCTCAAAGCGCCAAATGGCATAATCCTGCTTTTATTTATCTGTGTATATGTTTCTATTACTTATAATGCTGAGAGACATTTTATTGAATGTCTTTTGGAAATATAAAAATATCACAAGAACAGGTTCATCTTTAACTATTCTTCTTGTTATATGCACATTATATTTGACAAGAATATTTTTTCTTGCACAGAACCATATTGATTCCATCTGACAAAATTGTTATTTCCTAATTTTCCAACTAATGCCTCCTTAATAATGGATTCCAGCATTTTCCCAACAGCATACTTTAGCTTTCTTACTTCCACTTTCGTGAGTGTTTCTAACTCAAATCCATCATTTCTGAGTGATTTTGTTTAGATAATAGGAAGCAGGCCATTGCAGCAAGGGAGCCTTTTCAACCTTTAAACCCCTATGTTTACCAAGTTTATTTTCTTTACAATAATGAATATCCTATTTTTCTCCCTCCAAGATCTTGTTAATTTTCTACTTTTAAATTAATGCTTTCAATAAATTCTAACTGTAATGGCACATACAAAATATTTGCTCAAAAACACTATAATTTCCTTATTTCTCATTATTAATTCCCCAGGCTTCATCTTTAAAGGGCTGAGATTTAACTTAGTCACCCTTATTATCTGTTTTTATATTTTTTGTGGACGTAATCATTTTGCACATTTCTCTCTTCATAATTCACAATTATTTGTTTAGTCATGATTTGCAGGTTTCTTCTGGCCTGCTACTAAATTATATACCTTTTCTTTTGAATTGATACGAAACTGAATTTCCTCAGTTAGCCACAGATAGATCACCCTTCTCACGGATTATTGCTCTGCTCTCCACTACTCATTGATGTTTGCAAAATCCTGCCCATTTTACTAATCTGTCAGTGTTTTCCTCCAACCCCTTCATTTTCTCTCACAGTTTAGCATGTCATGTAATTTAATGTTATCAGCAAATATTGATATTAGGCCCTCAATTTCAAAGCAACATTTATATATATGGAGAGACCAACACAGATCCCCAAAGAACACTAACAGCTGCATCTTGTTCAGCCAAGTACATCTATTTAAAATTATTTGTTGATTCTCATCCTCAAGGTAATTGATTATATACCTTGGTATTTGTGATGAAAAAAAATCTTATCTGCCATTTTATTAATTGCTTTTTGAAAGTCAAAATAAACCACCCCGATCTGTCCATATCAGCCTGCTTTATATTGTTTTTCATGGAATTTAGTCAGATTAGTCAGAATAAGGGGTAAGCCATTTAGAACGGAGATGAGGAAATACTTTTTCACTCAGAGAGTTGTGAGTGTGGAATTCTCTGCCTCAGAGGGCGGTGGAGGCCAGTTCTCTGGATACTTTAAAGAGAGAGCTAGATAGGGCTCTTAAAGATAGCAGAGTCAGGGGATATGGGAAGAAGGCAGGAACGGGGTACTGATTGTGGATGATCAGCCATGACCACATTGAATGCCGGTGCTGGCTCGAAGGGTCGAATGGCCTACTCCTGCACCTATTGTCTATTGTCTATTAGTCAAGTATGAATTGTTCCTCACAATCCAAAACAAGTCCATAATTTTTTACATCTTCACTGTGGTGACATTTTCTAGAGCAAAGCAGAAAATACTGGATGAACTCAATGGCCTGGGCAGCATCTGTAGAGGGAATGCCCAGGTGATGGTTTGATTGTGACTATTCCCTCCATAAATGCAGCCCGACCCACTGTTCCTCCAGCACAGTGTTTGGCTCAAGATTTCAGCTTCTGCAGTTCTTTGTCTCTCTGACTTCTTATCCTAGTCACCAACAGAGTTCTTCACATTCCAAGGTCATTAAAAAAAATCTAATAGCCACATTTTAAAAAATCATAATGTTCATCACCCTCTCCTGCTTTACATTTTACAAAAAAATGTTTGGGTAACATTGGTTATTAGCTCCGCTATTTCATCCCGGATCCTTGACCCTTGATTCCCAGATAAGCTACACACTGTCCTTCTGCTACAAAGTCATTTACATGATTGCTGTATACAACAAGCAATGATTGTGCTAATCGTTGGCTGCACCTAAGTGACTCGTGCCATTTAAATCTAGCCGTTCTATATGAAATCAGTCCCTGCTTCTTGTTGACAGGACCAATTCAGCAGCAGCAGATGTTGGTATATATGCTGGAGCTCTTTCCGACTTTGTAGATATTGAAGAATGTCGCTACGTGGGGGAGAGAGGGCTGTCTAGAACATACAAATGGTTTTTATGACTTTAAAACGTTTCGAGGAAAAAAGGCACAAAAAAAGTTCAGACATGACAATTAATAAAACAAAATTAAATCCAATTTAAGACTCAGAAATTAGTTGGAAAAATAAGATAAACCAAATATTAAAAAAATAAGTAAATCAACTGGCTGCGCCTTTTAATGAAAACATTGGTGATTGCATTCGAATGACTGAGGTTGTGCAACTTATGCCAGATGATCTTGGAGCAGATTAGAGAAGTCAGTTGTACAGTGCATGCAGCCACATTTTACGACATATTTTCTTAGATGATTATATTAAACCGTGTTATAATTTTGCATGTCCAAGTTAAGCTTTGCAAAACTAATGAAAATGATTTTTTAATATAATCCAAAATCAGATAGCATGTAAAGCAGGATTACCTTGAACAGAATAAGGGCCTGTCCCATTTGGCCGTCATTTACGCGACAGGCCGGTAGTGACTGACGCGCCACAGTTGCTCGACTGTCGTGCGCATATTCATGCGTTAGCACAGCCGTCTGGAGCGCGTGACGTCATTTGAATACCCAGTGGAAAGTTGTTTAGTGCATAATACTGTATTTTCTTTCGAATTATGGTGTAATTCATAAAAATGTGTTTTCATTTCAATTTTTAATGAATCATCATCCTCAAACGTTGCCCCCCCCCCCCCCCCCCCCCCCAATAGACGGACTTAATATACATGTTTGCTCCGTGCTCAGTACAAATGGTATTGGTTCCAATCGCTGTATTGCGGATGGTAGCCCGCACTGAGGAAATGGCTAACCACCTATTAATTAAGTGACTTTTGCACATTCCCTTGGGGGTGTGGGATGGGGGTTCGAAATGACGAGAACTTGACATGTTGTGAGTGAAGCTGGAACAAAAAATGCATAAACAGGTAAAATAATCAGAGCCAACTCAGCGTATAAGCAAAATACCGAATGTTGTTCTTTGACTCCCTGACCTTGCATTAACATTGAACCTTGCACCGCAAACTCAATTATTGGTGCAGCTGCCCGTTGAACAAAATGTTTAAAACTCTATAAAAGAGTGTCAAGTGTCTGAATATTCGCAATTTTTAATGAATCATCATCAGCATTCAGCGCGCGACCGCAATATGACCAAGTGCGTATGCGATACGTCACGCCGGAGGCGCACAAAGATTTTGTGCACTACAAAATCCTGTATACCGCGCGCAACTCCATACCCCTCCGCGCTTCTCCATGCAACTGTCCCGTGCCGCCCACATGCTACCCGTGTGTCTCAACGCGACGAACGAGGTCGCGTAAATGGCACGCAAATGACGGCCAAGTGGGACAGGCCTTTAAGAAACCGATCGTGTTTAAGTTAGTTTGTGGTCCTCAGCATTCTTCAAAGCAGCCTGCGGCCTCCAGAAGGATTCTTCCTGTCAATGGTCAACCCATTCTGTAATGTGATTTTGTTTACTCAGCCAAGCACAACTGATTCCATTCCAGATGATCTGTTACTGTTAGACCAGCAGATATTTCTGAATGGACCCCAGTGTTGCAGAGAACTGGAAGAGCTGGTGACTATATTCGAGGAGATAGCTAGCCAGCCCCACTATTCCAAATGTGTGGATTCCATGACCCAAGGGAGTGTTATGTTCTCTTGTGTACTCATGTCTTCCGATTTTAAATTGGTTGGATTAGTGTTGTGCATTCTACGAGCTCTATCATGTTGTTGTGCATTCGCAGCACTAGCTGATGTCAGTGCTGCCTTTTCATCAAGTTCTATTGTTTCAACACAACACATTCTCTGCACTCAGTTGTGTTCGACAAGTGCTTTTCTTCTGAACCAATGACACTCGCTCTACAGTCGCAAAACTTGATAATGTTATTGCCGAGACAAGGAACTGCTGACATCTGTTTATAAAATAAGAGAGACACAAAATACTGGAGTAACTCAGCAGGTCTGGAGAACCGACGTGACATTTTGGGTCAGGATGGTTCTTCAAACCATTAGTTTGAAGAAGGATCCCAACCCGAAATGTTCTGCAGGTTTTACAGGTATGCTGCCTTACATGTTGAGTTACTCCAGCATGTTATGTCTCCCTTTTTTGATAATGTTATTGCCTTGGTTTCTTTCACTTTGAAAAAGTTAGTACAGAACTTCCTGTAAATTCAATAATTTTATTGTCTGAACTCAGTTGTGTTAGCGCTGTTTGATTTCTGAAGTCAAGCAGGCTAGCACAAGGCATGATCTTAAACTGTGAATGTGAGCACTTTTATCGAACTCAATAATGTCAGTGCAGTAAATATTCTGTATTGTTACCACTGTATCTTCACTGAACTCAAATCTGTGTTTTCTCTAAGCTTGATAAGTTAATGCTGTCTCTTCACTTAATCCAGCAGTGCTAGTATTGTGCATGGTCTGAATTTGGTAGTGTTAATTATGCTCTACATCAGTACTGAAAGACAATTGCTCCAGTTTCCAGCATCTGCAGTCTCTTGTGCCTTCAGCAGTGAAATTGCTGTGCATTCTGAACTCAATAATGTGTCTTTTCTGAATTAGATAATAGTATAGTATATCTTTATTGTCATTTTCCTGAGTACTCACATACCCAGAGGAAACAAAAAAACATTGCTCAACCAGTGTCCATTCAATGTGCAGTAAAAAATAAATAGAAATAAAAATACATATATCATGAACAAATTAAACACTCTACTCTCTACTAAACATCAACAGGCGTTCCGATCGGCAGCGGCACGATAGTGGCTCTGCTGCAGTGTGTCCAGGTTGGTGGTTGGTGCGCGATACTTTGGCAATACTTTGGCAGGGGGCAAAGTCCATTTATCAGTCTTATAGCCTGCGGGAAGAAGCTGAGGAGCATCCTGCTGGTTTTGAAGCTAATGCTCCTGTACCTCTTCCCAGATGGCAGGATGGAGAATATGTGATGCGATGGGTGGTAGGGGTCTTTGATGATGGAGATGGCTCTGCTGATACATCTCTTCCTGTATATTTCCAGCAGGAAAGGGAGTGGAGCACCAATAATCCTGCTGGCGGTCTTCACAATCCTGTCTAGTTGGTGCCGTTCGTACGCCTTGCAGCTCCCGAACCAGGAAGTGATGCCGTAGGTTAATGTGCTCTCGATTGTCCCCCTATAAAAAGTTCGTAGGTGTGTAGTGGGGAGACCTGCTTTCCGTAGTCTGCGGAGAGGGTGTAGTCACTGCAGGGCTCTCTTGACCAGTGCTGTGGTGTTGGTCGTGGATGTCAGGTCATCTGACAGGTGGAGTCCTAGGAACTTCACGCTGCTGACCCTTTCCACATCAGCTCCATCGATGTGCAGAGGTGTATGGTGTTGTTTTCCCGCCCTCCTGAAGTCAACCACCATCTCCTTAGTTTTCCCCACGTTGAGAATGAGGTTGTGGGATTTGCACCATCCTGTGAGCAGCTCCACCTCCATCCTGTACGCCGACTCATCATTGTCACTGATGAGACCCACCACTGTTGTGTCATCAGCGAACTTGTTGATGAAGTTGTTGTTGAGTCTAGCAGTACAGTCGTGTATAAGCAGACTAAACAGCAGGGGGCTTAGGACACAGCCTTGGGGCGAGCCAGTGCTCACGGCTATGGTTTTTGATGTCCTACTGCCCACCCTGACTGTCTGCTAATGATAGCAAGGTACCTTGTATGAATTCTGCTGTTTGCTTGTCATTGAATTGATCCTTCTACCTGTCATTAGATTTTAAATGTTATGTTCTTCAACAACTTTACCACAGAAATAAGACAACACAAAGTTTAGGATCATAGAAGCAGACCCTTCTGCTCACTCACTGCATTTACCAGCATTTGGTCCTACATTCCTACCTTAATATTGCAGTTCATATATTAGATCTGCCATTGGATGCCAAGTCACTTATTTAAATGCCCTTAGACAGGCGGGCTGTTTGCTAAATGAACAATAAGCCTGAGCACACTATCGGGTGGGGTTCGGGCATCAATGCCACTTCTGGTTTTCAATCACTGATAACTTATCATGTGGGAAATGTATGGCTGCGAGCTACATTTGAACCTCCAAATTGGTATCCGTGAAAGACAGGAATTTAGTACAGGGATCGGTCATTCAATTCCTTGAACATGTTCCACCATTTAACCATGTTGCCACTGATCATGCATCTGCATTAAACATTTAGTTTTATTGGGATTTCATCAGACTCGATAAGTATCAGGAACTAAATATCAAACAAATATCTGTGGTACTGCTGCAAGTAAGAATTTTATTGTTCCGTTACGAGGTATACGACTCTTGACTCTTGAAATAAATTAAATGCATTCCAGGAGGATTCATGACAAACAAAAGCTTTAAAAGATTTAACTATCTGTCATCTTCTTCAGTATTTTAGAATCGGTATTCTAATTGTTTTTTTCCCACCAGTTATAAAACTTACATAGGGATATTCATAAATACAAATATTAAATTGTAGCCAAAGTGTTATAAATGTGTGATTGACCTCCCATTTTTGACCATTGTAACTGAAGCATTGTTAAAACAATATAATACTATATGAAGAGAGATTTGTTCAAGCTGTGAACGACCGCAGAGCATGCATTGACCATGTGCCATCAAGACCCCATCTTCTGATCTTGGGGCAGCTCAAACAAATAGTGCAGCTGTACTGCTGATTTTGAAGTACCGCAGTAAATGGCATGACAGATGCCGTGCTGTTTTTCAAAATAGGGAGGACCTCCCTTCTGACAAGCAAGGAAGATTGACGGTCTCCTGGCTTTCTGTTTGTAAAAAATGCCAGCTGCTTTGCACAGTAATGTGCAAGACCTCATACTAAGACTCACATCCTCCAACAGTTTGCATTAGTCATCAAGGAATCTACAGTCAAATTACATGCAAGAATTCATCCTAACCATCTGAAATGAATTTCTAACTGCTTTTACTTTGGGAAATAGAGTTGATGACCTCTTGGAGAAGATTTTCACATAACAACTTTTGTCTTCTCATCTGTATTCTGAGTAATGTTGTCAGATTTATGCGCATCTGCACCCAAAGCTATTTTACATCAATACAAAGCATGGCTGCATGGATGTATATTAGGCACCACAAAGTATAACTTTTGCAAAGGCATTGAGAAGGCCAAGGGAAAATCGCAGACCAAGCTATAGTCTAAGAATAGCCACATAAACATAAGATGATTATGGCAAGGCCAGCATGCTATAACGGGCTAAAAAGTGAAGTCAGGCAGTATTGCTGACAACAAGACCTCCCTCAATGCATTCTATGCTTGCTATGAACGGATGTTTAACTATGGTGACCTCTGCCCATGGTCACTATCACAGAGCCAGATCATCATTCCTGTGAGTGAACCCAAGGAAAGCAACTGGCCCAGACGGAGTACTGGCCGTGTGCTCAGAACCTGAGGACACCACAGAACAACTGGTAGGAGTATTTGTGGACATCTTTAATGTGATTTAAAAAGACCATTATCATCCTGGTGCCAAAGAAAAACAAAATAGCATATGTTAATGACCACCATATAGTGGCTGTGACATTCACCATCATGAAGTGCTTCAAGCGGCTGGTCATGGCGCATATCATCTCCAGGCTCTCACACAGCCACAATCCACTACAATTTGTCTATCCCTGTAACCGACCAGTGGCAGATGCCATTTCCCTGGCCCCACATTTGTGCCTGGAAAAGCCTGATAACAATGACATAGGTCAGACTGCTAATTATGGATTACTTTTACTTTTACTTTTAACACCATAATTCCAACCAAACTCATCTCCAAACACCTAGATCTAGGAGTCAGCACCCACCTCTGCAGCTGGATCCTTGACTTCCTGGTCCATTGACTACAATCAGTGAAGATAGATGGTAAAACATCCTTCAAGATTATTCTCAACATCTGTGCCCCACAAGGCTGCATTCTCAGCCCTTACCCTATTCCCTATGCACAAATAATGGTGACCAAACTCTGTCCTAACTCAATTTAAAGTTTGTAGATGACATCAGCATAGTGTGTCCAATTTCTAACAATGAGATGGAGTACAGGAAAGCGACAAAGAGCGTAGTATCTCGTTGTCAAGAACCAACCTCTTGCTCAATATTCGCAAACTGAAGAAATTGGTTATTGACTTCAGGAAACAGAGTAGACTACATGCCCCAATCTGCATCAATGGAGAAAGTCACAGCTTCAATACCCTGGCTGTAAGTATGACAACAATTTGCTCTGGTCTAACCACATTGATGCAACAGACAAGAAAGCACACCATCGCCTCTACTTCCTCAAAAGGTAAAGGATACTTGGCATATCTCCAATGACGATAGACATAAAATGCTGGAGTAACTCAGCCTACACATTGTTTCTCAATGACTCTGCAATTTGTGCAGATGCACCATAGAAAACATTAAGATCATGGAACAGAATTGCACATACTTATTTTAAACCAAGTACGAAGAGCTGGTCATAGACTGCCGCAAGCAGGGCTGGAAGGCAAGGTGTATGCCCATCGAGGTTGGCTGCAGAGGTTTTGCAGGGCAATTGCTCTACAAAGCCTTGAGTGCACTGGGCATCAACGGAATGGAGAGGAGAAGAGCCATCAAGAACACCACACAGGCAGTGGAGAAAGCCTCGAGATGGCTCTGGATCAGGAGAGGAGGTCCATGGGGAGGAACGAATGCCACCTGAACACAAGTCGTGGACTGATCGACCACGGCTGGGTCGCCTGGGTGAGGGTGTCTGTAGTTGAATGACCCGAAACACCCCAGGTTACATCATTGATGATGTGTTCAGGAGCATCAATAGATGTATTTTTTTTATCAATCAGTGGTTTTGTTTGGTTTAGTGGGGTTTTACACGTCAGAAAATTTGCTGCCTTTGTTATCTCACTGCAAGTCCAGATCACCAATGTTCCATCACCAGAATTGCACTTAATTCTGGAATATCTCATGTCTTTACATTTATATCTTTGTTTTCAAATGTCTCTATGAGGTCTGCCCTTCTAATTACTGTAACATTTCTCAACCCTACAACCTCTAAGAATTCTGTATTTCTGCATTCTTGTTGAATTTAAATGTTGACTTGTAGCCGCAAGAATTTAACTAGAACCACTTCTTGTTATTGCTTCCCTTTGCTTCTTTTAAGATCTCCTGAAAAACCTTCCCCTCTGTCCTTTTTACTTTATGTAGATCACTCAACGTTTGCTTGATAACTCGTGAAACATTTTGTAGTGTTAGGAGCACCATGTAGAAACATTTTTGTTACTGTTGCTGTGCAAGCATAGAAATGCACAGCACAGAAACAAGCCCTTTCAACCCATCTCAACCATGCCAACCTTGATGCCTATTTCATCAATGCTGTTGTTGCAATGAGTTAACATTTAGTTTAGTTTAAAGATACAGAATGGAAACATCTCTTTGGCCCACCAAATCCGTGCTGACCAACGATTCCTGCACACCCGCACTCTCCTACACACACGAGGGACAACTTACAAATTTTGCCGAAGCCAATTAACCTTCAAATCTGCAAGTCTCTGGCGTGTGCGAGGAAGCTGGAGCACCCAGAGAAAACCAATACAGTCATGGGGAGAATGTACAAACTACGTACAGACAACACCCATAGTGAGGATCAAACCCGTGTCTCTGGCGCTGTGGGAACAGCTCCACCGCTGCGCCATCGTGCCGCCCCTATTCAATTAAGTTGAATATTTTTTTACTTTTTCAATTCTTGGAACATAAATACGTGGCTTAATGTTTTTTTTTCTTTTTTCATCACTGATCGGGGAAGAAATTTGATTGTTGGCTGCGTATGGATCACCCTGATCAAACAAAGTATGTTTGTTTATCTCTCATTCTCAGTGTACTATTGATCTTTCATTAGGGATGCCACACAAGCAAACTGCAAGGGCATTGGATATTAGTTGTATTTTAGATGATAAATACTTTGCATTCAAATGCAGCTGAAATGGCTAGAGTTAACAGCAGAATATTACAGCTTTAGGCTTAGATTCCAATTCTGCCATAGTGTCGTTTTCACTTTTGACATTAACACAAGAATATAGAACATAGAACAGTGCAGCATGGTCCATCAGCTCATGTCAGATCACCCCTCAACTTCCAAAACTCCAGTAAAAGCAATTCATGTTTGTACAACCTTTGCTTGTAGCTAATATACTCCAATATAAGCCAATTCCTGGTGAATCTCTTCTTCACCCTTTCATCGGTCTCCACATCCTTATAGAAAGTGGTCACCAGATCTCCGCACAATACTCCAAGTATGGTCTCAGCAAAATGATGTAGCTACAACACAACTTTTTAACTATTATACTGAATGCCCTGACAAATGAAGATGAACGAGTGCGCCGTATGCCTTCTTTATCACCATTTGTACTTGTGTTGTCATTTTCAGAGCATGGATTTGCATGCCAAGATTCCACAGCTCCCAAGAATCCTGCCATTTATTGCCACTTTCTTCTTGCATTTGGCACCGCAAATTGCAACATCTCACACTTGTCCAGATTAAACTTCATCTACCATTTCTCCACCTAAATTTCCATCTGATCTATATACCGCTATATCCTTTGACACTCGCTATCAAAAAATGGAGGGGACCGGGGGACACAATTTTTTGCCGGTCCCGCGCACACCCACACAAACACGCACGAGGCTTCGGAGGCTCAACCCAGTGCTAAATGCAGCTCAACTCTGCCTGTCTCACCGGGTTAACTAGAGCCCTGTCTGGACTGACGGGACACCAGCGCTGCTTCTCCGCGCTGGCCATATTTCCTGCAAGTCCAGGAAGGCTGTAGGCTCACCTGGCGGGACAGGCAGAGAGAGGTGAGCTGGGTTTAGCGCTGTTTTTCTGCGCTGGCCCGTCTGATTCCCGACCAAAGATCCTATAGTGGAGGATCTTTGTTGCCGACCTCTCTGGCCACCCGCGGGGGGGGGGGGGGGGGGGCACCCGGGGGGGGAGGGGAGAGCCCCTAAACCCTGCCCGAAATCGACCCTGGCTGCAGAGGGGGCGCAGGTCTGTGCCGGGTGTTTTTTGGCACTCCCCCCCCCCCCAAACCCCCCCCTTCCCCCCCAGTCCCCCCCCCCCCCCCCCCACTCCTCCCTCCTCCAATCATCGCGCTGAATTATGTCCCACCCCCATTGCCTGCTGACCGACGTCTCTCTCGTCCAATCGGAGCCCTCGGTCATCAGTCCCACCCCCACTGTCTCGCTTAAAGGGGAGATTTCACCGGGTTTTAAAATCCGGATTTCAAAAACTTGGGGGGGGGGGGGGGGGATGTCCCCCACCTCTCAAAACATGGAGGGGACGTATCCCCTCTGGCCCCCCTGGGTTTTCCACCCCTGCTTATACAACCTTCATCATTATCCACAAATCCACTAACTTACATGTTACCTGCAAATATTCCAGACCGTCGTATTTCATGTAGTAAAGTTGCTGCCTTACATCGCTTTCAGCGCCAGAGACCAGGGTTCGATCCTGACTACGGGTTCAGTCTGTACGGAGTTTGTACGTTCTCCCTGTGACTGCGTTGATCTTCTCCGAGACCTTCAGTTTCCTCCCACACTCCAAAAACGTACAGGTTTGCAGGTTAATTGGCTTGGTGTAAATGTAAAATTGTACCTAGTGTGTGTGTAGGATCGTGTTGATACTCAGTTGGCCGAAGGGCCTGTTTCCACGCTGTATCTCTAAACTAAACTAATCATACGATGTGATATGATAGAATATTTATCTCAGGAGGGAAATTGATCTGTCAACAGTCTTAAAACACAAGATACGTGAAACATGAAATTAAAGTGACGAGTGGAAAGGATTGATGATGTGCAAAGATTTGGGGAATGGGGGGGAGGGGGGAGGGGAGTCAGTCTATCCCATGACAGAAGGGGGAGGAGTTGTATAGTTTGATAGCCACAGGGAAGAAGGATCTCCTGTGGCGTTGTGTACTGCATCTTGGTGGAATCATTAATAGGGTGATTTCACGAAAGGTCACTGGAGCGTAGATCCGCACCCACGTGACCGAAAATCTCAAGTGGAGGACATGCTAGGCATCCGGTACATGTTAATGGATGGGAAAACACGCACTTTCCCACACGTTAAAAACATAGAAAACGGCCAGGTTTGATCTGCAATTTATTGTGCCAGTCGGGGAGACCGTGAGGCACAGCTACCTAGATTTGCAGTTTAAAAAAAAAGATAGAAACTAAGGTAAATTAAAGAGGGAGCCGAAGGTGCCAATCCAGCGGAAGTGAACAGCGGACATTTGCAGTGGAGATTTAAAGGTCCAAAATATCGGGAATTATCGCATTTTCTCGCTGAATTTCATCAAAAGTAAGTCAATAATGCCTTACTTTTGATGAAATGCAGCGAGCAAACGCGATAATTCCCGGTTTTGGCCATCTGTGCTGCAATTTCTGAGAGAACGCCACCACCTACGGCCGTCATTTTCGACCACCTTGCGCAGAGCCCCCCTCTGCCGCATGTGTGCCTAGGATTTTTCCCGTCGATTAACAATGACAGAGATATTAATGTTTATACAAAATTCCCCATTCTCTCTGCTGCCCCCGCTGGCGGCAGGGGGAGGGACTATAAAACCAGGAAGTGGTGTGCCACACAGTCTCTTCAAGATGGAGGGGCAGAGGGTGACGTTTCCCTGAGCTGTGAATAACACTGAACACATGTCTACTCAAATGTAAGTGCCCTTAGTATTTCTAAAATGCTTGCAGAATGTGTCTATTGGTTCTAAAGCCTGCAAAAAGTGTCTCTATTAGTTCTAAAGCTTGCAAAAAATGTCTATTGGTTCTAAAGCTTGCTAAAAAAAAATGTCTATTGGTTCTAAAGCTTGCAAAAAAATGTCTATTGGTTCTAAAGCTTGCAAAAAAAATGTCTATTGGTTCTAAAGCTTGCAAAAAATGTCTCTATTGGTTCTAAAGCTTGCAAAAAATATGTCAAGCTGGCAAAATGTCTATTGGTTCTAAGGCTTGCAAAAAATATGTCTATTGGTTCTAAAGCTTGCAAAAAATGTCTATTGGTTCTAAAGCTTGCAAAACAGTCTATTGGTTCTAAAGCTTGCAAAACAATGTCTATTGGTTCTAAAGGCACTACTTACTACAAATGGTGGCTTGGGAGCTTTGACGAAGTTGAAAGGCACCTCTTACTGCTAATGGTGGCTTGGGTGTGGTTTGAAGTTGAAAGGCACTACTTACTGCAAATGGTGGCTTGGGTGTATTGGCTTGAAGTTAAGAGGCATTACTTACTGCAAATGGTGGCTTGGGTGCATTGGCGAAGTTAAAAGGTACTACTTACTGCATATGGTGGCGTGAAGTTGAAAGGCACTACTTACTGCAAATGGCTGCTTGGGTGCTTTGGCTTGAAGTTAAAAGGCACTACTGTAAATGCACTTACTTCCTTTTTGCACTATATATTAATTTTAGAAAAAACGCTACCACTTATGGCTGTGATTTTTGGCCATCTTACTCAGTCCCCCTCCACTTAGCAGGTGAAGAGAATTCTTCCCATCAATGAAAAATAAAAGTGTTATTAGTTTAAAAAAAAATGTTGAGAATCTCTCTCCTGTCAATCACTCCATGAAAGCCACACCTTTTCTGGTGGGGGGGGGAAGGGGTTATAAAACCCGGAAATGTGGGTGTGGCTCAGTCTCTTCATGATGGAGGAGGGAGAGGTCAAGACTCGCTGTCTTTAGTGGTTTTGCACCCTACTTCAAATGGTATGAAACTGCACTTGAATTTGGTGGCCTTGCACCCTGCTAGAAGTGGTAAGAAACTGCACTTGAAAAGAAACTGCACGTGAAATTGGTGGCCTTATACCCAGCTTGAAATAGAATTTCAAGGATTAGCCGCGAGTCAACTACTAGCCCACCAGCCGTGAGTGAGTGAGTTGCCAGCACAACAGGCTTGATTGACTGAGACGCCAGCCCAAGAATCCATTTGGTGCACAATTTGCATACTAGCCCTCTGGAAACCAGTCCCTTCAGCCCACAACACACATACTAGCGCTCCAGACCCCCCCCCCCCCCCCCCCCCCCCCCCCCCCCCCCCCCCCCCCCACCCAACTGGCCACCAATATTAGAATTGGTGGAGAGGTGGAATATTGCGTTGGATGACCAGCCCTCCTGTGTGATGCTGGGACCCAATGGGTCCCACAGTCTAGTATATATATATATCTATATATATATATATACTACAAGGGCAGACCCATTGATTCTGCTCCCCCAATGCACCCGTTCCCTACCCAACTCAATCCATTCCCGAACGTAAGATTCCAGCACTCCCTTGCCTTGCTCAGCAGTGATCTTTAAAAAATATTCCAATTGCACTTGCCCTGCCCGTTCCAATAGCAATTGCAATTGCTAGTCGAGCCATTGTGACATCATTATTTTAAGCTGGTCGGTTTGAAATTAAAGGTATTTTGTTTTTTTTACTTTAATCAGTAATAAGTCGAGAAATAAAGCATAAAATGTTCAGTGAAATTGCTCTCTTCCTCGAGAGGAAAAATGTGAATCAGATTATGTAAAAAATATTTTGAAAGTTGGCATTTTTAAAGCTTTAATCGTGAATAACGTGTCAAATATAGGGTGAAATCTTCATTGAGGCTTGATTTAAAAAAAAAATGTAATCAGTAATGTCGAGAAATAAAGCATAAAATGTTCAGTGAAAGTGATCTCGGCCTTGAGGGGGAAAATGTGAATCAGAATATGTAAAAAAAACCTGTGAAAGTTGGCATGTTTAAAGCTTTTACCGTGAATATAGGAATAAATCTTCATTCAGGCTGGTCTCTGCTAGCTGAGCCATTGTGACGTCATCATTTGAAGCTGACAGTTTTAATTTCAGTCTTTTGATGTTTTTAAAATTTAATCAGTAATAAGTTGAGAAATAAAGCCTGAAATGTTCAGATAAGGTGATTCCGGCCTCAACGGGAAAAATGTCAACTGGAATATGTAAAAACGTTATCGTTACCGCGTAGTTTTTTTGTGAAGATATAAAGACAACCACATATACACACACGTATACTCATATACACACTAACAAGATCAGAGTTTTAATACGTATATGATGTGTGTACTTGTGGATATATGTATACATACACACTAAACTTGTTTTTTTCTCTCTCGTTTATCATATTGTTTACAGTGTACTACAGCAAGTAAGATTTTCATCTGGGACACATGATAATAAAACATTCTTGACTCTTGACTCTTGAAATTGCACACCAGCTTGAAATTCTCACACCAGAATCATCCCAGCTATGCCGACTAACCTACCCTCTGCTGATACCCCTGCTATTGTTTTCAAATACTCCCTACTCACCTTGGATTTTACAAGTGCATGTGCCTCCACTATTGCCCTGACAGTGCACTTCAGACGTTGACAACTCGGTGCAAAGAAAAAAGTTTTTACTCATGTTACTTTTGGCTCTTTTGCTAGTTACTTCAGTATTGTATTTTGGTTCTACGCCTCTCTGTAAATGGGATAAGTCTATCTATTGCTATACCTTCTATAATTCTAAATACCTCTATCAGACCCCCTTGCAACCTCCTCTGTCTTGTAACCACACTCCCTTATTCCTAGAATTATTTAAGAAAATATCTTCTCCCTCTTCAAACCCTTTACTTCTTTCATTGCGTTGACCAGAAATGGGCCCAATGCTCCAGTTGAAGCCAAGCCAGTGAATTATAAAGATTCATCGTGTTTTCCTTGATTTTGTGAAGCCCAAGATCCTGATTTATTTAAGTAACATAGAAACATAGAAACATAGAAATTAGGTGCAGGAGTAGGCCATTCGGCCCTTCGAGCCTGCACCGCCATTTAATATGATCATGGCTGATCATCCAACTCAGTATCCCGTACCTGCCTTTTCTCCATACCCTCTGATCCCCTTGGCCACAAGGGCCACATCTATCTCCCTCTTAAATATAGCCAATGAACTGGCCTCAACTACCCTCTGTGGCAGAGAGTTCCAGAGATTCACCACTCTCTGTGTGAAAAAAGTTCTCCTCATCTCGGTTTTAAAGGATTTCCCCCTTATCCTTAAGCTGTGACCCCTTGTCCTGGACTTCCCCAACATCGGAAACAATCTTCCTGCATCTAGCCTGTCCAACCCCTTAAGAATTTTGTAAGTTTCTATAAGATCCCCTCTCAATCTCCTAAACTCTAGAGAGTATAAACCAAGTCTATCCAGTCTTTCTTCATAAGACAGTCCTGACATCCAGGAATCAGTCTGGTGAACCTTCTCTGCACTCCCTCTATGGCAATAATGTCCTTCCTCAGATTTGGAGACCAAAACTGCACGCAATACTCCAGGTGTGGTCTCACCAAGACCCTATACAACTGCAGTAGAACCTCCCTGCTCCTATACTCAAATCCTCTTGCTATGAAAGCCAACATGCCATTCGCTTTCTTTACTGCCTGCTGCACCTGCATGCCTACCTTCAATGACTGGTGTACCATGACACCCAGGTCTCGCTGCATCTCCCCCTTTCCCAATCGGCCACCGTTTAGATAATAATCTGCTTTCCCGTTTTTGCCACCAAAATGGATAACCTCACATTTATCCACATTAAACTGCATCTGCCAAACATTTGCCCACTCATCCAGCCTATCCAAGTCACCTTGCAGTCTCCTAGCATCCTCCTCACACCTAACACTGCCCCCCAGCTTAGTGTCATCCGCAAACTTGGAGATATTGCCTTCAATTCCCTCATCCAGATCATTAATATATATTGTAAATAGCTGGGGTCCCAGTACTGAGCCTTGCAGTACCCCACTAGTCACTGCCTGCCATTGTGAAAAGGACCCGTTTACTCCTACTCTTTGCTTCCTGTTTGCCAGCCAGTTCTCTATCCACATCAATACTGAACCCCCAATGCCATGTGCTTTAAGTTTGTATACTAATTTCTTATGTGGGACCTTGTCGAAAGCCTTCTGGAAGTCCAGATACACCACATCCACTGGTTCTCCCCTATCCACGCTACTAGTTACATCCTCGAAAAATTCTATAAGATTCGTCAGACATGATTTACCTTTCGTAAATCCATGCTGACTTTGTCAATGATTTCACCACTTTCTAAATGTGCTGCTATCCCATCTTTAATAACTGACTCTAGCAGTTTCCCCACTACCGATGTTAGGCTAACTGGTCTGTAATTCCCCGTTTTCTCTCTCCTTCCCTTCTTAAAAAGTGGGGTTACGTTTGCTACCCGCCAATCCTCTGGAACTACTCCAGAATCTAAGGAGTTTTGAAAGATTATTACTAATGCATCCACTATTTCTGGAGCTACTTCCTTAAGTACTCTGGGATGCAGCCTATCTGGCCCTGGGGATTTATCGGCCTTTAATCCATTCAATTTACCCAACACCACTTCCCGACTAACCTGGATTTCACTCAATTCCTCCACCTCCTTTGACCCGCGGGCCCCTGCTATTTCCGGCAGATCATTTATGTCTTCCTTAGTGAAGACGGAACCAAAGTAGTTATTCAATTGGTCCGCCATATCCTTGTTCCCCATGATCAACTCACCTGTTTCTGACTGCAAGGGACCTACATTTGTTTTAACTAATCTCTTTCTTTTCACATATCTATAAAAACTTTTGCTGTCAGATTTTATGTTCCCTGCCAGTTTTCTTTCATAATCCATTTTTCCTTTTCTAATTAAGCCCTTCGTCCTCCTCTGCTGGTCTCTGAATTTCTCCCAGTCCTCCGGTATGCTGCTTTTTCTGGCTAGTTTGTACGCATCATCCTTTGCTTTGATACTATCCCTGATTTCCCTTGTTATCCATGGATGCACTACCTTCCCTGATTTATTCTTTTGCCAAACTGGGATGAACAATTTTTGTAGTTCATCCATGCAGTCTTTAAATGCCTTCCATTGCATATCCACCGTCAACCCTTTTAGAATTAATTGCCAGTCAATCTTGGCCAATTCACGTCTCATACCCTCAACGTTACCTTTCTTTAAGTTCAAAACCATTGTTTCTGAATTAACAATGTCACTCTCCATCCTAATGAAGAACTCAACCATATTATGGTCACTCTTGCCCAAGGGGCCACGCACAACAAGACTACTAACTAACCCTTCCTCATTACTCAATACCCAGTCTAAAATAGCCAGCTCTCTCGTTGGTTCCTCTACATGTTGGTTTAGATAACTATCCCGTATACATTCCAAGAAATCCTCTTCCTCAGCACCCCTGCCAGTTTGATTCACCCAATCTATATGTAGATTGAAGTCACCCATTATAACTGCTTTGCCTTTGTCGCAACCACTCCCTGCATTTATATCTCCCCTTATATTTGGTTATGATATCCCTTTGCGAGATATACCCTTTCATTTCTATTACTTCATCGCATTTTCTTAGGCTCACCATGGGTGTCTCCAGGGTGCTATTCCTTATATGGAGCATGCCTGAGCATGACTTTGTTTAACATGGGGAGACTGGTGCACAGACATCCACCTCACGGTGCTTGACAGATCTGGGTCAGGATCCAGTGGTATGGAGTCCAAGACGACTGGAGCCCCTTTTCTGTTGCAGCCTTCATCCGCCTTCCTAGCCGTCATGACGCTCCACAAAGGTCAGCCATCGTCCTCCGCCTGTTCCACCGTTGAGGTCTTGGTTTGATTGTTCTTTGTCAGAGACCTCCCCCTGGCCCATACTGCCATGAGTGGCTCTACCAGGAGCATAGCTCCAGATGACATCACTCTCAGGATCTCAACCACACAAGCTTCTCCACCGTGATAAGGTGACAATTCACTGCTCCACATGTGCCACTTTTGATTCAAATCTCATTCTTATGTGAATTAATTAATCTTACCAATTCATTAATTATTTTCCTATTTGAGATATTGAAATTTTTTTTTTAAATGTCAACCATTTTGAAGGAGGTTTTATGAAAACATTTGACTAGTGTTTTCTCTCTACCTGGTAATCTCTAACCGAAGCAAAGCTCAACACAGTTTCAATTTTGAGAGTCTGGTGCCGAACTTGCAAATGGTATGGCCTGACCATTGAAGCTGGTTGGGTAATTAAAGCCTCAAACCTGGATGTTGATCCAAGAGAGAATATTAATGTTGGTTCATTTATCTTTCCAGTAGATTTGTAGGATCTGGTGGAGGGAGCACCGGTGATATCCTTCTAACACTTTAAACCAATTCTCGGCTGAAGCCTTTGGTGTTATATTATGCACCTTTGAATCTTGTTCTCATGACCAGAGAGGTCCACGTCTGCTGATACATCTTTACACGTTGAGGGTTCAAGCAATGTGCCTGGTCAGTTAATATATGTAACTAAATTCCATTTACCTTTATAAATTGTTCAGTCTGCCCAGAAGATGTTCAAGTGCTTCCAAAATTTGGTTTGAAACTTCATTGAAACAGTTGGTGAAACTGATTCCACAAACAAATAAATAGAAAGTGGGGAGCAAGGTCAGGAAATTGTAGACAAGCACTTTGGGATTCTCCATATTAAATATGCCCAATATTATGAACTGTGAGCACTGCTCTTTATTAGAAAAGTGCAATTGCCTTATTTTGTAACCAAGGTACATGAGATGGCCAGCTTCCAGGTGGATCCACAGTATTGTCCGGCAGTGCTACGCCCTGAGTACATTCTGGATCTAAGGTACATTTACTACTCTGCAGCAAGGCAACCCTGGCAATGGAAAAGCATCTTAACATTTTAACAACTAATAAACTTTCAGCCTCAGAATGTGTACATTCTCTCAGATTTATAGCAAATATATAAATTACATAACAAAAATCATTAATTACAATTGGAGCACTTAAAATACTTATTAATAGTATATGATGGCTGGATAAAAGTTTCCTTTCCACTCAGTATAAACACTGAAATTTTGGTCCGGTGCCCAACAGCCTCTGACCTTCCATCCACGTTAGGGAAAGCACAAGAAAAAAATATTTTTACTACATTCATGTCTGTCTTAAAAATATAGATGTTGCCAATTTATTTTAAATCATGTATAAGCCACTAATTTTCCATCACAAAGTATTTATTTAGAAATAATTCTTAACATTTTATTGCCTCACCAGTATTGCTAATTTAATTTGCAGATTATTTTCATCTCATTGCAATTTCTTTAAAGTCTTTTTTTTATGTTTACATGGGCTTTCTAACTGTCAACTAATCCTTTCTGCTGTGAATTACATTTTAACATGCATGCTTTTGTCCAGAACACACCATTCTGAACACTGCTGAGTTGCATTTTCATTTGCCTTTTCATGGGGGGGTTGGGAAATTAACATTACATTATTCAAAAAGCACTACACAGTCCAATAGTGGCAAAGAAAATAAAGGTATGCCTTTTGGTCTGCCACCACCATCATTATTCTTCTATTAGAAAGATTATATTTTGTCAACGATGTTGTCAGATGATTATTAAATCCATCCCTGAATAAAAGTCTTCTTAGTCCTTGATATTCGGTGTCAATGATGAGCCACTGATTGCTATATGACAGCGTTACAAGGCAAGAGGACAGGTAATTTGCTACCTTGCAAAGTTAGCATTGGGGGAGGGGAAAAACCTTTTAAGTAGCAGAAAACATGTCATTCAGTAAACATGAGTCTGTATATTGATGTTTTTTCACATTGCCTAGACAAAAAAAATATATTGAATATAGACTGAGGACATAAGGAACTGCAAATGCTGGTTTCCAAAATAAAAACACAAAGTGCTGGAGTAACTCAGCAGGTCTGCCTGCCCCGCTGAGTTACTTTAGCACTTTCTGTTTTTTTTCCCAATATAGACTGCAGCCTAATACAAAATATAACATTTGCTTCAAAGTGTAAATTTGCAGCCTTGGAATTTCACTAAACAGTGGATGGCTTGATTGTAATCATGTATTGTTTTCCCGCTGACTGGACATGCAACAAAAAATGCTTTTCACTCTACCTTGGTACCCATGACAATAGACAATAGGTGCAGAAGTAGGCCATTCGGCCCTTCAAGCCAGCACAGCCATTCAATGTGATCATGGCTGATCATCCCAAATCAGTACCCCGTTCCTGCCTTCTTCCCATATCCCCTGACACCACTATTTTTAAGAGCCCGATCTAGCTCTCTTGAAAGCATCCAGAGAACCTGCCTCCACCGCCCTCCGAGGCAGAGAATTCCACAGACTCACCAAAATGTCTTTCCTCGTCTCCGTTCTAAATGGCTTACTCCTTATTCTTAAACTGTGGCCCCTGGTTCTGGACTCCCCCAACACGTTTCCTGCCTCTAACATGTCCAAACCCTTAACAATCTTATATGTTTCAATGAGATCTCCTCTCATCCTTCTAAACTTCAGAGTGTACAAGCCCAGCTGCTCCATTCTCTCAGCTTATGACAGTCCCGCCACCCCGGGAATTAACCTTGTAAACCTATGCTGCACTCCCTCAATAGCAAGAAGGTCCTTCCTCAAATTCGGGGACCAAAACTGCACACAATACTCCAGATGTGGTCTCACTAGAGCTCTGTACAACTGCAGAAGGAGCTATTTGCTCCTATATTCGATTTCTCTTGTTATAAAGGTCAACATGCTATTCGCTTTCTTCACTGCCTGCTGTACCTGCATGCTCGCTTTCATAGACTGATGAACAAGGACCCCCCCGATCCCATTGTACTTCCCCTTTTCCCAGCTTGACGTCAGTTAGATAGTAATCTGACTTCCTGTTTTTGCAACCAAAGTGGATAACCTCACATTTATCTGCATTAAACTTCATCTGCCATGCATCTGCCCACTTCACCAACCTGTCCAAGTCACCCTGCATTCTCATAGCATCCTTCTCACAGTTCACACTGCCACCCAGCTTTGTGTCATCTACAAATATGCTAATGTTACTTTGAATTCCTTCATCCAAATCATTGACGTATATTGTAAATAGCTGCGGTCCCAGCACCGAGCCTTGCGGTACCCCACTAGTCACTGCCTGCCATTCTGAAAGGGACCCATTAATCTCCACTCTTTGTTTCCTGTCTGCAAACCACGTGTCTATCCATGTCAGCACTCTACCTCCAATACCATGTGCCCTAATTTTGCCCACTAATCTCCTATGTGGGACCTTATCAAATGCTTTCTGAAAGTACAGGTACACTAAATCCACTGGCTCTCCCTTGTCCATTTTCCTAGTTACATCTTCAAAAAATTACAGAAGATTAGTCAAGCATGATTTCCCCTTCGTAAATCCATGCTGACTCAGACTGATCCTGTTACTGCTATCCAAATGTGCGGCTATTTCATCTTTTATAATCGACTCCAGCATCTTCCCCACCACGGATGTCAGGCTAACTGATCTATGATTTCCTGTTTCCTCTCTCCCGCCTTTCTTAAAAATTGGGATAACATTAGCTACGCTCCAATCCACAGGAACTGATCTTGTCTATAGAACATTGGAAAATTATCACCAATGCATCCACGATTTCTAGAGCCACTTCCTTAAGTACACTGGGATGCAGACCATCAGGCCCTGGGGATTTATCAGCCTTCAGTCCCATCAGTCTATCCAACACCATTTCCTGCCTAAGTGGATTTCCTTCAGTTCCTCCGTCACCCCAGATCCTCTGGCCACTACTATATCAGGAAGATTGTTTGTGTCCTCCTTACGGAAGACAGATCCAAAGTACCTGTTCAACTCCTGCCATTTCCTTGTTTCCCATAATAAATTCACCCTTTTCGGTCATCAAGGGTCCAACTTTGGTCTTAACTAATTTTTTCCTCTTCACATACCTAACAAAGCTTTTACTATCCTGCTTTATATTCTTGGCTAGTTTACCTTCGTAGCTCACCCTTTTCTCCCCTATTGTCTTTTTGGTTATCTTCTGTTGTTCTTTAAACATTACCCAATCCTCTTGCTTCCCGCTCATCTTTGCTACGTTGTACTTCTTCATTTTAATTTTTATACTGTCCCTGACGTCCCTTGTCAGCCATGGTCGCCCCTTTCTCCACTTGGATTCTTTCTTCCTCCTAGGAATAAACTGATCCTGCACCTTCTGTATTATTCCTAGAAATACCTGCCATTTTTCTTCCACTGTCATCCCTGCTAGTGTATCTTTCCAGTTAACTTTGGCCTCATGGCCCCGTAGTCCTCTTTATTAAACTGTAACACAGACACCTCCGATCTACCGTTCTCCCTCTCCAATTGTAGATTAAACCTGACCATGTTATGGTCACTACCTCCTAATGGCTCATTAACCTCGAGGTCTTTTATCAAATCCGGTTCATTAGATAACACTTAATCCAGAATTGCCTTCTCCCTGGTCGGCTCCAATACAAGCTGTTCTAACAATCCATCATGAAGGCACTCTACAAAGTCCCTTTCTTGGGGTCCAGTACAAACCTGATTTTCCCAGTCTACCTGCATGTTGAAATCTCCCATAACAACCACAGCATTACTTTTGCTACATGCCAATTTGAACACCTGATTCAACTTGTGCCCTATGTCCAGGCTACTGTTCGGGGGCCTGTAGATTAGTCCCATTAGGGTATTTTACCCTTACTATTCCTTAGCTCTATCCATACTGACTCCACATCTCCTGTTTCAATGTCACCCCTTGCAAGGGACTGAATTTCATTCCTCACCAACAGAGCAACCCCACCCCCTCTGCCCACCTGTCTGTCTTTTCGATTGGAAGTATACCCTTGAATATTCAGTTCCTAGCCCTGGCCCTCTTGCAGCCATGTCTCAGTAATTCCCACAACATCATAGTTGCCCGTTTCTAACTGAGCCTCAAGCTCGTCCACTTTATTCCTTATGCTTCGACAATAATGCCGACAATTAATGAAACCTAAACCTAATCCTATTCCTGCAAGCATAAAACAAATGAGATTTCGAATTACGAATCTAAATAGTGCAAATGTTGCCTTCCTAAAAAACTATGGAAATGGTGCCTATGAACATGTTAAAAATATTGGGAAATGCTTGAGCATTTATTTGGTTGTCATAAGTTATTACAGCCTAAAACAAGCCATTTTCTATGCCTATAAACTGCAGGCATAGCTACAGAGGAAGCATACGAAGCAGGATTTAATCATTCCAATCCATCCTTGCCATTCAGCAACATTTTCTCTGGCTGAGTATAGGTTGTATGGAAATATGGCATGACTGTCAGCACAACCAACATTATGGCCTTCATTTATGTTTTCTAAAAGCCAAATACAAAAGATGACAGAAATATGAGATAAAAACAAAAAATGATCAAGATGGTCAGACTGTATCTGGAATTAGTGAATCAGAGTTAACATTTTACAACAATTACTTTTCTTTGGTGAAGGTTCATTGAGCTGAAACATTACCTATTTTCTCTGCATATATGTTCATGGACTGCTCATTATTTTCATGCAGTCTCTGTTTTATTTAATTTGTACTTTCCTAAAGTTCTTTCTTGCTGCTTATGAAATTTCATGGCTAGGTCACAATATTAAATAGCAAATGTAGGCCTTAGAGTTCATTCACCTCTCTCTTCCATTCAATAAGAGTATAGCTATTCTTCTGCCTTGTTCACTTCCTTGCGTGATCACAAAATTCCTTCAGTGTTCAAAAATCACAGCTTCAACCTTGAATAAAATTACAGAGCAGCCATAGCTCTGAAAATTTACAACTCTAGGATTCTCTCCCACCACCACCTCTCTTCTCAGCACAAAATGATTGACTCCTTATTTTGAAACTATACATCCTAGTTCATGATTCACCTACAAAGCAAAAATAACTTTGGTGAACCTAACAGCGGCACCGTGGTGACTTCAGGTTCTGTATGTGTGGAGTTTGGACGTTCTTCCTGTGATCGTGTGGGTTTTCTTCCGGGTGTTCCGGTTTCTGCCCACATCCCAAAGATGTGTGGTTTTGTAGGCTAATTAGCAAATTTAAATTGTCCCTAGTGTGTAGAGGGTGGATGAGACAGTGGGATAACATTGAGCTAGTGTGAATGGGTGATCAGTGGTCTGCGGGATTCAGTGGACCAACGTGCTTGTTTCTATGTTAAAATAAGTCCCTTCCAGAATCTTGCCTACATCAGTGAGACCATAGCATTCTTCCAAAATTAATAAATACTGATTAATTCTACTAAATCTCCCCTCGTTTTACAGTCATCTCATTCCAGGATTCATCTCTGTAAGTCATTGAATGACTACAAGGCAAGTATTTCCTTCTTTGGTTGTGAAGACCAAACCTTTGTGCAACACCCGAAGTGTGGTGTCACCATAGTCCTTTACAATTACAGCCGGACTTCCTTTTTTATAGCATTCCTTATGAAATAGGCCAATGTTCCACATCTTCCAAATTGCATTATGTGCCTTTGTATTACAATTCTATATTTCATAAACCATCATTGTAATATCATGCTGCAAGCTTACATTAATTACTTTCTCACCTGCGGCGACTTTTGCTGAGCACCGGAACATAAAAGGCTCAATTACAACTCCCAACAACTCACCTGGATCATGAAAACGGCAGAAATCGGTGCCATTTCGGACAAGATGCTTGAGCACCTCAAGGCTCTTGCATTTTTCGCGATCTCCCACAGCTGCGGGAGCCCCGGACTTTAAACTTTCCCATGCTGGCTGGAAATCACCCGACCCGATGGAGGAACGCAGGTACTGTACCTGGAGAATCCGGGATGACCTCCAGAGCCGATGGGCTGGATCCTCCAGGATCAAGGGAGCTGGAGCTGCAGCTGCCGACTTTGAGGGAACCCCCGTTCGTAACGGCGCTGGAGCTGCCGTCTGTGAAGGAATCCCCGTTCCAGCGCAGGTTTGCAGAAACTGCAGGTACAGTAAACACAATACCTGGAAACATAGGGGAAGCCTCCATTGTGTCTGGAAACGTGGCCGGCTGGCAGGACTTAAGGTCAGACTGAAGCGCAGGGAACTTCGGCCCCCTCTCCCTACTATCCTACTGGCAAATGTACAGTCCCTTGAAAATAAAGTGGAGGACTTAAGGGCAAGGCTGCTTTATCAAAGGGAGTCGAGGGAATGCTCTGTGTTCTGTTTCACAGAGACATGGCTCACCCCCAGCTCCCCAGACTCAGCGGTCCAGTCTGAAGGGTTCTCCATCCACCGTATGGACTGTACCTTGGCATCTGGGAAAGGGAGAGGAGGGGGCGTCTGCCTCATGGTCAACTCTGTGTGGTGCTCACTGCGTGGAGAACACTGATGCAATTATCAAGAAAGCACATCCGCGCCTCTACTTCCTGAGAAGATTACGGAGAATCGGTTTGTCAAAGAGGACTCTCTCTAACTTCTACAAGTGCACAGTAGAGAGCATGCTGACTGGTTGCATCATGGCTTGGTTCGGCAACTTGAGCGTCCTGGAGAGGAAAAGACTACAAAAAGTAGTAAACACTGCCCGGTCCATCATCGGTTCTGACCTCCCTTCCATCAAGGGGATCTATCGAAGTCGCTGCCTCAAAAAGGCTGGCAGTATCATCAAGGACCCACACCATCCTGGCCACACACTCATCTCCCTGCTACCTTCAGGTAGAAGGTATAGGAGCCTGAAGGCTGCAACGACCAGGTTCAGGAATAGCTACTTCCCCAAAGCCATCAGGCTATTAAACTTGGCTCAGACAAAATTCTGACCATTGATAGACCATTATCTGTTATTTGCACTTTATCAGTTTATTTATTCATGTGTGTATTTACGTATATAATGGTATATGGACACACTGATCTGTTTTGTAGTCAATGCCTACTATGTTCTGTTGTGCTGAAGCAAAGCAAGAATTTCATTGTCCTATCAGGGACACATGACAATAAACTCTCTTGACTCTTGACTCGCCTCTTAAAGAACACATATCTTGAAATTCAATCCTAGCTAATTGCGCTAATTGTGTTAGAAAGGAGCCACTATGTTCCAGTACAAATTTGAAATGTCAATCCATTGAGGTCATGGTGGAAGCCCGCAGCCTGAGGTCGACCTTCAAGGATGTGGATAGAGATTTACAAAAGCTTCCACACATGGCCACTCAGTGACACATCTTCATATGCCATTTTCCAATAACACAATAATCCAAACATGTGCCTATTGCCCACCTGCCATGGATCTATAATTGTTAAGTCAGAGATCTAATATCTCCAAGTCCCATCACACCTTTACATTGTCACCACTCCTATAAGTGAGAGGGAAGTTACGAGTGGATGCTGTATAATATGCATTGGTGGTATTTCTATAAAAGTTGGTATTTTATGGTATTAAAATACCATAATACGGTATTTCTATAAATGTTGAAAAACTGGCAGTCCGTGCAAGTTATGCGATTAAAGTACAGTCAATGTTATGCTCTCATCTTATAACTTCTATAAATTGGCAGCTTATCAACTTTTATAGATGCACCATCCATGCACATTACATAGCACCCATTCACATAACTTCCCTCACTCTTGTGGTTCAACACCAGCAAACACAGCAATAGATCAGCAGGGCAAATGTAACTTCAACATCTTACCTACTGAATGAGAGTGTGCAGGCTAATACTAGAATGTGTGAGAGTGTTGTAAGTCGATGCCATTCATAACAGAGCTAAGAGAACGATTAACATTGCACATTTATGCCATACCCCAGTTACCATATTGGAGCCAATCTTAAACTTGCACCACCTAAAATCATAGTGCCAGGCAACTCATTATCCCTTGGCATTTGGAGGAATTTGAAAAGGTTGTGCCATCTGGTCTGTTAGGTGAAAGCTTCCCATATAACAGTGCTTTAATGGATGTATACAGTTCAGTAAGAAAATGTGTCAGACAGTATCTGTGTGCCATGAAAACACATTTGTTTGACATCTTCATGTAATATTTTTATTTTCTTCAACTTAGACGTCGGGACAAAGATGGAGCATAACTCTTGTCCTGCATCAAAGTGCTTTCAGTTATGGTCTACGTATTCAACCAGTTACTACCTCAATTAACTTTTATTGATCGAATGTATACTGATACTAATATGTGATTACAGTGAGCTCTGGATACCTTTGACTGAGCCAAGTATTACTCAGCTTATAGGTGTTAGCAACTATCCAAATGAATTTGCAATTTAATGCAGACCTTCACATGCGTACCCAAAGGAACAAAATGTAACGACAACAAAATGGAAGAACATACCTATATACTGTACATATTTGTTTGTTATTAAACTCAGGAAATTAAAGGGGAAAGTGATTTATCATCTACTATTTGACTTTTCCTTATTATTTTGGTACAATACTTAGTAAATTTTATATATACTGTATAAGCTGAGTGGCATTTATCTTGGTCAAAGAGATCCAGAGCTCACTGCGATAATATACAAGTACCAGTATGCACTTGATCAATAAAGATTAGTTAAAAGTAAACAAATTCCACTGTACAGGCTTTAGCCCAACAGCCCAGATTTATCTGTGCATTATATTACATCACTTTATGGGGAGTGGTGACTTTTCTTTGCTCTATATATGCTACAAACAGATTCTTCCATTGTCTGAGTAATGTTGCCCAAAGGTTTTGGCAGATCTTCCAAACCCTTATATAATTACCAGTAGGCCTCAAGCAGAAAAACTTAATTGAGATAAAACAAATTTCATTGTTTAGCCTCAAGCCCACCATCCCATATTTTTGCACATATTGATGCTCATCACTATTCATACAGTGATTAGTGTAAGAAGATAATAAGAACATTGGAAACGGGAGAAGGGGAAGGACATTCAGGCCCTCAAGCCTGCTCCATCATTCAACAAAATCACAGCTGATCTTTTACCTGAATCACTGACATCCTACATCCCTCAATGCCTTTGATGTCCAGGAATCCATTGGTCTCTGCGTTGAATGTAATCAGAGACAGAACCTCCACAATCTGTCATTGTAAAGGATTCCAGAGATTCACTGCTCCTTGAATGCAGAACGTATCTCTCATTTCTTTCCAAAATAGCGTACCATTTATGTCGCGACTATGACATGTAATTCTAAACTTCTTAACTAGTGGAAATGTCTCTCCAGATCTACCTTACAGAACATTTTTAAAATCTAGCTTCGGGAAAATGGAGTTCTGACTTTCTCAATCTTTCCACTTGATTGCATCCCTGCCAGTTTGGTGCATCTCTATTGTACTTCCTTTACTACAAATATATCCTTTTTTAGATAAGGCCGTTAAAATCATAAACAATCCTCCAGCTGTTGTCTACAGTTATTGTAAGAGATCATTACTCTTACACAGAATAGTGCTCAACATTCTATTTGCCTTCCTAATTGTCTGCTGCACCTGCAAGTTGGCTTTCAATGACTTGCGTGCAGGTCCCTTGAAAGTCATTATCTCTCAGCCATTGACAAAATATTCAGCATGTCTATTTTTTTCGACCATAGTGGGTAACCTCACATTTTCCCACATCTACCACATTGCTGCTGATTTATTCTGCATGTCTACATCTCTTTGAAGTCTCTTTGTGCCATAAACATTCACTGACCCGTGTTGGCGAACTTGGAAATAATGCCGAAGATAGACACAAAATGCTGGAGTAACTCAGCGGGTCAGGCAGCATCTCTAGAGAGAAGGAATGGGTGCCATTTCTGGTCGAGACCTATCATCAGACATTTGATTCCTTCAGCCAAACTATTCACATAGATTGTGAGTAATTTGGGCCCAAGCACGGATCCCTGTGGTACCCTACTATGGTCAGCCTGACAACTGTAAATTACCCTATACCTTGCTTTCTGTCTGTTAGCCAAATTTTAATTCAAGGCAGTACTTTCCCCACAATTCTATCTGCTCTAACTTTGTTCAACAACCTCCAATGTGAGACCTTATCAAAAGCATTCTGAAAATTCAAATACAATGTATTACATCTGCTCTATCTGATGCATCATCATCAACCTCCAATAACATAGACAGACTTATTTATCTATTTTATAGACAGACAAATGTATCTCTTTTATAAATTCATGTTGACTCTGCTCAAATGCATTTGCATTTTCTAAATGTCTTGACATTACATTCTTTATTATAAATATTCCCAAACACAAATACCAGATTAATAGAGCTTAATAGTTCACTGTTTTCTCTCTTCGTTCTTTCTTAAATAGCGGAGTTACATGTGATACCCTCCAATCTGTAATATCCGTACTAAAATCTTTAAATTCTGGAAGATGATAACAAGTGCATCCACTATTTCTATACTTACCGCCCATTAAAACCCTGTAATATTGATCAACAGATCCCTGAGATTTATTATGTTCAGGCTCATAAACTTCTACCATAGTATCTATTTGTAGTCATAGTCATAAAGCAGGCAGACCCTTTGGCCCAACCTCATCATATTGTCCAAAAGGGCCCATCTAATCTGGTCCGAGTTGCCCATGTTTGCCCCATATCCCTTTTAACCTTTTCTATCCATGTACCTATACATGTCTTTATTAAATGTCATTATTACACTTGCCTGAACTACTTCCTCTAACAACACATTCCATATATCCACCACTCTCTGTGTGAACAGGTTGCCTCTCAGTTTCCTATTAAATCTTTTCACTTTTCCTTAAATCTATATTCTCTATTTCTTGATTTCCCAATCCCATGAAGAAGACAATGCAATCATTGTATCTATTCCCCTTGTGATTTACACCTCTATAAGATCAACACCAGCCTCCTGCTCTCCAAAGAATAGTGCTAGCCTGCTCAAACTCTCCCTGTTGCTCAGGCCTTCGAGTCCAGGCAACATCTTTGTAAATCATCTGTGCACTTTATCCAGCTTAATGGCATCCTTCCTTTAGCAGGGTGATCAAAATCTGAACACAATACTTCAAATGTGGCCTCACTAACATCTTGTACAACTGTAACATAACATCCCACCTTCTATACTCAATAATCTGATTGATGAAGGCCAATCTACCAAAAGCCTCGTTTCCTACCAAGTCTTCTTTACTGATATTTTTTTTTAATTGTTTCATCACTTGTAGTGGATCCTTGATTCTCCATGATTTTTGGAAGTTTATTTTGTCTCTTCTTCCATCAAAACGGACACAAAGTATTGTTTTAATTCTTCTGCCATTTATTTTTTCCCCATGATAAATTTTCCCACCAGCTCCATATATATACTCTCCCACCCCTGCTCCACTGTTCCAGCCGCTACGGTAGGCAAACGCCTCCGTTTTATGTGAGTACTTGATGTTCAGCATGAAGGCAATTTGAGCCTTTCTCACCAGGGACTAACTGTACAGAACGGCCTGTTTGTTTTGTTGTGCTGTTGACCATGTATGTGACAAATAAACTTGACTGCTTGACTACTTGATGGTGATGGACAAATTGAGCCGAAGGGCCTGTTTCTGTGCTGTATGACCATGTTATGCTGCGGTGAACACATCAACACTTTAGCCATGATGCTCAAAGTCTTTGGCAGTTTTCCAAGATACAGTATTGTTGCCATGTTTCAGGTGCTTGGCTACTTGAGGTTGGGCCCTAACGATTGATCAGAACTAAAACATTTCATTGTCCTTTGGTGAGATTTATCCTGTGTTGGTCCGAGTTCATCACCATTTGTGTTGTGTGTGTTCAGGCTCTTCTCATTCACTTTCTATCCACCAGTTTCCCAATCTATGGTGCTTCAGGGAGGATGGATTCACCTGCTCAAGTGGCCATCCTACTTCCAATTACCAACTGAGCAGGTCAAGCTACACGAGGAGAAAAAAATCACAGGTCAATGGCCTTTCAGCAACGAAGGAACGTCAACCTGCAACATTAAATATCCTTCCACTTCTCAAGTTGCTGACTCAATTTTACATAACATAGAAACATAGTAAATAGGTGCAGGAGGAGGCCATTCGGCCCTTCGAGCTAGCACCGCCATTCATTGTGATCATCCCCAATCAATAACCAGTGCCTGCCTTCTCCCCATAACCCTTGTTTCCAACAACCCCTAGAGCTCTCTCCAACTCTCTCTTAAATCCATCCAGTGATTTGGCCTCCATTGCCCTCTGTGGCAGGGAATTCCACAAATTCACAACTCTCTGGGTAAATGTTTTTTTTTCCTCAGTCTTAAATAACCTCCCTTTTATTCTAAGACTGCGGCCCCTGGTTCTGGACTCGCCCAACATTGGGAACATTTTTCCTGCCTCTAGCTTGTCAGTCCTTTTATAATTTTATATGTTTCTATAAGATCCCCCCTTATCCTTCTAAACTCCAGTGAATACAAGCCTAGTCTTTTTAATCTTTCCTCATATGACAGTCCCGCCATCCCAGGGATCAATCTCGTGAACCTACGCTGTACTGCCTCAATCACAAGATGTCCTTCCTCAAATTAGGAGAACAAAACTGTACACAATACTCCAGATGTGGTCTCACCAGACCCCTATACAACTGCAGAAGAACCTCTCTACTCTTATACTGAAATCCTCTTGTTATGAAGGCCAACATTCCATTAGCTTTCTTCACTGCCTGCTGTACCTGCACGCAAACTTTCAGAGACCGGTCTACAAGGACGCCCAGGCCTCGCTGTACCTCCCCCTTACCTAACCCAACTCCATTGAGATAATAATCTGCCCCCTTGTTTTTGCCGCCAAAGTGGATAACCTCACATTTATCTATATTATACTGCATCTGCCACGCATCTGCCCACTCACTCAATCTGTCCAGGTCACCCTGCAACTTCCTAACATCCTCTTCACAGTTCACACTGCCACCCGGCTTTGTGTTATCCGCAAACTTGCTAGTGTTGCTCCTAATTCCCTCTTCCAAATCATGAAAATATATGGTAAACAGTTGCGGCCCCATCACCGAGCCTTGCGGCACTCCACTAGCCTGCCATTCTGAAAAGGACCCGTTCACTCCTACTCTTTGCTTCCTGTCTGCCAAACAATTTTCTATCCATGTCAACACCCTACCCCCAATACCATGTGCTCTAATTTTAGTCACCAGTCTCCTGTGTGGGACCTTATCAAAGGCTTTCTGAAAGTCTAGATGCACTACATCTACTGGCTCCCATTCACCCATTTTACTTGTCACATCCTCAAAAAATTCCAGAAGATTAATCAAGCATGATTTCCCTTTCATAAATCCATGTTGACTTGGACTAATCCTTTCACTGCTATTCAAATGCCCCATTACCTCTTTAATAATTGACTCCAGCATCTTTCCCACCACCAAAGTCAGGCTAACTGGCCTGTAATTCCCCATTTTCTCTCTCTGTCCTTTCTTGAAAAGTGGGATAACATTAACTATCTTCCAATCCACAGGAACTGATCCTGAATCTATTGAACATTGGAAAATAATCACCAATCCGTCCACTATTTCGAGAGCCACCTCCCTGAGGACCCTGGGATGCAGACCATCAGGCCCAGGGGATTTATCATCCTTCAGTCCCATTAGCCTACCCAATACTATTTCTCGCCTCATGAAAATTCCTTTCACTTCCTCTACCCCGTTAGATCCTCTGTCCTCCAGTACATCTGGGAGATTGTTTGTGTCTTCCTTAGCGAAGACACATCCAAAATGTTCAACTCTTCTGCCATTTCCTTGTTGCCCATAATAATTTCACCTGTGTCTGCCTTCAAGGGACCCACATTTGACTTTACTATTCTTTTTTCCTTAACATATCTAAAGAGGCGTTTATTGTCCTTCTTTATATTCCTGGCCAGCTTCCCCTCGTACTTCATCTTTTCAGCCCGTATTGCCCGTTTTGTTTTCTTCTGTTGTCCTATGAAAGTTTCCCAATCCTCTGGCTTCCGGCTACTCTTTGCTGTGTTATACATCTTTTCTTTTAGATAAGGGGGAAATTCTATCCCTAACATCTCAAAAACATTTTTCACACAGAGAGTACTGAATCTCTGGAAACTCTCTGACCTTTTTGGAATGTAAAGGATCCTGCATTCTTCCAGATTATGGGGTTAGATGTGGCCATTGCTGGCTAACCATCATCGGGGGTATGGAGGAAGGCCTTTACGGGATACTGAGTTAAGGGGGAAATGATCATATTGAATGGAGATGCAGGAAAAAGGGCTTTTGGCCACTCCTGCACCTATTTTCTATGTATCTATGTATCTACCTTGGCCAGCTCCCCTCTCATGCCTTCATAGTCCCCCTTGTTCAACTGCATCACTGACACTTCCGATTTATCCTTCTCCTTCTCAAATTGCAGATTAAAACTAATCATATTATGATCACTACCTCCAAGTGGTTCATTTACCTCGAGTTCTGCTATCTTAAGGGGTTGGACAGGCTAGATGCAGGAAGATTGTTCCCAATGTTGGGGGAGTCCAGGACAAGGGGTCACAGCTTAAGGATAAGGGGGAAATCCTTTAAAACCGAGATGAGGAGAACTTTCTGCACACAGAGAGTGGTGAATCTCTGGAACTCTCTGCCACAGAGGGTAGTTGAGGCCAGTTCATTGGCCATATTTAAGAGGGAGTTAGATGTGGCCCTTGTGTTCAACTGCATCAGAGGGACACTTCCGATTTATCCTTCTCCTTCTCAAATTGCAGATTAAAACTAATCATATTATGATCACTACCTCCAAGTGGTTCATTTACCTTGAGTTTCTATGTTTCTATCAAATCTGGTTCATTAGAAAACACTAAATCCAGAATTGCCTTTTCTTTGGTCGGCTCCATTACAAGCTGCTCTAAGAATTCACCTTGGAAGCTTTCTACAAACTCTCTTTCTTGGGGTCCTGAAACAACCTGATTTTTCCAGTCTACCTGCATATTGAAATCCCCCATCACCACAGTGGCATTACCTTTGTTACATGCCAGTTTTAACTCCTTCTGCAACTTACACCCTACATCCGGGCTACTATTTGGGGGTCTGTAGATAACACCAATTAGTGTCTTCTTGCCTTTACAATTCCTCAACTCAATCCACAGTGCCTCAACCTCGTCAGTCCCTATGTCTTCCTTCGCAAGGAACTGAATTCCTCACCAGCAGAGCTACCCCCCTCCTCTGCCCACCTACCTGTCCTTTCTATAGGATGTATAACCCTGAATATTAAGTTCCCAGGCCCGATCCTCCTGCAGCCACGTCTCAGTGATCCACACAATGTCATATCTACCAACCTCTAACTAGCCTCAAGCTCATCTACTTTACTTCTTATACTTCGCGCATTCTTATACATACTTTTAATTCCTTACGCATCTCACCTTTCACATCAATCCCTATTACACTTGGCCATACTCTCCTATCCCTTTGTGAGCTTTCTTTCCCGTTAATTCTGGGGTCATTAACTATCCCTTTACTCTCTTTCCCTTTAATTCCATCCTTGACTATCACATTTGACACCGTTCCCTCCCCTCCCTCCCTCCCTTATTTAGTTTAAAACCACCCATGTAGCAGTGGCAAACCTGCCTGCCAGAATGCTGGTCCCTCACCTGTTAAGGTGCAATTCATCCCATTTGTACAGTTCCCCCTTACTCCAAAACAGATCCCAGTGGCCTAAGAATCTAAATCCCTGCCCCTGCACCAGTTCCTCAGCCACACATTCATGTCCTGTATCTCCCTGTTTCTGCTCTCACCAGCACGTGTAACTGGAAGCAAACCAGAGATAACAACCCTGGAGATCCTGCTTTTCAGCATTTTTCCGAGCTCTCTAAAGTCACGCTGCAGAATATTCATCCCCTTCTTTCCGACATCGTTTGTGCTGACATGCACTACCACATCCGGCTGTTCACCTACGCCCTTGAGGATGTTTTGCACTCTGTCCGTGACATCCTGGATCCTGGCATCAGGGAGGCAGCACACCATCCTCGAATCCCGTCTGTTGCCGCAGAAACCCCTGTCCGTACCTCTCACAATGGAGTCTCCCACTACAATGGCGTTGCCTGACGTCGGCCTCTTTGGTTTTGGCTCCAGCACTTTATGCTTCCCATGCCAGTCCGCCGCAGAGTGTGTTAACTTCTTCTGTCCCAAGAGCTTCTCAGTGGGTGAACCTGTTCTCAAGAGGTACAACACCCAGGGACCTTTGCATTCCATGTTTCCTTCCCTTTCTCACCATCACCCAGTTGCTTCTCCAGTTCCCCAACACGGTCCTTCAGGAGCTGTACATGGATGCACTTGTCACATTTGTAGCAGCCAGAGGCACCAGCAGTGTCCTTGACGTCCCACATCCTGCAAGCATCACACTGAATCAGCTTGCTTGACATTTCCTTCTTTCGTCTCTCCCTCAGCCTCCTCTCCAAAGAGTCACATTTTTCTCACAGGACACTTCCCTCGACATGGCCGCACCCAGACAGGCCCACACCCCTTGAGCAAAGCTTGCTTATATCAGATGCTAAATTGCCTAACTGTCCAATTTACCAATCATCCAATCTAATTGTTCATCCAATCCCCACACTCACTCCTAACCTTCCTCTGATAAGCTTGGAAGTATGTGCTTTGTCCGACCTGCTAAAGTGCTGTTTGCCCTCTTTTTAAACCTGCACTCAAGACTCACCAAGTCTAGCCAACGGAAGTTCTCACTGCTGCTTTGTCCGACCTGCTCTTATTTTACTGAGATATTCAGGTCAATGAGCTTTCTTCAAATGGTTCACTGAATATTTCCAGTAGGATCACAGTCATAAAACATGAAAACAGGACTAAGATAGACACAGAATTCTGGATTAACTCAGCGGGACAGGCAGCATCTCTGGTGAGAAGGAATGGGTGACGTTTCGGGTCTAGACCCTTCCTCAGACCTTAGGCCTAATTTGCTCACCCAAACCAAGTTGCATCCCTGCGCTTAGTCTTGTATTCCTGCATTGGACCCCTATCCCTCTAAGTCTTTTCTATCTCTATTCTATCCAAACATCTTTTACACTTTACAATTGTACCTGCCCTTTCCATTTGATCTGGCATCTCATTCCACATACCTTCTACCTTCCATGTGAAAAAGTTACTCCTCAGACCCCCTTTAAATATTTCCCCTCTTTCCTTAATTCCATGCCCTCTGGTTTTAGATTGTTCTACTCTGGGAAATAAACTGTGACCATTCAGCTTGATCCCATGAGGCCAGCCCCCATCTTTGTATGCTTTGGAGGCAAAACCCCAGATTATCCAGCTTTCTCCTTATAACGTAACCTTCCAGTTTCAATATCATCTTAGTGAATCCTTCCCGCACCCTTTCTACCTGAACGACATCCTTCCTATAGGTAATATTTAATTTTGACTGGCCTTCATATTACAGCAATTTGTTTTATTTATTACTTCATCAGAATCATTTTCTTCAGGGGATTATTGATAAGTGCTTGCTAATAAGTAGGACACAGAGGAGTGGTGGGATACGATGGACCGTGGTGCATGAAAAATCTGACTACACTACTTCAGGTTTGGGGTTGTTAGCAGCCGCAGTTGTTAGTTGGCCCTGAGAAACTTCAATAAAAAGCATTGCGCGGAAAAGGTACTAACCTCAACAACTCCAATACTGCTTGCTGCTGCTGCTGTGCCACTGATTTTCAACACCACCTACTGTACTTGGTTATGATACAGTTCTGTGGATCTTTTGCATATTGTACATGTTGAAAGAGAGACATGACCATTGGAGAACGGAGCCGTTTTAAGTTGTTTAATGCAGTAATGGGGTGTGATAGGATAATGGATAACTCATTTCCATTGTAACTAAATACAGAGCAAGGACGAACAATCAGATTTAGGGCTGAGCTAACTTAGGGATCAGAGAGCATTAAGGCAAATAAAGTATGGTTTAAAAAATACTACATTTTCTCCATCGAAAGAATGGTGATCCTAATTCCATTGAAAATTTGAGGACTGACTTTGCTCAGTTGTTATTGGGCAAGAGTGTCAAGGGTGATAGAGTAAAGATGAAACCGAAGATCGACACAAAGTGGTGAAGTAACTCAACGGTTCAGGCAGCATCTCTAGAGAAAAAGAATGGGTAATGTTTCAGGCTGGGACCCTTGAGCTCAGGTACAGATCAATCATTATGCAATTTGTTTGGTAGGAGAAGGTTGAATGCCTAAATCCTAATCCAATGACCGGGCAAAAAAATGGGGAAAGGAAAAGCTGTGTCTTGCTGAACAAGTAATTTGAATCATTTCCAGTTAATGCCAAAACATGGGATATTATTTATTATCTTACTTCATGCTGAAACTGTCCACGGCTTTTTTCCTGAAGCTGTCATAAACATAGAAAATAGGTGCAGGAGTAGGCCATACGGCCCATCATACCAGCACCGCCATTCGATATGATCATGGCTGATCATCCAAAATCAGTATCCTGTTCTGCCTTTTTTCCCCATATCCCTTGATTCCCTTAACCCTAAGAGCTAAATCTAACTCTCTTTTGAAAACATCCAGTGATTGGCCTCCATTGCCTTCTGTGGCAGAGAATTCCACATATTCACAACTCTCTGGATGAAAATGTTTTTCCTCATCTCAGTCCTAAACAGCCTACCCCTTTTTTCTTGAACTGTGACCCCTGGTTCTGGACTCCCCCAACATCGGGAACATTTTTCCTGCATCCACCCTATCCAATCCTCTAAGAATTTTATATGCTTCTATAGGATCCCCTCTTATCCTTCTAAATTCCAGCGATTTCAAGCCCAGTCGACCCATTCTTTCATCATACGCCAGTCCCGCCATCCCAGAAATTAACTTGGTGAACCTACGCTGCACTCTCTCAATAGCAATAATGTCCTTCCTCAAAATTGCACACAAGACTCCAGGTGCGGTCTCACCAGGGACCTGTACAACTGCATTAGGACCACCTTGCTCCTAAACTCAAATCCTCTCACAATGAAGGCCAACATGCCATTTGCTTTCTTCACTGCCTGCTCTACCTGCATGCTTACTTTCAGTGACTGATGTACAAGCACACCCAGGTCTTCTCCTAATCTGACATCATTCAGATAATAATCTGCCTTCCTGTTCTTGCCACCAACGTGGATAACCTCATATTTATCCACATTATACTGAATCTGCCATGCTTCTGCCACACACCCAACCTATCCAAGTTACCCTGCAGCCTCATACCATCCGTCTTGCAGCTCGCACTGCCACCCAGCTTTGTGTCATCTGCAAAATGTCTAAATCGTTAATATATGTTGTAAATAACAGGGGTCCCAGCACCGAGCCTTGCGGCACCCCACTAGTCGCTGCCTGCCATTCTGAAAAGGACCCGTTAATTCCTACTCTTTGCTCTACTCTCCTCCCGTCTGCCAACCAGTTCTCTATCCATGTCAATACTGTACCCCCAAAACCATGTGCTCTCATTTTGGACACTAATCTCTTGTGTAGGACCTTGTCAATGGCTTTTTGAAAGTCCAGATACACCACATCCATTGGCTCTCCTTTTTCAATTCTACTTGTTACATCCTCAAAATGTTCCAAAAGATTAGTCAAGCATGATTTCCCCTCCATAAATCCATGCTGACTTTGCCTGATCCTGTTGGTTACCTTTCTCCACCTTGTGGTCTGCTTATTTGACCGTCCCTTTGAAATGAAAATTACTTGTTTCTGCCCCAGTGTTATGGGTGCTCAAATGAAGTAAGATATGACTTCCTCACAAATGGATTAAGAGGATTTTCATGGCAGTAGGCAAGAGGTTAGATTGTGAAGTCATATACATAGGGCTTAAGTCTGCTGTTGATGCATGGTCTTTTAATACGTTCCAAATGCTTATTTTCTGGTTTGAGTGTTCTGGGGTCAGGGATTGCAAAGAGCAAGTGGAGATTTAATATTGCCTCAAGGAAGCTCTGAAGGTATCCTTAAATCTTTGTCTCTATCTGATTGGCATTCTCCTCCCACACCAGAACATGGAGTAGAGTGTTGGTACTGGCAGTTTTGTTGGCCATGTAAAGGGTGTGTGTAGGAAGGAACTGCAGATGCTGGTTCAAATGGAAGATAGACACAAAAAGCTGGAGTAGTGGGTCTGGAGAAAAGGAATCGGTGACGTTTCAGGTCGAGACTCTCCTTCCGACTGAGAGTCAGGGGAAAGGGGAACAAGAGATATAGAGGGTGATATAGAAAGATATAAAACAAATAGCCCATTTCTGCTCCAATTTCTCTTCTTACGTGAGGTGAGCTCCTGACAGACTCTGCCATGCAGAGGGAGTCGCGCAACTCAACACAAAAATCTTGGTGGCATTGCATTGGAATAAGAGGGAGAACTGACATTAGAGGCGACATTGAAGGATACAGTCCACTCGTTTCCCAGATCAGTTAAAGTGAAAGGATGGGACAATTATGTCAAGAGCTTAGACACAAAATGTTGGGTAACTTAGCAGGTCAGGCAGCATCTCTGGATAAAAGGGATAGGTGACATTTTGGGTTAAGACCCTTCTTTTGATCTTGAATGTAAAGGTGCTTAGAACAATGAGCATCAGGCAAAAAACATACATTTATGCCAAGCATGAACATTTCATTCAAACAGAAAGACTGGAAGACTGTAGTTAGTGCAGGAATAAGGTTTAATTGTTCATTTAGCCTTAGAGACTGCTCCTTTGCTTAACATCTCTATTTAGCTCAAATCTATCCTACCATACCATCCTTACATCTCTACATTGCCTCAGCATTTAGAAATCTATTGATTACTATCTTTACATATTCATCAGCCACTGATACTAGCATGCACAGATTCGCAGACTTTAGAATGAATACATTTTTCCTCATCTCAATTCTACATGGCAGCACCTTTGTTTCAAAGCTGTGATTCTTTAGTCCTCAGCTTGCCATCCAGAGGAAATATCCTCTCAGAAGATTATGAGTCTCAATAAGATTACCTACTTATTGAGTTATTTTAGTTCTAAAGTTGAGGAAATAGTCTACACCAATTAATCCTAATGTACCCTAATATTTAATTCAAACCAACAAAATAAATGTTAGTTGCAATATGCATGCCATCGTTGCACCCTGAACCACCTCAGGGGATATAAATTCAGCTTGTAAATCTTGTCAGTACTCACTGTCAGGCATGACACCTGAAGAATGGCCATGATGGAGGATGAGGTGGACACGTTGTTAAGTTTTAAGTAGAATCGAGGAACTGCAGATGCTGGTTTGCAAAAATAAAAGACAAAAGTGCTGAAGTAACTCAGCAGTTCAGGCAGCATCTTGAGAGATCATAGATAGGTGATTTCAGGTAAAATACGGGACCCTCAAGACACTGACTTAAGGAAGGATCCCAACCCTATCGTCAACTAACGTCACCAGAGATGCTGCCTGATCCATTGAGCACTTTGTGACTTTTTTTGCTATCTTTTAATTTTGTCACTGATTTAATCAGCAGCTACAGGAAGGAGGGATGGCAATCAAAAGAAGACCCGCAACACACGAAAAAGGCATTGGAAGTAGTTGGAAGAATAATTACATATTTTACCATTTTCATCTTGTACACAAAATAGGTCTGTTTAAAGCTACAGTTTAAAAAGCATAAAACAGATAAAATGAGCATCATAATTACAAAGAGAAGTTATTCTTTGATTGAAGCCATTAGTTTACCAAATATGTTTTTGATAATTTTTCTATCAATGTCTTAACTCAGGATGAGAAGGAAGTCCAAGAACTCCATCGAATCAAAACAATGCCCATAGCAACTTGTTGCAAAAGTGAGTTCATGATAAATCATGCAATAAAATCTAAAGTTAGGATGTTAACTACCTCAACCCAATGAAAGCAGGGGGAATGGGCATAAAAGTCCAAGTGGTGCATTTATCACTCAATTCCCAAACCGAAAATTTTAATGCCGTCATTTTCTGAAGTCTCCCAATCCAGGTGGGTGCCTCATAAATATATGCAAATTGCCTCCTTTGAATGAAACACGACCATGAAATATCTTTAACTGCTTTCTGAATGAAGTGTTGGCTCTGGAAGCACTGTACTTAAACTCTGGCAGATACCCAGCACAGGCTCTGTGGTGGAGGTACAATTTTTTTTTTTGGTGTGATTCCCGCTCTGCAGGATATCAACATTTGAGCTGCTGCCATGCTTGGATTCCACCATTCCCCATAACTGACTAGATTGTAAGTCTGGAGCCTTCTGAGCCATCTGATCGTCATGGATCCAAAGCTGGCAACTTGCCTCTGGACCCCTGTTTTGGGTTCGCAGCTGGCTGGCAGATTATTAATGAGGCCATGTCATTAATGTGGACCAGGCCTCCCACAGCAGCTCCTGATAAGCCAGCCCACTCCTCTCACCAGCTCCCTGCCCAAGAGTTAAAATGCCCACACATTTGGGCTCACATTGCAGAGGAAAATCAAACATTTTGGACATTGCTTTTAATACCGTTTCAATATTAAAATATTACATGTTTGCACAGCACTGTAAACAATTAGAAACGTTTAAAAACTGTGGCTATGGCATGAATCTGTGCAGTGTGTCACAGGACCCACAATCCTTCGTACAAAAGAGCCACGATGTACTCCCCCAGTGCTGAAATTGCACATAATTACAAATGATTTCCTTCTACAACAGCACAACAGGGAACAAGACTGGCAGGAAGGACAGACAGGAAGGTAAGTAGTCTTTTCAACTGACATAAAATTAACAGTTCTCCCTAAAACTCCATTTACAAAAAGAAACTAGTTCAAATCAAGTTGATAGCAACTCCTCTGCATTTAATCTCATTTCTGCCCCTTGCACAGATTGCACAGGATAGAGTTATACTGTCAGTTCAGTACATGCACTGCAGTTTTCCATACAGCAGGAAATGACCAGGGATCAGAATCAGGCTACTGTTATTTACAAGTCTCATTTGCATCACAGTAGTTCAACTTGCATGATAGCTGCAAATATTCATTTGTTGTGAACCAGCAGCTGATCTGTGGTAATGTTCATTTTCTTAATGCTATTAAAAGCAATCTTTTCAGTGATTCCATTTTATTTCCATCTATATACCATCACAAATAAGAAATGAGTCATGTCTGCTCAAAGTTACCAGGGGTAAAATTAAACCGACTACTGAAAGGATCAAACTCTAAATTGAATTGTCGGTGGTTATATCAAATACGTTGACAGACCCCGATATGTGGTGCTTTTATACTGCATGAATAAGCATATGTCAGCACAATGTTTACTTAAATATTATTAATAAAAAATGTTTAAGATTATTAAATATTTGCTGTGAACTGTGAATTAAGTCCAAGCTTTCATCCCTCCTCCCCACAATCAATCTGAAGAAGGGTCGTGACCCGAAACGTCACCCATCCATGTTCTCCAAAGATGCTGTCTGACCCAATGAGTTACTCCAGCACTTTGTGTCCTTTTTTATAAACCCGCATCTACAGATCTTTGTTGCTATGATGTACAAAATGGACATTGCTGGATCAGCTTGATAGTTAGAAGTAATGATTTGGAAGAGCCCTTTTCAATCAGTTTTTCAAATATGCCTGAAACTCAGATGCAATTCGCTGCTCCACGGACGATGCGGTCTCCCAGATTCTGCACACCGCTCTCTCTCACCTAGACAGCTGTGAGGATGCTGTTCATAGACTTCAGTTCAGCCTTCAACATGATAGTCCCCACCAGACTTGCTGAGAAGCTGCTGGGATTGGGGCTCAACATCCCCCTGTGTGCCTGGGCCCTGGACTTTCTCACTGTCAGGCCCCAGGTATTCAAGATGGGAGGAAATACATCAAAGTCCCTCACCCTGAGCACAGGATCGCCCCAGGGTTGCGTCCTCAGCCCCCTACTGTACTCCCTGTACACACATGACTGTGTGGCTAGGTTCAGCTCCAACTCTATAATCAAGTTTGCTGATGACACTGTGGTGGTGGGCCTGATCTCCGATAACGATGCGAAGGCCTACCGGGAGGAGGTGGCTGATCTGGCACTCTGGTGTCAGGACAACAGCCTCCTCTCGAATGTCAAAAAAACGAAGGAGCTGATCGTGGACTTTAGGAGGGCACATCATCCGAGGCCGTACACACCATTGGAGATAAATGAGGATACTGTGGATAGGGTGAGCTGCTTTAAATACCTGGAAGTCCACCACTCAGAGGATCTGACATGGACATCACACGCTGCCGCACTGGTGAGCAAGGCAAGGCAGCGCCTTTACCACCTCAGGCAATTGAGGAAATTCAGAGTGTCTCTGAGGATCCTCCAGTGCTTCTACTCAGTGGCTGTTGAAAGCATCTTGGCTGAAAACCTCACAATTTGGTTTTGGAACTGCTCTGCCCAGGACAAGAAGGCTCTGCAGAGAGCCGAACGCACTATGGGAACTACACTCGCCCCCCTGCAGGAACTATACATCAGAAGGTGAAAATCCAGAGCCAACAAGATCATGGGGGCCCCTTTAACCCCAGCAACAGACTGTTCCAGCTGCTACGGTCAGAAAAATGCCTCCGTTGCCATGCTGTGAAAACGGAGAGGGTGAGTTTCTTCCCACAGGCCATTAAGACTGTAAACTCCTATCTCACCAGGGACTAAATTACTGTACCAATTTGCTGTTGTGTGGTGTCTTTTTAAATTGCTGTTTCTTCTTTTTTTTCTCTCCCACAAATATGTAATTACTGATTCTGTTCCATTGTTTTGTAGTTTTTTTGCACAATCCGCAAGCATTGCTACTTTTCATTTCACTGCACATCTCGTATGCGTATGTGACGAATAAACTTGACTTGACTTGACTTTCTTTCAATGTAAATGTCTTTAGATGTTCTTTTTGTAGTTTAATTCCAGTGGTAACTGAAATCCTAACTAGAAACTCATTGTATACAACTGATATTTCACTTCCCTTTATATTATTCTGCTGCCTTCTATTCACATTACCAAAATCACTTCCTGCATTCCTGTTGTTTAAGCAATTTCTGTATGAATAAGCACATTGTTATATGTGCCCATATATGCAACAAACACGTACACAAAAATGTAATTGCAGGAAAATTGCAAGCTGCTCAGCATTGTCGAAGGCTTATTTCACATCAATCTGCTAATGTGCGTTTCAGTCACGGAGGGGGGGGGGGGGGGGGGGGGGGGGGGGGGGGGGGGGGGGGGGGGGGGGGGGGGGGGGTGTTATGGTGTTATTGCCGATTGTCTGCTATAATCAAGTATGGGATTATCATTATACTAGACTAAGTTGGACCCGTTGGATCCCAATCACATGGGAGGCCTGGTCCCCCAACGCATCCCATTCCCCAACACAATATTCCACGACTCTCACCCATTCCTCCAACGCAACCTTTTTGGGGGAACACAATATTCCACCACTCACCAATAGCCCCAAACTGCGCAGGCATGGCTCATTCACTTCATGTAGGGGAGGGGGGGGGGGGGGGAGTGAGTGGGCGGGGGGTGTAGGAGGGTGGGAGAGGGTGGTGCTGGGGGGGGGGGGGATGTAGAGGAGGGAGTGGTGGGGTGGGAGGGTAAGTGTGCATGTGGGTGGGAGGGGGGTCTTGGGAGGAGGGGTGTGGGGGGGGGGGGGGATTGTGTATAGGGAAGGGTGTGGGGGCGGCGGGGCGGGGGTGGGGTGAGGGGTTTGGGGGCAGGGGGGGGTTGTGAGGGGGAGGGGTGTGGGGGTGGGGTGGCTTGTGGAGGGAGGTGTGTGTGTGTGGGCAGGGGGGTTTTATGGGGGAGGGTTGGGGGGGGGGGGGGGGGATGTGGGGGAGGGGAGGTTTGAGGGGGAAGGGTTGTGTGTAGGGGGGGGGGGGGTTAGTTGAGGGGGAGAGGGGCATGTGGGCAGGGGGGAGGGGGGGGAGAGAGCTTGGAGAAAAGACAGGGGAAGAGCCATGGGGGAGAGGGGGATATCATGGGGAGGGGGGGCAGGAGCCAGGATGGGGGATGGGGACTCACAGCGGATCCCTGTTCATTCTCCTCAGCCAGGATCAGAGTCTCCGCTTTCCATTTAGCGACATCGGTGACATCTCCAACTCCATGCCACGCCACTTCTGGTCCCTCCGAAAATTGTGTCTGGTTGGAGACATTCGCCAGCCATCCACAGCGTCCCTCAGCTCCAGTAAAGATACAATGGTGCAGGAAGGGGCGGACCGTCCCAGGGAGTGACAGGAGTAGAGACCAATCCGCGCTGCGCTAACTGGCAGGATAGGAGATCGATCTGCACATGCACGGTTTTAAAGATTTTTAAACTTCACTAACATTTACAATATACGTCTGATCAGAGCGAATCTTGTTGCACTCGCAACATAGGAGAACGGTGAGTGAGTTGGTGAAAAATCATAGCACTATCGCATACCATTTTTGAGCAAATAGAAAAAATACGCAAACCGGAAAAGAACAAGATTAGAGTTTTAATTTTGTACTAGACTAAATGGGACCCATTGGGTCCCAGCGTCACATGGGAGGGCTGGTCCCCCAATACAATATTCCACCTCATCACCAATTCCAATATTAGAGGCCAGTGAGGGAGAGGGGGAGGGGCTTTCTAGAATGCTAGTATGGGTGTTGCGGGCTGAAGGGATTGGTTTCCAGAGGGCTAGTATGGACATTGTGGGTTGAATGGATTCTTGGGCTTGCGGCTCAGTCACTCAAGCCTGTTGTGCTGGCAGCTCAGTCACTGACGGCTGGTGGGCTGGCAGTTGACTATTCCTTCAAATTCCATTTCAAGCAGGGTGCAAAGCCACCAAATTCAAATGCAGTTTCATTACCACTTCTAGCAGGGTGCAAGACCACAAAATTCAAGTGCAGTTTCATACCATTTCAAGCAGGGTGCAAGGCCACTAAAGACAGCGAGTCGTGACCTCTCCCTCCTCCCTTGCAGAGCCTGAGCCACGCCCACACTTCTGGGTTTTATAGTCCCTCCCCCCTCCCACCAGAAGGGGTGTGGCATTCATGGCGTGATTGACAGGGGAGAGAATCTCAACATTATTTAAACACTAATAACTCTTTTATTTTTCATTGATGAGATAACTCCTCGGCACCTGATGAGCGGAGGGGGACTGAGTAAGATGACCAAAAGTCACAGCTGTACGTGGTAGCGTTTTTTCTAAAATCAATATAAAGCGCAAACAGGAAGTGGTCAAGATTAGACTTTTAATTATATAGAAGGCAAGACAACTTTAATTAGGCAAGGCAACTTTAAATAGGCAAGGCAACTTTAAATAGGCAACACAGCTTTCCAAATCAAAGGCAACACAGCTTTAGCATTGCCAAACTATATTTTCAAACCACATTAAGGGCCCTGATAGGTCAGTAAAACCACTCACAGTTAAGTGATCATGTGTTCAGTGCTATTCACAGCTCAGACTGAGAGATGTGACCCTCTCGCTCCACCATCTTGCAGAGACTGACTGAGGCACTCAACACTTCCGGGTTTTATATTCCCTCCGGAAGGAGCATGGCCTTCAGAAGAGAGAATCTCAACATTTTGTAAACATTAATAACTCTTTTAACTTTCATCGATGGGACTCTGAGTAAGATGGCCAAAAATCACAGCCGTAAGTGGCAGCATTATTTCTAGAATCAATATACAGAACAACAGGAAGTGGTCAAGATCAGACTTTTAGTAATATACATAGATAACTAGTCAACACAAACAATGTCAAATGATGGTTAATACACAAAAGGACACAACATGTTGGAGTGACTCAGCAGATCAGGCAGCATCTCCAGAAAACAAGGCTAGGTGATGTTTAGGGTCAAGACCTTTTTTCAGACTCCTGGTCTGGAATCCAGTTGAGTTGAGTGCTGGTGGCGGGGAGAGAGGCAAGGATCGGCAGAGTCATTGGTCACACCCCGGCTGGAAGGGTCAGTGGTGTTGGTGTTGGCGCTGGCAGTTGCGGCTTGGATGTGGCCAAGGAAGCTGTATGCACCGGCAGTGGAGGCAGTAGGTCTGGCCTTGAAGCAGCCAGGGAGGCAATGCCGGCTGGGCGTTGCATCAGCAGCCCAATATGGAAGTGGCTGGGGAGGCAATACAGGCCAGGGTGGTAATGGCAACCTGGCTTGGTGGTGAAGGTTGGTAGGTCCATCCACTAGAATCAAAATATGTTATAAAGTCACAAAAAATTGAGGGTTTATTGTAGATAAGTTCAACAATAAAACAGGAAGTGCAAGGGCCGATGTAGATAAAAATAATGAAGGTGACATACACAGAAACTAATTTTATTGTTTGCAGGTTATTTACAAAGTTGCATTTGTTCAGTCTGCATTTGCCATCACGTGACATTATCGTTGAGAATGCGAAGCTCCAACATTTTTTGCAAATGTAATTTAAAAAATAAGTTTATTTTATATTTAGTTTGTGTTATCAAAGGCTTAATTATGCTATCACAACAGACCCGAGATACATTTTTCACAAGCAATGTTAATTAGTTTAGTGTTTAAAACTTTGTTTAAAAAGTAGATGGATGGCCACTGGTGATTCATCCACATTACAGCAATGAAAATGAATATGACAAATGAGTATCATGATTGTGTTATGTGTGAAGATGTGTGGAATTAAGACTAAATAGAATCATTAAGCATTGATGAAATATTCATCAATTTATTTGTGTACTACTTTGTTCTTGTATGAGTAATATTTTAATTGTGCAAATATCAATGGCACGTAATAATTGGTTATCTGGTATACGGTGTACATATTCTGAATTATTTCAAAAGAAAAAATGTGGTGCCACAAAGATATGTAAAATAATAGTTTAATGTTACCTCCAAAGAATTCCAAATGTTTTCTATTTAACTAATTACTTATTTTTGCAGTTCAACCATTTGTGTTAGCAATTTGCACACAACCAGATTTCACAAATAGCAGTGAAATGAATAACCAGTTTCTGGTTTCCTGTTCAAATTGGTTAAGTGCAGGGATATTTTTGATTCTTTGCAGTTTTCTGAACATATGTCTCAGTGCCTCTAATAACACAATAACTTAATGCAACATTGGAAACAGTTATTTTAATTATGCACTCGTGTTTTAGTATGGGTTTGAATTCACATCGTATTCATTCAAAGCTAGGATTGTTGCCAAATGAGCCAATATAATGTATTCCTGAATAATTTGAGTTTTTGCATCTAAATCAACTTGCCAGGAAGACCATTCCAGAAATAAATCACATCTTATGAGAAGAGGATCCTGACATTAGTTCTGACCAGTTTCTACTAATGATCCTTTTCGGTGCAACTGTACTCTAACAGGAGATGTCTTTAATTTGAGATCTGCTTAAGTTATCATTAATGATACCTTTTTTTAAATTATTCAGCTCACAGAATAAGGAATCCATTTCTTCTCTGAGCATTCATCTTGAACCTCTCTTGTCCAATTCTAAAAGCTTGGAAGTTGCTCTTGTTTCTTGAGCAGACTAAACATAAGATCCAGCCTAATGAGACATTGTGAAACTTCACCACAATTACCTCAGATTTATAAGTGGTAATTTAATGGACTTAATTGTCGTTATGCCGTGTTATATGGTAATGGAATCAGAAATGTGTGTGTGTGTGCTGCCCATGAAATTTTGCAGATGGCATATGGCCTCATTTTATGATTTGAGTTGGCTTTCATGGCATAAACTCATAAAATCATCCCCGTATTTTAGTCTTGCTGCAATACAGCTTAGGTTTCCCTGTATTACTCAATGGCTGGGCATATCCCATTGCTTCGGATACTGCATACACCCTGGGTTGGAATTCTAATTACTGAGTATAGAGAAAATCGTGGATTATTCCTAATCGCAACTTTATTTCAAGTTTGCTTTACTTTTAATATTAGCTCTGAGCCCAGTCTTTGGATCCATGACAAATAATATAATAATTCTCATAGGGTGATGAGATTAACCCCCATGAATTGTAGATGAGAGTGCTTCATGAATTCTTGAATTGAGGTTTTGGCGTGCCCAGATTCAGTATGCACTTTTACCTAATGTCACAGTACTTAAATAAATATTTGGAACATTTTGACACTTGCATGTATTGAAGAATTAATTTAATGGAGTTAAAAAAAAAAACTGTTCCTTCCAACTGACAACCATTTTAAATGATTAACCTTCAAATTGCCACCAATCAAAATTGGAGCTTAGTTGGCAAACCATGTCCTTAGAAAGAAAAGTTACTAAGTGACTCAGAGGGTCAGGCAACATCTCTAAAGACCACGGATAGGTGACGTTTTGGAATGGGACCCTTCCTAAACTGATTATGATAGAGGTCCTTCGAGTCCAACTTGGATTTGTGTCAATATCTACACAACGCATGCTGAACTGAGCTCATGTTTTTTTCTGTGTGGGAAGGAACTGCAGATGCTGGTTTAAACTGAAGATAGTCACAACATGCTGGAGTAACTGGAGGGTCAGCCAGCATATCTTTTTTCTGTTCACTCCTCTCCAGCAGGGTTTCTTCATCTAGATCCTGGTCAACTAGTTACTGTATAACATTATAATAATCTAGCAACCGCAATGAAACATATTTCTCCATATATGTGAATATTTAACACATGCAATCAAATAACCATCCAGTTCAGACATACCAGTTATGCCCGCTGATGACAAGAGAGCAGAACTCTGGAGAGCATCATATGACCCACGTGATAACAGATGGCTCAATGTTCCTTTAGGATTTCTACTTCAAGAAAGCCCCGCCATGAAAACGTTGCAACATCAACACATTCTCCGGTCGCCATTAGATTATACCGTTGCCACTGCAAGTAACAACCAGAATATGTTTTGAGAGAGGAAATGATAGTGCGGCATAAAACATCCAATGATAAGTTTATTAATTTGTGAGTTTTTTTTCCAAAATTGATTTGTTACACAGAGGGGAGGGACGCCAAAGCGATAGATACGTTAGTAGAATAACGTCCCATTCACAGCACCAACACTACTTTTCCTTCTCGACTATCACAGATCTCTTTGTTTCAGGTAATATTTCCGTTCTTACAAATGAATATTGTGTTACGTTTACATTTTAAAATACAATCGTTGATTCTTCCATTCCATGTAAAGGCTTTGCGGTGAATTTACCCACACATATATGGCTCGCTTCATCATTAGTTCCTGGATGCGTCAGGTCAGTA